>NC_091668.1:3626250-3990000 GCF_042453785.1 Malus domestica | reverse complement strand
GTCTTGACCTTGAAGGTAAGACTCTATACACGTTGCCCACGTGTTATAGTTTTGGTTGTTGAGCTTCTGGATTCCTCCAACAACTTGAAGATCACCCATCGTATCGGCAAGACTTTGACTACACCGAACAAGCTTGAGTGACTACCGTGCAGAGTAATACACTACTCTCGACACAAAGAAGCTCCCTCTCAAGGTTTGTGATAACCCCAGCAATAATCTCAAGAAATCTTTTCTGATGTGGAAGATCAGTCAAAACTGCAACCACAGAGCATACTCGGAATTTCAAGAGACTTTACAACCAATGCTCTACCAAGAACGATCCCTGACCGACTTGGCTCTGATACCAATTGTTGAATAAGAAGAGTATCCAAGATAACTCTAATGATCCCAAGAAGAAGAAAAATAGAGCACACTCTTAAAGAAAGCTCACAAAACAAACTAATTAGCAAAGCTTTTCTTATTTAGCTCTAGGCTTTGTTTTTCCTTGGATGATATACAAGGCTTGGGGACTTGGGTATTTATAGCAAACCAAATGAAAGCTACTTAATTAAACTAAGATTATTTACTACCACACAAAACACATTAATTGCACCTAATTATTTGTTTTCACACACAACCTAACTTTGCCTAACTTTGCTTTGTTTTCACACACAACCTAACTTGCCTAACTTTGCAATTGTAAGCACTTACATCATCAAACTAGATATGGACTTGGACTTTAGATTGGGTTGTGGATTACTTATGGTTTTGGGTTGACATTGATTCTCAACATTCTTCATTGTGAAAACATAAACCGGTACAAGGAACTGATCGTGCTAAATCACATAACCCAAAACCCAAAACCCAAATCCCTTGTACCGCAACACAGAGATTTTCACTATGAGCTTCCTTTTCTAACAGAGTCTGCATGCTTATCCTTATTGTTGAAGTATAATTATTGGAAGATACAAGTTCTGCCATCTTTCCTTACGAACTGTTGAACGCAAAGAACATAGTTGAGAAAAACCACAAGAAGACTGAAGGCGCAATGTATACCATCTGAGTCTTGAAGGTTGTTTAAAACTTGAGTTGTCTGTGCTTTTTGGTTGTGGTGAGTCTTAGCCTTAAGCAATGGTTTTTTGTTTGTAGAATATTCTTTTTCAAAGCACAGGCACAGAAGTTTCTAATCATATAATTACCAGCACACCAACCATACCTAAAAAGAAAAATGAAAACTAATGAAAAGAGCTCGAAAACTTTGAGTTTTAACGATAAGGACAAAATAAAGGGTAAACTGAATATTATCAGGATTGACTTTTTAGTGTAAAAATGGGGTTTTTCGTTAAAGTGAACAGTACCGGGAGTTTTTCGTTAAAGTTCCCAAAAGAAAAAGCTAAAGATGACTCAATCCTTTCCTTTTTCTTATTATTGGAAGATGTTCATAATCTCCAAAATAAAAATAAAAACCTAAAGCTAAAGGAAAAGCATTCCCCTCTACCTAGTTAAAAAATTGTTAGATCCCACATCGTCCAGGAGAGTGGATCATCTATGTCTTATATGTACATGCCCACCTCCGTTAGCACGAGGCCTTTTGGGAGCTCACTGGTTTTGGAGTTCATCGAACTCCGAAGTTAAGCGAGTTCACACGAGAGCAATCCCAGGATGGGTGACCTACTAGAAAGTTCTCGTGTGAGTTTCCAGAAACAAAACCGTGAGGGCGTGGTCAGGGCCCAAAACGGATAATATCGTGTTACGGCGGAGTCGAGCCCGGGATGTGGTGGAGCCCGGGTCGGGATGTGACAATTTGGTATCAGAGCCAAGCCCTGGCCGAAAGTGTGCCGACGAGGATGTTGGGCCCCTAAGGGGAGTGGATTGTTAGATCTCACATCGCCCAAGGGAGTGGATCCTCTATGCCTTATATGTACATGCCCACCTTCGTTAGCATGAGGCATTTTGGGAGCTCACTGGCTTCGGAGTTCATCGGAACTCCGAAGTTAAGCGCGTTCGCGTGAGAGCAATCCCAGGATGGGTGACTCACTGGGAAGTTCTCGTGTGAGTTCCCAGAAACAAAACCGTGAGAGCGTGGTCGGGGCCCAAAGCGGACAATATCGTGCTACTGTGGAGTCGAGTCCGGAATGTGATGGAGCCCGGGTCGGGATGTGACAAAAATGCTCTTTGAAATTGAAATAAATAAAGCTAAAGTTAAAGCCAAAGGAAATAAATCTAGAAAAAGCTAAAGCTAAAACCAAAGGAAAAAAATCTAGAAAAAGCTAAAGATGACTCAATCCTTTCCTTTTTCTTATTATTGGAAGATGTTCATAATCTCCAAAATAAAAATAAAAAGCTAAAGCTAAAGGAAATGCATTCCCCTCTGCCTGGTTAAAAAATGCTCTTTGAAATTTAAAGTTAAAGCCAAAGGAAATAAATCTAGAAAAAGCTAAAACCAAAAGAAATAAATCTAGAAAAAGCTAAAGATGACTCAATCCATTCCTTTTTCTTGTTATTGGAAGATGTTCATAATCTCCAAAATAAACGGATACCTTTCCAGGACATGATCACATGCAAAATATAAAATACAAAATATAAAGTGTTAAATAGAAGAGCAACATCCTTGTCTTGTTTAACAAAATACAAACTATAAAATCGGAAAGGTATCCGTTTAACACATCCTTGTCCTGTAATCGCAGATTAAAATATATAGAAGAGCAACAAAAGTGATATCCATTGAAATTGCAGTTCCCTTGTTGACTGAATGAAAATAGAGCATCAAAGTGAGATACTATTTTCTAATTCAACAAGCAACTTAACCCGAGCAATGCCGCGGGTCTTAAAACTGTGTTAAGCGTATGAAATATATTAAAATATATTTACTTCTATATCAAAATATATTTACATCTTTATGATCAATAAAAAACAAAAAATACATGTTTGTACAATATAATACAACACTGTCTTTAGTTCTAGTGATTCATACTTGCTCAGCAAATCAACCATTTGTTCTTTACCAATGTCCAAGGCCTGTTATGGAGAAGGCAAATAGAGTATAAATGTCAATGGGGCTACCAACACGTAACTTAAATTTAGTTAAGAAAGTATATTCAATTTAAAGGGTTTAGGAATGCCACCTACCTATTTCAAAGCTAAAATTCCAAGAGAAAATCTATATAATGATTATGATTTGGTGAGATGACTCAAATGTGAGAACCAAGCAGAGAGCACCGAAAAATAAACCTCTGTAATCGAGCAACAAAATCACAAACCAAGGGATGAAGCTATTAGGATGTACTTAGTTATCTTTGAGGAATAAGAATACATAACCTACTACCTAAAGCCTATAATATACTATCACCAAGAGTCACAGATAAGAATCAAAATAAGCACCGTAATCCAAAACACATGATTTTATCAAGCAAAGAGAGGGAAACAATTTCTCCATAACAAAATCAAAAGAACCAAGTTTCAGCCAAACAACCAATTAAAATAACACACACAAACACCAAAAGTTGCACCGTTTCCACACAAAAATGTAAACTTGTATGGAAATTACTACGACTTGAAACAAAATTCAAGCTACCCATCAACAACTAACAGAAATACCAATATTTCCAACAGAGAAAAGAAAACAAAAAAATAAAAATGAAATTACCTTTTTACCTTTGAGTTGACGTTGTTTGACCGTCTCGTCGAAACGTGTAGTCTTAATTTTATTTATTTATTTATTTTGACAAAAAAAATTTAATTAATTTATTCTTATCTTACTTATCGCCATGAACGCGTAGGCACGAACGGATTTGAAATTGAATTTATAACGAAGGTTCTACGTTCGAACGTCAAACGTTTTCGGATATTTTTGATGTTTTGTCCTATATGTTCTTAGATTGTGAACTATGGGACCCACATGGGATTCTTGTCCCCTTATCTCCTCCCCCTACCCGAATTTCCCCCTTTCCCTTTTGGGATATTTTCTATTCTTTTGCATTATTATATAACTCTCTCTCTCCCATCACTTTCTCTCTCTCTCTGCAACTCTCCATCTCCTCTCTGAAACTCACACACACAACAAACCACCACCACCACCACCTGGACGTGCAACCTCGAAAACCTCAAGCAAAGTTGGTGCTCCACTGTGACAGTCACGGTGCACCCTACTCTAACAAACTCTGACGTGTTTCGTAAATTTTTCAACGTTGGTAAGCTTCTAGAAACCCTTGGGATCTATTTTAAGAGTAGATCGAAGCTTGTTTTAAGTTGTACATACGTGATAAACGCAGAAAATAGCTCGGAGTAGCTTTTCCCAGTTTTCCGACGAGCACTGCCACTTTCGAGGCGTTTTCCGACCAAACCACGGCTAGTTAGCCATTGTGCAAGCTACCATTTTCTTCATCTCATTGAGTACTACAACTTTTGTTTTTTAATCACTTGATTTGGTTGAGTATCCAAGAAGTTATAAGCGTTTGAAACCTTGCCTAGAAACCGGCCAACCCTTGGCCTGAAACCGGGTCGACCCGACCCGATAACCCTCAACCCAAATTTCTTTGGGCCAAGTTACCCAGTCCAATAGGCACCCACCCTAGGCCCAAGCCCAAAACCCCATGCCCGAACCCAGTCAGAGCGCAGATCCTAGTCGATGCGTGAGCCTGCGCGTGGGTGCCTATCTTGGCTGGTGCGTGGAGTACACGCACCTCCACCAGAGGTACTATGGACAACGGTGCCGGCGACTTTTCCGGCCAATTTTCCAACAACCCAACTCGGTGAGTAGCAGTCCGGGTCGCCGCCTTGTGGCAGCGCGTGGGAGTACCCGAGGTCCCCCCTTACGTTTTTCAACGTCCTGAATCTGTTTATGATGTCTGTTTTCTAAAATTCAATTGTTATGGTAGAGTTTTATTAATTGGACCTTTTATGTGCTTGGGTACGTTTATTAGAGGCATTTTCGTCATTCCTATTTCGCATGTCTCTTCGACGACGGAGTATATGTGAGTGAACCCCTTCTAAAATGCATGACTTACTATTAGAAATGCATACATGAAAAGCATGATTTTATGGATACGTTTATGAAACGCTTATGAGTAAATTGGTTTCACGCTTTATGAATTATCATGCTTTATCTATTTTACATTCTTCGTGGTATATATGATTGATGACTATATACTATGAACGTGATTTATGATATGATGTTTGAGCTACTGAGCTCCATTGAGATATATATACTTATACTTTGGAAATATTATGTTCAATGATTTTTGTGCTTATTTAGTGGTTACTTGAATGTCCTGCCTAAGGGCGAATGATCTGCCTACGAGCAAGTGTCCTACCTACGAGCGAATGATCTACCTACGGGCGAGTGTCCTGCCTTCAGGCGATACTAATTGTAACACCCGCCCCCACTTATAAAATTATATGTGTGTAATATTCCCTAAATATTCTGAATCTATCAATTTTACCCTTTTTGGACTACCCTATCAGGATCTAAACATTGGATCCCTTTTTTTCTTTTCAAACTGCCACGTGGCAGCTCCCTAACAATTTCCCTGTCTTCTCTCTCTGTCCCCCCCCCCCCGTGAAACTCCTCATTTCTTTCTTCTTCTTTTTCTGTTTTCTTTTCTTTCTTCTGTCTGTCTCTCTATCCCTCTCGGCTCTCTCTCTCTCGGCTCTCTCTCATAGCTCCCTCATCTCTCTTCTCGACCGCGAACGCACACACGCACCCGCCTCCCCGCGCGAAGAAGACCCATCTCCTTCTTCTCTCTCCCTCTGTCCCGTGCTGCGAGCCCAGAAACCGGAGAGGAACTCCGGCGAAACCTTTATATTTTCCCGGTTGGGTAAGCTCCAAACCTTCACTTTTTCGTCCTAAAATCTGGTGAATAAGTGTTAATGGAGGTTATTGTGTGATTTTTTTGAGGTTTTTAGGACGAATCGAAGCCGGGTGTAAGCACACCCAACTCCGGCGATCCCGAGGGTGTCGGGGCTTTTTCCGGCCATCTCCGGTCGTTCCACGACGAAATGAAGGTATAAAAACACTCCCTTCGTCTTTCTCTTCGTTTTGGTACCTAGATCGGGGTCTAAGGTGGTATGTGGTAGTCGGCCGGAGTTGTGAAGCTCCGGTGGTGGTGCTCCGGTGAGGCCAGGCCTCCCAGGCCGGTTTCGAATAGCAAGCGGGCCTTAGGCCCGTGTGGTGAGGCTAGCCAAGCCCAAACCCATTTCCTTTTTATATGTTTTTATTTAATTAATTTGTTAAGACCAAGGCCCTCGGGCCGTTTATGTTTAGGGTCGTAGCCTATTAGCCCAACCCAAAACCTTTTAAGGTTTTAATTAATTTCTGTTATAAGAAAAGGCCTTGGGCCATTTGTTATTTAGGGCATTAGGCCCGTATGTGTAGCCCAAGCAGATTAGGCCTTGGGCCAATCTGAGTTGGGTTTTCAACCCAAATTCAAAGCCCAGTGGACTTTGACCTCTGACCAGTTGACTGTTGACTGTTGACTTGGTCAACGGTCAACGGTCAGAGTTGACTTTTGACCGGTCAACGGTCAACGTTGACTTTTTTAGTTGACTTTTCGGGGTTTCGTTCAGGACCTCTCCTAGGCTAATTTCGACGTCCTGGACCCGTTTTTGAAGTCCGTTTTCCTAAATTCAATCGTTTGAATAGAGTTTGACCAAAGGTACTCCTTTGTGTGAATAGGTGCAATTATTAACGGTGATTCTGTTATACCTTCTTGGTATAGCTTTGCACCGTCGGTGTACGGTGAGTGGACCCCTTCAAAAGCATGTTTTAACAATAGAAATGCATACATGAAAATCATGATTTGATACTTATGTTTTATGAAATACTTTATGAGATAGTATGCTTAATGAGGCTAGATTGAATTATTACTATTTTTCCTATAACCCATGTTCTTATAGAATATCTGATGGATGACGATATGATATTTAGAACATGTTTAGAACACCTCTTTGTAGTATAGATGATGGATGACTTTATACTACGAAGTTGTTTTTCAGTATATATATGTTCAGTGGTTTTGTACTTACCTAGTGGTCCTTTCCGCTACGGGACGTAGGGATAGATTCCGGTCCGTCCCGGGCGACGGTTTGGTGTTGGCATAGGGCCTGGAGTGTGTTTCCTCTGGCTATTTAGCACAGGGACGGGGAGCCGGCATGGGGCCTGTAGTGTATATTCCTCTGACTGTCTTCTCAGAGACGGGGAGCTGGCATGGGGCCTGCAGGTTATCGGACAATTCACTAGTGTTTATTACTTATACAAGTTATGAATTTGAGATATTGCACGGCATGCTAGGTTTCGGAAAATCTATTTTGATCATGATATATATGTTTTCATAAACCTGGGGGTTAGTATGTTGATAACTGTTTTATTATATTTATATCAAACTGGTCCACTCATGTTTGTTTTGCGCCCCTTTCAGGACCTACGAACGAGGATTACGATATAAGCTACGAGGCCTTTCCCTACCAGTGATCCAGTGCTATACTTCTTCTGCTTCGATATCTTTTGTAATATAGCACATCTCTATCTTAAATTCTGTTTGTACTCTGTAATAGACGTATGCTCTGACATTATGCGTTGATCCTAATGTTATTAATTAGAAGTTGATTTTGTAGTATTATTGTGGCTAGTCTTGCTGCCTGTTTTAGCTTATTTATGAGTTTTTACTTAAATTAATGGCTTTCGTCATCCTTTGGGTGTCGGCCAGCACGTGATCATCCTGATGTCACGAGGACATCGGGATCGGGGCGTGTCACTAATACCACTATTTAGTACACTATATACGATACATGTTTTATTGAAGGTTTTATGGCATGCTAGGGTTTTCGGAAAACCTATTACTTATTATGCTATATGAGTTTTCATAAATTTTGTGGGTTAGTATGTTTAGTACGTTGTTGAATAACTATGTTAGTACTACTTATATATCAACTTGGTCCACTCATGTTTGTTTTGTGCCCCCTCAGGACCTAGGAACGAGGCATACGATCCGAATTACGAGGCATTCCCCTACGAGTGATATCATGTCATCCTCTTTGCTTTTGACATCACTTGTAATAGCACTTTCTGTTAAACCTTCCGCTTGTATTCTGAACTAGTAGTATGCTCTGAACATGTCATGCATTATCACTTTTATTATGTTGACAGTTGAACTCTGATATGGATTTTACCACCTGCAAAAGTAAGGATAAAAACACTTTAAATACTTGCAAGAGTACAAGATAATTGCAGGATAGTCGGCTCTAGCAAGGTCGTTCTCCACAGGTACTGAATGAATAATTTATTTTAAATCAAATCTTAATTAATTATCTAAAACAGAGTTTGAGAAATAGGTGATTTTGTGATTTCAAATAATTAAAACGAATTTAATGTAAATAATTAAATAAAGTGATAAAATTAAATAAACTAAAAAAATTAAATTGTAAAAGCCTAGGGTTCCGCCGTCACCTTAACAATCTTATGTAGTTCTTCCAATTACTTATGAATTACAAATGCATATTTTGAAGGTTAGGTTTTCCTAATATATGCCTACTTGGACCCCCAACATAGAGCGTATATCAAACATGCAACCCGTCTGTGGTATTCAGATCAAATCTAAACATGCATGACTCATTAAGCTTTGTGAAACCTTTTGAAAAACCATACAACCCTTAAGATGTGGTATTCATCCTTAGTGAACTTGCACATATTAATCACAAGAAGCCATTGTCAATTTCAAGGACCGACCTCCGACCAAAATTGCATCAAATTACTTTTCTAACGATCCTAATGGTATCTAAGCATTAAGACAATTAGATAGTTTAAACCGGTGATTAATAATTCAGAACTTGCATGCATAATATCATAAGCAAATTGAAAAGAAACTACATATTCTTGCTAAGGCTCGTGGTCTTGCCCTAGCAAACGGAAATTAGTTACTAACAATCATACAACGAAATATTATTAAAAACAAGGATAGAAACACCTTGAAAATAAACTTGAATCCAAAAGCTCTCTAAAGTGGGCATGCGCTCTCTTCTTTCCCCTCATGGCTAAAAAGCCTTATTTATACTACTACAAAATAAAACCCTAAAGGGTCTTAGAATAAAAATAGGAAACATAATAAAATAATAAAACAGAAAATAAAAGGTTTCCTATTTGAACTGAAATTCGGACTTTTCAGAAAATCGGACTTTTGACCAACCAAATCAACTCCGATTTGGTCCCAAAAGGTCTCTTTTGAAAGCTAAAGACGTTCCCTATAAATCCTCATAAGGAATCTTCCTCAAAATATGCAATCTTGACCTTCAAAATACCCAAAATTTCCAGAAACGTCAATCTAGGAAAGCTGCGCGCTGGGTCTTTATTTCATGGTCAAACGGATTGGTAGAAAAATCTGGAATTTTGACACCATCATCTTGAAAGGCACACGAACATCCTCCAATTGGAATCACTCCAAAATTCATCCGTTTGATCACTTTTTACTCCAGAGGAAGTCGAATGTCCTACATTGGAAATATATAACAAAGTATCAAAATTCTACCAAAATAACCAATAAATTAATACTAAGATTAGGGTAAAATATATGGTATAATATCGCCTCATCAAATACCCCCAAACTTAGCTTTTTTCTTGTCCTCAAGCAAAACAAATACAAAAACTAACAAACCTCAAATACAAAAACTAACAAACCTAAAAACTTTATTAAAATTCAACTAAGACAAAATTTTCATCTTCAAGTTACAATCCATAGAAAATGTTAAAAATCAAAACATCTTTCCAAAAGTTCCAAATAATCCCACCACAGATTCTAAGCCATTTAGAATCAATTATAAAAGAATTCATGAACTTCCTTTGATGTAAAGTGAACCAAAATGGTTAAAGAAACTCGACTAAAACTCTTACTTCTTGTCCTTTTTATTCCACACATACTAACTTCCAAACATAACTATTAATTATTTTTTTCTTCTTTCCGATTTTTCTCAATTTTTTTTTCCAAACATTTTTTTGTTTCAGTAACAGTAGTGGTCGTGCAATGTTAATTCCCTTAAGCTTTCGATCCAACCCATGTAACGAGCTTTAGGTTAATGACTCCCAAACCACAAAGGCTTTAGGGCACTAGGTGTAGAACACCCCTAAGGACTTATTAACTCGAGCTGAAAAGGCTATGAAACCAACAAACCACTCTGCCCCATTCCAAGATTGAACCGTTTGACGTGAAAATCACTGTTGATCAGACAGGACTGGCCCAGTTAATAGGCAAAGTCTCGGGTGGAACAATTATTACTTTCTTTATAACAACTAAACTTTACTTTACTTAGAACAAAAATTAAAAATTACTTAGACGAAAAGTAAGTGTTTCAATCTCACTCCCCACAAACCATGTTGGTGTGAATGTGCAACTTTCAAAGTATAACTCATGAATTAGTGTCTAAGCAACAATAAATAGAAAAGACTCTACTATGAGATTAATCTTCACCATGTCCATTTGTTCTAACGTTTAAAATAATTTATGGATATTAACTTTTTAAAAAATGAAAATTTTTAACTTGACTCAAAAATTAAAAATCCTAAAAATTTATTTCCCACCCCCAAACTTATATCACACTTTGTCCTCAAGGTGTGGAAATAAAAATAAAAAATAAAAGGGTAAATTACATTTTCATACCTCAGGTTTAGGGTCTATTTCAATTCCTTACAACATCTTTAAAACATTTCACTTTCATACCTTAAGTACTATTTTATTTCAAAATAATACCTCCGTTACATTTTCCATCCATGAATCCGTTAAGTGCTGACGTGACTGCCAACGTGGCACACCACATGGCAAAAAAATAATTTTTTAATTAAAAAAAAACTGAAATCCGCAACCCCTCACCCTAGCAAACAAACCCATAAACCTTAAACCCCCTCCTCCCCCCGACCCACCTCCTTCTCCTCCACTCTCTTCACATCCCCTCCCATCAAGAAACCCAGCAAACCCTCACCCCACCCCCACCTTCCCCGAGCCCTTTCTCCTTTTCACCTTCACCCTCCATTTTCTCATCTGCAACCTCACCCACCCTTAGCAAACCTAACTCCATCTAGACTACCAAAAAAATTCAAAATTTGAAAGACAAAATTAAATGCATACCTTGTTGTCGGAGCCGACCGACTTGCCGACGAGCAGGGCATGAAAGAAGGGATAACGAGGGTAGGGGTCAGGTTCTGGGCGAGGTGGGTTCTAGGCAAGGTGGGTCACGCAGGGGGGGAGGAAGGTGAGGTCCGGGGGGGGGGGGGAGGGTGAGGTCATTGGTCGCTAGGTCGTGTGGGGGGGGAGGGTGGGGTGTGTTGCGGTGCGGGGTGGGCTTTTCTTTTTTCCCCTCTTCTTCTTCTTCTTCCTCTTCTAGGTTGCAGGTCGAACTGGGTTTGGTTTTGTTTTTTTCCTCCCTCTTCTTCTTCTTCTTCTTCTTCTTCTTCTTGCAGGTTTTTTTTTTTTAATTTATTTATTCAAGTTTTTTTTTTAATTTAAAAATTATTTTTTTGCCACGTGGCACACATTTGGCAACCACGTTAGCACTTAACGTATTCATGGATGGAAAATGTAACGGAGGTATTATTTTGAAATAAAATAGTACTTAAGGTATGAAAGTGAAATGTTTTGAAGATGTTGTAAGGAATTGAAATATACCCCAAACCTGAGGTATAAAAATGTAATTTACCCAAAATAAAAAATGACTACTTACGACGAGAAATTCCTAAGACACAAAAATAAATGAATCTAGACAAATAAAAGAAAACTAAAATGAACTAAAACATAAAATAGGCAAAGAAACAGCAGAAAATATAATAAAACAAATAACATATAAAAACAAGAAAAAGAACGAGCTGACCTGGAGTCGAGCTCGAGACCTGGAAGCATTGAAGAAGCTCTCCTTGGACGCACACACGAAGCCACACGTGCAGCCTTCACGTGTCAAGTACCCTAGCATTTGCCTATTTGAGCTGAGTGATCAACTCGCATTTTTTATTTCGATCCACATGTGCAAAATTGCATCCTAAGTGGATTTGCACATATTAATCACAAGAAGCCTTCGTCAATTTTAGGGACCGACCTCCGACCAAAATTGCATCAAATTACTTTTCTAAAGATCATAATGGTAGCTAAGCATTAAGACAATTAGATAGTTTAAACCGGTGATTAATAATTCAAAACTTGCATGCATAATATCATAAGCAAATTGAAAAGAAACTACATATTTTTGCTAAGGCTCGTGGCCTCGCCCTAGCAAACGGAAATTAGTTACTAACAATCATACAATGAAATATTATTAAAAACAAGGATAGAAAACACCTTGAAAATAAACTTGAATCCAAAAGCTCTCTAAAGTGTGCGCGTGTTCTCTTATTTCCCCCTTATGGCTAAAAAGCCTTATTTATACTACTACAAAATAAAATCTTAAAGGGTCTTAGAATAAAACTAGGAAACATAATAAAATAATAAAACAGAAAATAAAAGGTTTCCTATTTGAACTGAAATTCGGACTTCTCAGAAAATCGGACTTTTGACCGACCAAATCAACTCCGATTTGGTCCCAAAATGTCTCTTTTGAAAGCTAAAGACGTTCCCTACAAATCCTCATACGAATCTTCCTCAAAATATGCCATCTTGACCTTCAAAATACCCAAAATGTCCAAAAACGTCAATCTGGGAAAGAAGTGCGCTGGGTCTTTATTTCATCACCATGGTCAAACAAATTGGTAGAAAAATCTGGAATTTTGACATCATCATCTTGAAAGGCACACAAACATCCTCCAATTGGAATCACTCCAAAATTCATCCGTTTGATTACTTTTTACTCCAGAGGAAGTCGAATGTCCTACATTGGAAATATATAACAAAGTATCAAAATTCTACCAAAATAACCAATAAATTAATACTAAGATTAGGGTAAAATATATGGTATAACATCACCTCATCAAACTTATTATATTATTTTATTAAGGTTGTATTTGAATATTACATTGTGTAGTTATGCGCGAAATTTATATGCATGTTTCACATGTTCTCGGCATATGCATCCATGAAATGGCTTGAGTCACCCTCGGGTGTCGGCCAGCACGTGGCCATCCCGTTGTCCTTCAGACACCGGGATTGGGGCGTGTCAGATTGGTATCAGAGTATACTTAGGACTTTGTTCTTCCATTTGGTAATCATAATCTCTCTTGTAGCCATAATCTTTCATCCTTCTAAATCTTGTTTGCCTCTTATCAGAATCATGGATCCTCCTGGTGGGAATGTACCTCGACGACCTCGTTATGGTTTAATGGGTGGGATTCAGCAATTGACCTCCGCTCTACGAAATGTTTTTCGTGGGAGTAGCATGCCGAGTCGTACTTATATGGAGATTGCTCAGAGTCACGACATTACTAAGCTGTATGTAGTTTGAGCCTGTAAGGATGCTGAGGATTAGCTAGAAAAGATGGAGGACACTTTAGAGAGTATGAAATGCCTAGCGTCTGAATGGGCGAATACTGCTGGTTACTTCCTTCAGAGTAACACGAGATATTGGTGGAAGTCGGTGATGGGCTATCGCCCACATAACTCTATAATGACTTGGGCTACGTTCAGGAGACTTTTCATCAAACCTTTTTTAGCCCCGATATCAGCTGAGGAAGAGACAGGAATTCCTAAAATTTTTCCAGGGCAATCTGAGTATTACAGAGTTTAATAGTACATTTCGACGATTGTCGAGACATCACCGCGAAACCTATGAGAACCCTCAAGAGATGATGATGGTGCAGCTGGGGATTGCTATGAACGATGACATCTGTGAGCTTCTGGCACCATATAGGTATGCATCATACGATGATTGAAGCAGCTTTGAGGGTCGAACAGACGAGGTTGAGCAGACTTAACCAGAATCGGCCACGGAACTAGAACCAACCTAGAAACCAGAATCAGTGGGGTCGTGGATTCTGATCCCGGAGCATGAGGGAGCCTTCTACTTCTTATGATTCTTTCGGCCTTAGACACTCTCAGTCGTTCAAGCGACAGGGTCAGGGTTCGGGATCATCCAGTGAGGGCTCGGCAGTAAGATGGCGAGGCGATCTTTCAGTCATTTTAATCCAACGGTTACGACTTGTGCGTGTTGTGGTAAGCGTCATCAGGGTGATTGCAGTACTCTAGCCCTCACGGTTTTGTTTCTGGGAACTCACGAGCAACTTCCCAGTGGGTCACCCATCCTGGGAGTGCTCTAGCCCCCTTCTCGCTTAACTTCGGAATTCTTACGGAACCCGAAGCCAGTGAGCTCCCAAAAAGCTTCGTGCTAGATAGGGATGGGAATATACATTTAAGGATCACTCCCCTCGTCGGCACACTTCCGGCCAGGGATTGGCTCTGATACCATTTGTCACATCCCAGCCCGGGGTGGATTACTTCTCGGGCCTGCTCCACCACCGTAGCACGATATTATCCGTTTTGGGCCCCGACTTCGCCCTCACGGTTTTGTTTCTGGGAACTCACGAGCAACTTCCCAGTGGGTCACCCATCCTGGGAGTGCTCTAGCCCCCTTCTCGCTTAACTTCGGAATTCCTACGGAACCCGAAGCCAGTGAGCTCCCAAAAGGCCTCGTGCTAGGTAGGGATGGGAATATACATTTAAGGATCACTCCCATGGGCGATGTGGGATGTTACACATCCCAATAGGCCCAAGCCTAGATGCCCAGGCCTAAACCCAGTCGGAGCCCAGATCCCAGTCGGCGGGTGGGCTTGCACGTGGGCGTCTGTCTTGGCCGGCGTGTGGAGCACATGCGCCTCCACCGGAGGTACTGTGCTCCACTACCGTCCACGGCAATGACTTTTTCGGCAAACTTTCCAGCAACCCAACTCGGCACGTGGCCGTCTGGGCCGCCGCCCCGAGGTCCCCCTTATGTTTTTAGACATCCTGAATCCATTTATGACGTCTGTTTTTCGAAATTCAATCGTTATGGTAGAGTTTTATTAATTGGACCCTTTATGTGCTTAGGTGCGTTTATTAGCGGCATTTCCGTCCTTCCTATTTCACACGGCTCTTCGACGACGGAGTATCTATGAGTGGACCCTTTCTAAAATGCATGATTTATTATTAAATACATGAAAAGCATGATTTTATGGATACGTTTTATGAAACGTTTATGAGTAAATTGGTTTCACGCTTTATGAATTATCATGCTTTATCGATTTTACATTCTTCGTGGTATATATGATTGATGACTATATACTATGAACATGATTTATGATATGATGTTTGAGCTACTGAGCTCTGTTGAGATATATATACTTATACTTTGGAAAGATTATGTTCAATGATTTTTGTGCTTACTTAGTGGTTACTCGAATGTCCTGCCTATAGGCGAATGATCTGCAAGCGGGCGAATGTCCTGCCTACGGACGAATATCCTGCCTACGGGCGAATGTCCTGCCTACGGACGAATGATCTGCCTATGGGCAAATGACCTGCCTTCGGGCAATACTAATACCACTATTTAGCACACTATATACGATATATGTTTTATTGAAGGTTTTATGGCATGCTAGGGTTTTCGGAAAACCTATTACTTATTATGCTATATGAGTTTTCATAAACTTTGTGGGGTTAGTACGTTGTTGAATAACTATGTTAGTACTACTTATATATCAACTTGGTCCACTCATGTTTGTTTTGCGTCCCCTCAGGACCTAGTGTCACGGGATGACTCTTTAAGCCTTCCGCCCGTGCGGCACTTAGACTTGAATACCTCGATGAACAAGCTAAGTAAGCCTTCGAAGCCTCGCTTCCCCGGATCGAATCACAAAGAAAGCTAAGATAGCTTGGAGAATGCTAAAATCACTTGGAAGATGGGAGAAATGAAGCTTTGTATTGAAACTTAAGAGAACTTTACAATTGCTTACAATTCTTGGACAGTTTGGCCAAATGGCCTTACCTCCTATTTATAGGCCTAAGTCACCTCCTCAATGGAGGGTTCTAGAATCCCCTACTTACATCCAAAAATATCTAGCATAGTTCTAGATACAACTTGCCTAATCTAGATTATTCTAGGTGAGGCTTAAATATGTACACTTGTGTGGAATGTTCCGGAATGCCCTAAGATTATCTTGAATGCTCCGCCACGTTCTTGATTTCTCCGGGACGTTCCAGAAGCTTCCATGAAGACATGGCTTCATGGGCTTAGATATATGATGTCTTGGGCATTTTCTTTGTTTTTAACACATGGCCCGTGACATCCTCCCCCACTTAAGCCGTCGACGTCCTCGTCGACTCTTGCCTCTCGAATGTCTGAATCAAGTCCTTATATTGCCATAAGGACGTCTCCTTCTCCCATGTTGCTTCGGAGTATGGTAGCCCCTTCCATTTGACAAAGTACTCCACATGCTTTGGTTGTCTTGGTCGCACCACGACACGCTTGGCTTCAATGCTCTCCACTTCTTTGTCAAATGCCTCCGTCATCAAAGGGGGTGCTCGATGAGACTCACCTCGACTTGGTTCCTCATCGTCCGCATGATAAGGCTTCAAGTTGCTCACATGGAACACCGGGTGAAACTTGAGGCGGGGTGGGAGTTCCACAACATACGCGGCTTTGCCAACCTTCTTGATGATAGGGAATGGTCCCTCATATTTCCGCAACAAGCTCTTGTGCAAGCCACGAGTACTCTTGTGCTGAGACGCATTGAGCTTCACAAAGACTTGGTCGCCAGTTTGGAACTCCACATTCCTTCGTTTTCGATCCGCCCATTTCTTCATCTTCTTTGAAGCCTTATCCAAATGAGCTCGAGCAAGTTCGTGGGCTAATTGCCACTCCTTAGCGGTTTTGAAAGCGGCTAGACTATTCCCCGTGTAGCCAGCATCAAGTAGCTCGTTGAGTTGCTTCCTCAATTCCTCCAACTCGGGTGGCGACATCCTATAAGGTGATTTGGAGGGAGGCTTAGCACCAGGCTCCAACTCAATCGCATGGTCGACCTCTCTCCTTGGTGGCAACTTCTTTGGAAGTTCCTTAGGCATCACGTCCGCAAACTCCACAAGGACGTCTTCCACTTGTTTCGACAAAGGCCCGTGCTTCTCCTCCCCTTCATTCAACATTAGGGTTGCAAGAAATGTGGCCTCGCCTTTCTTCCAAGACTTGGCAAATTGAATTGCCGACAAGTGCTGGGTACACTTCTTGGCTTGCCTTTCCAATGGCACCAGGCAAGGTTGTCTTCCGTCGGCTAGGATACAGAAGATATTGTAGAAGGGAATGGGAAAGGCTCGTACCTTGTCCATGAACTCTAACCCAATGACTACGCCATAGTCGTCCATCTTGACTACGGTGAAGTCGATATTTCCCTTCCATGCGCCAATGCCTACTTGTACATTGCGCGCAACTCCAACAATGGGGGTGGCAGCGGAATTTACCGTCTTCACGCTACCAGGCTCCTTTGTGACTCGGAGGCCAAGCCTTGTGGCTTCCTCCGACGTCATGAAGTTGTGTGTTGCTCCCGTGTCCACCAACACACGCGTCGTCTTGTCACCAGTCTTGACGTCGACGAACAATGATCCTCCCCCAACTTGAGCCTTAGGTTGTGGGAGGGTTGTCTGGATGGCATTCAGTAGACGGATGCATCCCATCGTTGCATCGTTACTCTCTTTAGCCTTGTCCTCCTTGAAAGCCATGGCCTTAAGGGCCTTCTTTTGTGGGCAATCTCGCATCATGTGAGGGCCGTCGCATAGGTAACAAGTGGGTTGCCAAGACTTACCCTTGCCTTTGTCATGCTTATCGGCTTTCTTCTCCTTCGGTTTGCTTGTCTCGGCCTTGTCCTTCGGCTTATGTTCTCCCCCACTTCTCTCATGGTTACCCCTCTTCCCCGTGGACTTGGAATCACCTTGGTGGCTTGATTTAAACTCAATCAAGGATTCGGCAGCGGCAATGGCATCAGACAATGTTTGCACGTGTCTCCTTTGTAGTTCGAGTTTTGCCCAATTTTGCAGTCCACTCATGAAGTACATGAGCTTGTCTTCCTCTAACATGTTGGGCACCTCGAATAACAAGCTCACGAAGGCGTTGACATAGTCTTTGACGCTCCCCGTTTGCTTGAGCCACCTTAGTTTCTCCTTGGCTTCGTACTTGGCATTTTGGGGATAGAAGTGCAACATAAGATCTTTCTTAAATTCATCCCAAGTGGTGAGAGAGAACGTACCTTGCTCAATCTCCATGCTCCGACGACGCCACCACATAAGGGCATTGTCAGCTAAGAACATGGTTGCCGTTGAGATTTTGGACTCGTCATCTTCAAGCTTCAGGTACTTGAAGTATCGCTCCACGTTCCACACGAATGTGTCGAGCTCTTTTGCTTCCCTCTTCCCATTATAGGATTTGGGTTTAAAGGAGTCGATTACCTTTGAGTCCAACGCCTTGATTTCCCTCGGCCCTTGCACGAATTGCTTCACGACTGCTTCTTTGCAAAACGCCACATCTCCCTTAAGTTCCCTTGTGTCCTTTATCTCTTCTTGAAGCGCCACAAACCTTGCCTCTATGTTGTCAAGGTGAACCTGGACTTCCCTCCGCATCTTGTCTGCCATGGTGTTGAGAGCGCCAAGGAGCTCATCTCGTAGCCCTTCCACCAAGCCACGCAGTTTATCCTTACCATTGTCCACCATGGTTTGGATTTCCTCCTTGTCGACAACGTCCTCATCAAGTCGAGTATCGAACTCGAGTATGGTTCGTTCCACCTTCTCGAGTCGCTCTTCCATGGTCTCCATCGATGCTTGCAAGTCCTTTAACTTTGGCTTGCTCTTGGCAACGTCTTGGACCTCGGCAGTACGCTCCCTTAGATCGGAGACTCCGGACACCATCTCTCCACTTGCCATATCCTACTTTCCTTCAAGTGATTCACGAGCTTGGCTCTGATACCAGCTGTCACGGGATGACTCTTTAAGCCTTCCGCCCGTGCGGCACTTAGACTTGAATACCTCGATGAACAAGCTAAGTAAGCCTTCGAAGCCTCGCTTCCCCGGATCGAATCACAAAGAAAGCTAAGATAGCTTGGAGAATGCTAAAATCACTTGGAAGATGGGAGAAATGAAGCTTTGTATTGAAACTTAAGAGAACTTTACAATTGCTTACAATTCTTGGACAGTTTGGCCAAATGGCCTTACCTCCTATTTATAGGCCTAAGTCACCTCCTCAATGGAGGGTTCTAGAATCCCCTACTTACATCCAAAAATATCTAGCATAGTTCTAGATACAACTTGCCTAATCTAGATTATTCTAGGTGAGGCTTAAATATGTACACTTGTGTGGAATGTTCCGGAATGCCCTAAGATTATCTTGAATGCTCCGCCACGTTCTTGATTTCTCCGGGACGTTCCAGAAGCTTCCATGAAGACATGGCTTCATGGGCTTAGATATATGATGTCTTGGGCATTTTCTTTGTTTTTAACACATGGCCCGTGACACTAGGAACGAGGCATACAATCTGAGCTTACGTGGCATTCCCCTACCAATGATATCATGTCATCCTCTTTGCTTTTGACATCACTTGTAATAGCACTTTCTGTTACACCTTCCGCTTGTATTCTGAACTATTAGTATGCTCTGAACATGTCATGCATTATCACTTTTATTATGTTGACAGTTGAACTTATGATATTATTTTGTTAAGGTTGTATTTGAATATTACATTGCGTAGTTATGCGCAAAATTTATATGCATGTTTCATGGCATATGCATTCATGAAATGACTTGGGTCATCCTCGGGTATCGGCCAGCACGTGACCATCATGTTGTCCTTCGGACACCGAGATCGGGGCGTGGCATATTTCCTTGCTATTTCGAAATTGTTAGGCCTTTTTCCTTGAGAAATCAAAACATTATGCAATTTCTCTGCAGATTTTTCTTTCCTTTTTACTAAAACTTGCACAAATTTCATCCTAATTATCAGACAATGATCTTTCACAACTTAAACAAGTGCTAAATTTTTAGTATCTTCTTCCTTTCCATCCATCTTTTCGCTCCCTTTGCCAATCCACTTTCCTTCAGCTTCCCACAATTCGACCTCGGCTCAAATAAAATACTCTACGCGGGCGATGCCTCTCTGTCCTTCACAAGAGAGCTCAACACGCAGAATATCTACTGCCTCAACCTCCACAACAAGATTGCTCCTCCCACGGATCCATAACTGATACCTCTGAACATGTAGGTCTGTAGAAACCGAGCTACATCAGATTCTCTGTGTTTCCTTCTTTTTAAACTACTACCTTTATCTTGCTACATGGCTGTATGATTTCATATATGAAACATCTGAATTGGTATATCTGTTAAATGTTTGTTTGTTCGTCATGCTTTAGCACATGGGGCAGTTTAATTTTCTTGCGAAATGACAAACTGCGGCAGCTACATACGCAAGAATAAACTTCAATGAACAGTCTGAATTTCGAACAGAAAAATTTAGCAGCAGCCGAATACTACATTCATTTTCACTTTAGCATCCAAGTTTTCACTAGAAAACCATTGAATACATCTGGGGTGCCTGAAGAAAAATATAATTCTTAGAAGTGAATCTGATTATCAGTTCCCCCTCAAGAAAAAACGAATTTGTTCCGTCCGCTCGTCACATCTAGGCTTTCAGCTCCAGCATGAACAATTTGTCTCATTAAAGCCAAATTGGTTGCCATCAAGAAGCTATATTTCTTGTATACACTGTTTAAAAATCATCTTCTAGCTCCGTCTAGGCCGCGCCTAGGCACTAGACGGCTGGTCACTGCCTCGATTAATCCTTAGCCGTTTGAAAGTTAATAAAGGTCGTCTAGACCGGACTAGACGCCCGCCTAAGCACCCTCCTAGGTCGCGCCGAGCCTAGGCACTAGGCGGCTGGTCACTGCCTCGATTAATCCTTAGGCGTTTGAAAGTTAATAAAGGTCGTCTAGACCTGACTAGACGCCCGCCTAAGCACCCTCCTAGGTCGCGCTCTCATTTAGACAAAAAATAGATAACTTTCACTTTGAATTCTATTTTAAGAAAACTAATAAAAATGACTTCAAATCTTTGCATTTTAATAAATAAATAAAAAATCATCTACTAACTTTTATTTAATGATAAGGACAAAATAATTATAAAAAAAAACATAAAAAACCACATGAGCTGGCGTGCACCCCACCCCACCCCCCTTTCCACTTTTTTTTCTCTCCATTGTCAGCTATCATTAAGACATTATTTTTATTTTCTTAGAATAAGAGAAATACTTCAAATTGAATTACATTTTTCAGTTTTATTTTTGTGGTGTTATTTTCCAATAGTAATCAAGATGATGAGAGATTTTTCAATGTGCCCGGAACACGGGATGATACACCACGTCTCAATACAAGTGGTCAAATTCTTGTGTTAAAAAATAAAATTTTCCACTACTTACATAATAACACGTGATGTAGAAAGTTAAGATTGTAGGTGGAAGAGAAGAGGAAGCCGCAGATGGATGGACAATAGAAGAACATTAAGTAAATGGTGTAGAAAGTTAAGAAATTGAAGAGATACAGAGAAAATTTGATGAGTATCAAAGAAAATTAGAAGAAGAAAATGTGTTTGGAAAGTGAGAATGTGTCAAGAAAATTCAAGAAGATAAGAGAGAAGAATGTAATACCGTTAAGTTTCATAAGAAGTGTAGTAAGTTTCATAAACAGTGTAGTATCGTTAGGTTTTATAAACAGTGTAGCACGGTTAAATTTCATAAACAATGTAGTAAGTTTCGTAAACAGTGTAGTAAGTTTCATAAACAGAAGTTTCATAAACAGTGTCGTAAAGTTTCATAAACAGTGTAGTACCGTTAAGTTTCATAAACAGTTTGTGTGAAGACGCACGAGTCCGCACGTCAGATTTTTTTTTATTTTTTTTTAATATTAAAATTATGTCTTTTTCATTAAAATTTAAGTTATTTTGTCCTTTTTATTAAAATTTAAGGATTTTTCATTAAAATTTAAGTATTTTTCATTAAATAAAGTTATAGCATGGTTTTTTATTAAAATAAATTTAGCCCAAGCCATTTTCATGAATGTTCTCTTTTATTTTTTCAATAAATTGTAAGAGACTTATTGAATACTTGGATGAACACTCATTATATGATTGTTCCCCTCGTTTTCAATATGTCTTATTGTTTTATAATCTATATGTCATTCTATTTTGCAATTTATTTATATCGATATTATTATGAAGTATAAGTAGATATTTATTTATATGTTATATATAGTTAAATTTAACAAAACTGCCTAGGCCCCATCATTCGGCTTGCGCCTAGCTCCTTTTAGAAGCTTGCTTGTATATGAACTCAAATTTATAAAGTCTGAATCAGTACATCTTTGTTTTTGAGTGGCACTACTTACTAGCATGCTAGATTTGAATATTTTCTTGTAAAGATGAAGACAGATCAGAGACTGGTAGCTATTCTTAGCACTATTCTTGTCTGCACCGACCGAGCAGTCCCCGATCTGTCTTCGTCTTGTAATGGAAATAATTGAATCCTATCCGGTAAGAAAGTGTGGACAAGGTAATGAGGCGAACAATTGCATTTATTTTTAGATTATATCAGCAGTTTATTTGTGGCTATTAGTTTGGTTTCAATCTCTCCTATTCTGTTAAACTTGGGTTAATTAGAATTGTGAGAAGTTGTGTGAGAAACGCAGTTGCGTTCGAATGCAATGTCGCTAAACAACACAAGCAGCAGAGAGGTAAGTTTTCGTCTTCAATACTTCTTCATTTTGATCACCTGCTTCCCTCACTTTGCTCAGCCACTTTCCTTCAATATTACACAATTTTATCATGGTACAACGAACATTGTCTACGAAGGTGACGCAGCGCCTGTACTAGGAGGGATTGAACTCAACGCAGAGTCTACATGGACGTGGACCGTTGGGCGGGCTACATATGCAGACCCTTTGCACTTATGGGACTCCAACTCCGGGTCACTTGCAGACTTCGTTACTCATTTCACTTTCAATATCAACGCTGCTGGCCAAAACCATAGTGACGGGTTTGCGTTTTTCCTTGCTCCTGTTGGTGTCCCAATTCCGCTTAACTCGGGTGGGGGTTTTCTCGGATTATTCAACAGCACCACCATGTCAGACAACAAAATTGCTTCCGTCGAGTTCGATACCTACTCAAACAGTTACTGGGATCCAGCCGGACCGCATGTTGGGATCAATATCGATAAAATCGCTTCTGCTGTTCAGCCTAGTTGGAACTTTAGCAGCGATTATAATAAGAAGAATGTGAATGTGTGGATAACTTACAATGCTACCACTAAAAACCTCAGTGTGTTCTGGACAAACAAGGAAAACCCTGTTTTCGTAGGCAATTCTTCTCTTTCTTACGTTGTTGACTTACGCAAGTGCCTTCCCGATTTGGTTACAATTGGTTTTTCAGCTGCTACAGGACAATACCCCGAGCGGCACACGATATACTCATGGGATTTCAATTCAAGTTTGGATCCTACGCATGAGAAAAACAGGAAACACAAGTGGAAAGGAAACGAGAAATGGTTGATAGCGGTCTTTGCGGCTTCCTTCTTGATTGTGGCGATTGGCGTGGCGGCCTTATGTTGTTTGGTTAAAAGGATTGGATCGTTTGCGAACAGAAATCACAGCTCCAATGGATTGCACTCTATAAGTGCGAAGCTTGAGAGACTAGCTGTCCCAAAAAGGTTTTCTTACCAAGAATTAGTCGTGGCCACTAATGACTTCGCGAAAGAAAGAAGGCTAGGCCAGGGAGGGTCAGGACAAGTTTATAAAGGGATCTTACAAGATATTGGCTGCCTAGTTGCTGTTAAGAGAATCTTGACAGAATCCGAGCGCTATGAGAAAATCTTCATCAATGAAGTGAAGATAATAAGCCACTTATTTCATCGAAATCTGGTCCAGTTCATTGGATGGTGTCACAAGAATGGAGAATGCTTGCTTGTTTATGCATACATGTCCAACGGCAGCCTTGACACGCACCTGTTTGGTTCTCGAGTAACTCTGCAATGGGAATCCCGGTACAAGATAGCTTTAGGGTTGGCCTCGGCACTTCATTACCTACACGAAGAAGCAGAGCAATGTGTCCTTCACAGGGATATCAAATCAGCTAACGTACTGTTGGACAATAATTTCAGCACTAAGCTTGGTGATTTTGGTATTGCGAAGCTCGTGGATCCGCGATTCAGGAGTCAGACAACAGGGGTAGTAGGGACTTTCGGATACATGGCCCCAGAATATGCAAGTGGAGGGAGGGCCAGCAAAGAATCAGACATTTACAGTTTGGGAGTTGTAGCCTTGGAAATTGCATGTGGAAGGAGGACTTACCAAGATGGAGAGTATCATGTGCCACTTTTCCGGTGGGTTTGGCAGCTCTACCTTGCCGGAAATCTTCTCCACGTAGCCGATGAGAGATTAAATTTGAACTTTGATAGAAATGAAATGGAATGTTTGCTATTTGTGGGGTTATGGTGCACCCACCCCAGGAAAACGGAAAGACCAAAAGCAGGGCAGGTGATAAAGGTTCTTCAGCTCGAAGCGCCGCTGCCAGAACTTCCACCAGACATGCATGACCATTATCCACTGCCTCAACCTCAACAAGAAGCTGATTCAGCCTCTCACATATCTTTAACTTCTAGCTTGGATGGTCGTTGAAGTAGTACTGCCTTACTCATGCTACAAGATTGTATGATTTCAGATATAAAATATGATTTAGTATCATTATTTCTTGTTGCTAGTTAATCCTTCTTGTTAGTTCGACATGCTTTCACATAAGGGGACCATGTAATCTGTTAGCGAAATAACAAACTGCATCAGCAATTTAAGGACAATACTTACGTCCATCTCAGATATCGAAATTCAATCTGCAAGCTGAATGTGTTTCTGAAACCAAAACAAAAAATGATTTGGAGATGAAATGTTTTTTTCATTTTTGTTGAGCTATCTACCATCAACTCTCTTTACAAGGGAGACCAATTCAATGTTCTCTGTTTCTGTAGTGTCAATATCCCCCTTCGTGTTCAAAATTTCTGTTGGAAGAATGGCGGATCTCGCATCAGATTTGGGTACCAAAAACAGCAGAAAGAGAGGAGTTAATCTCAACAAGTTCCTAATCAGAATGGCAAGCCAGAGATTATCAAATTTTGTCCTTGTAACCTTCAATGCATGCAGTAAGACGCCTCCTCCCCACGATGCTGACATAACTCCAACATTTTCGATTGACATTAGCAGAGCGAAAAAAGTTCCTTCAATTCCCGAGGGACAAAGCCTTGAGCTAAGCACAAGGAGAGGCATCCATTTGAGCCTTCCTATCATCTGAGATACACTTTCATCAATCACAACGAAGAAATAATCAGGTATGCCAAACTTCAAATTCAATCGCAAAACGAGCATCAAATCTAATGTTCCTGACAACCCGTATATCAACTGAGTCCAGAAGAGCAAGTCCCGGAAAGGATGATCCTTCAGAACATTTTGATAGAGTACTGCCCCCAATAGTGAACCAACTGAACCTATCGAGAATATATATCCGACATTCTCCTGCATAAAGATGTGAATGATTAACTTTAAAAATATATTCAACTTAGTTTCTAAAACTCAGTCTCGTAAATGATAATCGAATACCTCAGAGAGAGATGGGCCATCCTTCGCGTCTGTATACCAGTAGAACATTCCGTCGAGGATGGTCAAGCTCAATGCAATGGATAAGTACATGTACAAGCAAGGTCTCCATACCTCAGGGCATTTCAATGTTGTCCACATGGCTTTTCCAGCATCAATAAACTTCTGACCGACCTGCGCCAGCATGGAATATTAGGCAATTAGCTTGAAAAGAAGCAAGAATCAGCAGGAGTATAAAACTACCGATGTGAAGGAAAATTTGGGTGAGCGAGGTTCATCAAGCAGAGTTCCAACTACAACTACAAGTCCTGATGGGATTGCCAACAGGCCGAAAACTCCCTGCCACAGAAGAGGAGATAGAATCATGATATTTTCAATTGAAATAGGAGAGCAGAAGTTTTAAAGAAGCTGACCTTAGGGCCTATAAGATGAACAAAGATACCACTAATGGAGAATCCGACAAGTGCCCCAATGGACTCAGTTAAGGCACACAGACTTTGGATATCTGATGCAAGTGAAGGGTGAAGGATACTGTTCTTTGCCGCACAGGCATCTATGGTGACATCTGCTATAGCAACTCCAGCACTTCCACCTGTTAATACCAAGATGGCAAGTGCGAGATGCAGCTTTTCGTGGAACGATATTAGGAGCATCGAGATCACACCAATAGAACCTAACATCAAATAAAACATGAACCAGCTAATAATGAGACCCTTCATCCCATGAACAATCAGTCCTTCTTGCTCGTGGTTCGTACAGGGAATGGTTTGTTGATCTAAAACATGTAGATTTCGAACAACGAAGGGAAAGCAACACGTCTAAAATCAACAACATTTGAAATTAAATGCCTACTCATTCCCTATACAAACCCCGAACATAATGCCCAAACTGCATTTTAAAACATGAAATCTATCCTCGAGTTTATATTTAACCTTGGACATAAAAACCAACTAGAACTATTGATTTTTTTGGTTAACAAGAAACTAAAACTGCATCACTTACCAGCAAAAATGAAATAAGGCCGTCTTCGATACCCGAAAATGGGGAGAACATCAGTGAGGAGACCCCAGATAGGCTTGACAATCCAAGGAATATAGATAATTCCTTGGTAAAATTGGGCTTCAGAAGGCTGCACCTTCTGCACATCCTTCATGTAGTACTCCGTACCGATGCGAGAAAGAGCGTCTCCCAGTCCCTGACGTATTCCATAAACAACAACTACCCCCCATACAAAACTCCAATGCAATTCCACACACAGCATTTTGAACCATTGTATTGGAGTACAGAGAGCATCACAGCACCCTTTTTTCGGTTCACTTTCGTATGTAGTATCGCCCGAGGGATCGAGAACCTCCTCCTCCTCCTTCACCATCACTCACTCCCCTATACAGATTTGCAGGAAACAACAACAACTCAGCAAACAGATCGGAGTTTCCTGAACTCTGGGAATCTGTGTTTCCTGAACAATGCTTGAAATTGAAAACCCTTCAAAACCCAGTTCGAGTTTTCCGTTTTTTCGATCTGGGTTTCTTCGAAACTATTGGAAACTCCTGAAGGAAGCTTGAACTGAGTTTCTTCGAGACAAAACGAAAAACACAGAGACAGCAGCTTTCTTGAATAATTTTGCAATGATGGCGTACTTCATTCTTTTCTGATTAGTTATGGATCTCAGAAAATGAAAAACCAGCTAACTTCAAGATCGAGATGGATTAAAAAAAACCTCATAGCTAGCTGCAAGCCTCCAAGTTAGCAGAGCTGAGAAGGGCGCCAAGTTGACTTTCCCCAACGAAATCTTCCTTTTTTTTTTTTTTTGAACATACGACGATGTAATTAACTGTGGAGTGCCGGATTTGGGCTGGGTCGCACTCGCACAATGTGTTTAAATTGATATCAAATTTGACACTCTCGAGATTCGCACGTCAAAATTTTGATTTATAAGTTTAGAGATATTACTAGACTGTAATAGTAATAAGTGGCTTAATCAACCCAATCTATGTACACTCCAATCTTATTTACTAGATATTGGGTTTTAGTTTGGACTGTGATTTTCACTCTCCTAATTGTTTTTTTTTTCCTTCACTCTTCGCCCTATTTTTGTCTCTATATTCTCTAGGCTCGAAAAAACGAAGGAGCAGAGAAATGAAAAGTGAGTGTGGAACTCACTTCCCTTGGTTGTTACTATCGTTATTTCGGGTACTCTCTCTCCCCTCAAGTCACAAACTCTCTTCTTCACCCTTCAACGACCCAAAAATTTTGTCTTCAAATTCAACTAAGTAAACAAATGTAAGTTAGAACAGTTGGTATAGATCAGTATTATATCTGAACGTGCGATACAAGAAAAACGGATATAATTTTAATTCATCCAAACAATTTTCTTAATGCATCTCACCATATATAGTTGGACTACCTTGAAATATATTTCTCAATATTAAACAAAATGCGGGAAATAATAAAAAAAAAATGTGTGTGATAGTAGCACATTTCCAACTTTAGCTTGGTCTTCAAGTAGGCTTTTGAAACCAAAAACGATTTTGGTGTAAATTTTTCGTAGTCCGGCTATCGATCGTCTGCTCTGTTTACAAGGGAGACTAACTCAACGTTCTTTGTTTCCAGAGTTTCGATATCCTCTTTCGTGTTTGCGATTTCGGTCGGAAGAATCGAAGAGTTCGGATCAGCTCTAGGCACCAAAAACAGCAGACAAAGAGGAGCTAATCTCAAAAGGTTCCTAATCAGAATGGCTAGCCAGAGATTATCAAACTGCGTCCGTGTAACCTTCAATACGTGCAGTAAAATGCCTCCTCCCCATGTTGCCGAGACAAGTCCAACGTTATCAATCGACATGAGCAGAGCGAAGAAAGTTCCTTCGATTCCAGGGGGACAAAGCTTTGAGCTGAGTACAAGAAGAGGCATCCACTTGAGCCTTCCGGTCATTTGAGATACACTTTCATCAATCACAACGAAGAAATAATCGGGTATGCCAAACTTCAGATTCAATCGCAAAACGAGCATCAAGTCTAATGTTCCTGACACCCCGTAAATCAACTGAGTCCAGAAGAGCAAGTCCCGGAAAGGATGATCCTTTAGAACACTTTGATAGAGTACTGCCCCCAAAAGGGAACCAACTGAACCTATTGAGAATATGTATCCAACATTCTCCTGCATAAAGATGTGACTGATTAAATTCATATAGCGATTACTGAGGTCATAAAATCCACTCTAATTAGTAATTGTCGAATACCTGAGAGAAATGTGGACCATCTTTCGAGTCTGTATACCAGAAGAACAGTCCGTCGAGGATATTCAAGCTCAATGCAAGGGAAAAGTACATGTATACGCATGGTCTCCATACATCAGGGCATTTCAATGTTGTCCACATGGATTTGCCAGCATCGACAAGCTTCTGATTCACCTGTGCCCAACATGCAACATTAGATCGTGATCATGAAAGAGAGAAAACCCAAGAATCGAGCAAAGGACTACCTGCGTGTAAGCGAAGTTTGGTGAATGAGGTTCCTTGATTAAAGTTCCGATTAAGAACACAAGTCCAAATGGGATTGCCAACAAGCCGTACACCCCCTACCAAGGAAGAGGAGAAAGAAACTCTAATGTTAAAAATGCCATTTTTTCTAATAAGTTTTAAAAACTTGAACATATACAAGTGAAAATAAACTGACCTTAGGGCCTAGAAGATGAACGAAGATACCGCTAACAGAGAACCCCAGTAGTGCTCCTATGGAGGAACTCAGGGCACACAGGCTCTGGATATCGGCTGCGAGACTAGGATGGTTAATACTGTTCTGTGCCACACACGCATCGATGGTCACATCTGCGACAGCCACTCCACCACTTCCGGTTGTTAATGCCAAGAGGGCAAGTGCAATGTGCAACTTTGCATGGAACGATAAAACGAGCATTGCCATCACACCAACAGAACCTAATAAAAACATGGAATTGTTGAGCTAATCAGGACACCATGTCAGCTAGAAACTCCTACACATGTCACCTCATAAATCCATGCGGAATGTTCGAATTTTCTTTTTTTCGTAAAAAAAAAGCAAAAGTTCAACTGATATTCTCATCTATTACAATAGTCCGGCTATGGAATGGACATCCGTTCCTTAATAAAGACAGACTGCCAATATGTCCGAGAAAACGTACCAACATAGTATCGATGCATAGTTTGTGGAATTTAAGGCCAAATGTGAGCACATCGATTGAAAAACACACAAATAAAGTTTTTAAATTTGAATTAACATGAAACTAAAGCTGCATCATTTACCTGCTATAATGAAATAAGGCCGTCTTCGATACCCAAAAATGGGAAGAACATCAGTGAGGAGGCCCCAGAGAGGCTTGACAAGCCAAGGAATATTGGTGACTCCCTGATAAAATTGAGCTTCAGAAGGCTGCACCTTCTGCACATCCTTCATGTAATACTCCGTGCCGACGCGATAAAGAGCTCCGCCGAGTCCTTGACTTACTCCATAAACAACCACCACCCCCAATACAAAACTCCAATGCAGTTCCACGCATAGCATTCTGAACCATTGGATTGGAGTGCAGAGAGCACCACAACACCCTTTTTCCGGCTCTTTTTCCTCTGCAATACCGCCGGAGGGATTCAGAACCTCCTCCTCTTCCTCCACCATTACTCACTTCCCGATACAAATTTGCAGAAAATGACAACAACCCAGAAAGCAGATCGGTGTTGTTTCCTGAAAAATTGGAATCTGATTCCAGAACTTTCTGCGTCAAATTGAAAAACCCAGTTCAAGATTCAGCTTTTCTCGAACTGGGTTTCTTCCAAATGATGGATTCTTCTCAGAGAAGCTTCAAATTTCTGATCTTGATTTTGGCTTCTGCTTAATCAAAAAGCTCCAACAACCACAACAGAAAACCAGAAAACGAAAAAGCAAGCACAGAAGCAGCACCTTTCGAAATTAATTCACAGTGATGGATCTGAGTAAGGTGGACCGTGGATCAAAGGGCTCCTGGTAGATATAGCTTCAAGGTAGCAGAAGAACGGAGAAGAAGGGTATCTCTTACCCTCCCCGACGTTGACTTTAACCAAAGTAAAAGGTTCACAGTTTTACTCCATTTCGTTTATCAAAATCCGATCTTGGTTTTCAGTTTTTACAGTGTTACTATCGGGTACTGTATAATGTGTGGAATTTTCTGGCAGCAAAATCATTTGGACTCGGTGAGAAGAAAACAAGAGAAAGAAGTCACCTGCTCGCCATGATGAGAAATTTTCACAGCGGCTGCCCACTAATACGACATATGTTATTATTATATTATTGAACAGAATAAAAATAAATAAATAAAATGTTATTAACATTACAAAAATTTCATTCTACATTTTGTATCAGTGTAATTTTTTTTTTAATTGTAGAAAGTTTGGAGTTAAAAATGAGATTTTTTGAGTGCCAATAACAATTCTCTAAAAAAAATCCTCTCTAATTATAAAATGATATGTGATGTGTCATCCTGTGCTTTAAGCACACTGAAAATTTTCTTGTCACATTTATACTGAGCTAATGAAAAAAGAACTTATATTTTTTTTTTACTTAAATAGAATTTTTTTTAGATTTTAACCTGAATAGTTTTCAAACTCTAATTCAAATTTCTATATCCAAAACTTACCATATTTAAGTATTGGATTAAGTCCCAAAAACCTCCCAACATTTTAAAATCCTACTCCCTTTTTAGCTTACTTGACCGCAAATAATAATAATAATAATAAATTCAAAAAAGACATGAATATGAAAATAAAATAAATAGAAAATTTCACAAATAAAATAAAAAACAAAAATGAAGCTTGGGAAATATCAAATCCCCCCCCCCCCCCGGCTATACTATATTTGTTTAGCTCGTGTGTTGGAGTGGCCTTGTGTTGTAGGGTGAAGTTGGTGGTTGTGTGTTGGGTTTGGAGGTGATAGCCTCATGGGGGTGGTGACGATCATTAGTTGGTGGAGATCATGCTTTATGGCCTTCTATTAATTTTGGAAACAAAGTAAACCCTAGTTAATTTAACAGAAATTTAATTGAGGCTTAACGAATGTGACACTTTCGATAAGTTGGGTACTTTTTTGAAATGTTTAAAAAAATTGAGATCAATTTAAAATGATAATAAAAGATCAGAGAATTTTAAGTACTTAATCCTTAAGTATTTATAGTACATTTATTATTTATACTTATCATAGATTTTCAACTGAAATTGTAATCATCTTCACCATTACCACGAGAACTTGATTGGAAAGTGATTCCTTGAAAGCATTTCTCTGCTGACTCTCATTGCTTGGACCTGTGCACTAGATCCTTCGTGGCCCTCTTTCAACTTGTCAAATGTGAACGTGGAACCTAAAGTCATATGTACTTTTTTTTTTTTTTCTTTCAATAAATTTACCTCATCGTCTCTTTTCATGATAGTAATGCTGAAGTGAGATTTATTCACCATCTCTTCTCATAATATCAAGGTTAGAGTGAGATTGACTTTGTGATTATGAACACATGAGGAATGAAAAGATTTGAACTTCATTGTCTTCGTCTTGCTTATTATTACTTAGTGTTTAATCTTATCCCATTTTATCCCATTTCGTCTATCCATTATTTTATTTATGAGTAATTTTCGGCGTACTTGAAACATCTTATTACTTGGTGTTTAATCTTATCCCATTTCATCTATCCATTATTTTATGTATGAGTAATTTTCGGCATACTTGAAACATCATAACCTAATATTGCTATTCATTCAAATTATAATATGTATATTCTTTTATTTTTACTTATATACCAGTGGGACCTATCAGCTCTCTAGTCGCTCATATTACAACTGCGAATGATAAAACCATGTGACCGTGTTTGAAATACATAAAAAAGTTTATCCACCCCTTCTGCACATAAAACAAAATGTGGTTTAATGAAGACTGCTTATATCCTAACAAATCCTATTAACATTTAGAAAGTGGAAGAGCAATAATTAGTGGAACCCCAAAAGATAAATATTAGTTCCAAATATCAGTTTAGTTATGTACATGACTGACCTTGCAGTCAAAAGAATGCTGAGCAAGAAATCTTGTAAAATAAACCCCAACATGAACAAGTTTTTTCAAATTAGTCCCATCAGTTTTCCCAAAATCCCCTCATAAAATACCCAGTAACATATCACCAGCAGTAGATATGGAGTTTGCATACATTTATGTATCTCTGCTTCCAATCATGATCATCTTCAGAGATCTGCAATTTGATGATGCCTTTCCGATGTGATCTCCTTGGGCCAAAGGGATCTGATTCTTGAAGAGGTTGCTTCGGCAGAGGCAGTCTCCGTCTCAATCGGTTCATAACCTGCCTCGAACGCATATCGAAAGCCCATTTCTTGTTCGGAGAACTGTAGACACCATAGTCATTCGAAACATTTCCTCTAGCAGCAACCAGCCATCCTCTGAAATGCCTCCTTCTGTGTGGAAACCGGCAAGTGACGCAAATCTACGTTTGCTTTATGGTACAGCGTCTTGTGCATGTAGAACATCATATAACACTGTGAAGCTCTTACAATCCCCTCGTCGACCTCATTAATCCAAGCATTGTCACATTTGTACCACTGGTCTTGTATGCGTAAATACGTCACATAATGGCCGGAATCTAGTGTCCCGGAATGAGTAACTACTGCAAAAATCTCAAACTCGGTAGACATCTCAGATTCATCCCCCTCGAAAGCAAAGATTCTATTTCCAAATCTGTTTCTGACGATCGAAGAAGACAGATAGGGAGTCATGTCTAGCGAGAAGGGAAAATGCAAATAGCTGTCGATTTTCCTCATCATCTTTCTGACCAGGGAATGCTCAAACCGTTTTATATGCAAACACAACACCATTGGAAGCTTTCTGATGGACATTTGCTTTGAAGAGTCTCGGAGTTCTTGACAGTTCTGACAGTACAGTTTCTGGTCTGACCCCAACTTTTCTGGTTTTGTAAACAAGTCTAAACAACCCAAAAGAGTGGATGAACAGCTGCTGCCATTCGCTTTGGCAGGCTTGTTAGATGCATCTGACCAAGAACAGCGGCTTGTGTCTAAGTTGAGTGATATGTCCAAACACGGGTCATAAGTTGTCGAGGTGAATCCACAAGTCATACAAGTGACATCCGACCTCAACAGTCCTGAGAATACCCTATGCGCAATACACTGGCAGTCTCCACTATCTGTTAAACAAAGGATAACTTCATAAGTAAAAGAGAACTATTGACCACCGCAAAAACAAACAATTCCACATACATCCATTACTTCTAAAATGTACAATCTAAAACTCATCTGACAACCTATGATTACCTTTAGTATGGTTCCTTGCTTTGGTTTCTTTCTCATGGATCCCATCTAACACTGAAATGAAGAACTCATGAGCGTCCTGCTGCTCGTAACTTGCCAGATTCTCCGAATGCTGCCACCAACTTGAAGTAGAGAAAATTTTAATCAGTCCAAAAGCAAGCTCCAGCATAGAAGAACTAACAACGAATCTAGTGACAAATCACACATAAGGAATTTGATCCCGCATTGCAAAAATGGTGCCGTCATTTCCAGCAAATCCATGCGAATTCTAATTAGACATAAACATTATGCTTTTGCAGGAAAGTCACTATGGGTTATTAAACTTCATCTACACTGGCTAACATAGCACTATGATACTTGTTGAACTTATCAAAGGATCTTTAGAAGCAACAGATTACAGACACAAAGACAAAAAGCGACTATCCCGAAACAGTGTTTATCGAATATAAATCAATCCACAAACCAAAAGCTTAAGCATTATAAACTCGGCAAGATATGCTGTAACCAAAGATCACACACACAGAGCAATGCAGACCTGTAAAGCAATTGAGCCGGGCTATAAGGAGTCCAATCGCCGGAATACACAGCCGAATAAACACCGTGAAGCTCACAAGGCAAACACAGCCGGTTTGCCGTCCTTTTCCGGCATGTTCTGCGGCTATGCCGATCACTCAAGAAGTAATTCCTCAATGGAGGCGCATGTAGCAGCGCTTGCAACACAGAGTTCATAAAACAAGTACTCCCCAAATTATTCAACCCCCTCAAACCCAACGGATAACACGATTTCGCCCTGTGATCCCTCACCAAACCCGATTTTTCGGGCTTTTTAAACTCCGATAATTCGACACCCGAACCCCCCAGCCTCTTCCTCTCACACAGTCTCTCCCCAATACTATCCGCACTATTTGTGCTGCACTGCAAGTCCAGCATGTGCTTAGCCATCACGCACTTATCGAAATCAGGATCGTAGACCTGATCGGAGCACGCACAGCAAAAAAGCTCGGCCCTTTGGACATCGACGGCCAAATCGTGGCCGATTTCCAACTGGGTATGCAGAACTGCGTGATTCGAACACGAAACCGAAGAGCAAATCAAGCAAATATAGAGTCTACCTTCGAACCCATTACAGACACTGCATCTGGGTACCTTAGTTTCCTGAATCCGAACGCTTGTTCTTCCGTTGGGGGCAGATTTGAGGGATTTTTGGAGGGATTTGTAGCCGCTGGAGCCATGTTTGAGCTTGTAAGCTGAGAGGTGGTTGCAGGGTTTTGGGTTTGCGTATGATGGCTTCCTTGTCGACATGTTTTGATGGAGACTTTGGGAAAGGGAAGGTCGAATTTGTTAGAAATCGCAGAAAGATTAAAACTTTATTAAGAAAAAAAATGGTAAAATTAATAGATTAATAAACCCAATAATAAATTAAACTTGGGAAAGCAGATCCAATATTGCAGTGAAGAGATGGAGAAGAAATTTGGATTAGATGAGAGAGAGAGAGAGACAGAGGCAAGGACTTTTCTGCGCTCCGTTTGGGGGATGACTTGAAGGCAGACGAAGGATGAAGAAGATGCTTTTTGGTTATATATGACTTTGTAGACCGACTCATGGAGTCTATTACTGTATACTGTATAGTATGAATTTAATTTAGAATGTAGTCGTTCAGTATTACGATTCAAATCCGTCCACGGCGATTTTAATATCAATTTAGGTTGCTCATCATGTAGCTTAATCAAACTTAAAATTTGAAAAAGATAATAATTAAAAAAAAAATGGGAAAATGATATAGGAAGGACTTTATGAATGCTCCTTATATTTTCGACTAAGTTTCACTTTGTCCTCTTAATTTTCAATTTGATTTTGAGCTCTTGAAGTTATGAATTCGTGCAAACATCACACGAAAAAAAAGTACATGTTCACAAGAAAATACTTGGAAACCTCGAAAAATACTAGACACTTACACATCTAAAGTTAATATTGTACAAAACAGACGAAAATAATTTTAATTTAATAGAATAATTGACAAATTTAACTAAAAGGCTAAAAGCTTATGGGGGCACGGCAAAAAATTTTAACACCAAAAATAATGAAGAGAGATCAAAACCGTTAAAACTTGATCAGAAAGTGATCGGGTCCCGTTACCATTTAAGTACGGTTTTCGGCCTAATCTAGGTCTTACTAGAATGGGAATTTCGTATTGACCAAAAACAATAATGAATGAGAAATTCATAATAATTTTGCATATGACGCTTTATCGCAGTAGGAGCAAGCAATGCTTATGTAATATAGTGCGAGTTCGAACTTATAACAACTAACAATTTAACCTACTAACGTTATCGTTTGTCAAACAATTTTTTTCTTAAGTTTCTAAACTTTAATATTTTTGGAATAAGAAATCAAAATTAAGTATCAACAACTTATTAATCACATATCAACGACATAATAATCAGATATTTACGACATACCGAAATCTTATCATTTCAGCAACTAAGATTGGAAAATTATTATTTTAGTCAATTTCTCGTGCTTTTTAACGCTCAACACATTTTATCATTTCCGTCAATGGTTTTTAGCATATGTTTTATCATTTTCATAAGTGGTCATCGATATTGAAATATCAATCGATTCCAATATGTTTCATGCTTGAATGGAAGTGGATGTTATGATGGCCCATTCTATGGAAGGGAGCAGTAGAATTCATTGAACTTGAGCTTTACTTAAAGAAAAACTCTCTGTCGGAGCTTTACAAAAGAAAGGTTATAACTTATAGTCAGTTGTGTGCCAAAGTACAATGAATGATGACTATTGACTTGTTTCAGACAAAGCTAAAGAAACACGCGTTTGCACATCAAACTTTCGGTGCATCAGGAGCGAGGGAGAACCCAGATTATATCTGTTAAGCTTATTTCTTGTAGGAGGAAGATAGAGAAACGCAGAAGAGGGGAAACATTTTTTAAAAGGAAAACTAATGAAAATGGTTTGAAAACTTTGAATTTTAATTATAAAGACAAAATAAAGAGTAAAATAAATAGTACTAGATTTGACTTTTTAGTATAAAAATGTGGTTTTTCGTTAATATGAACAGTACCGTAGGTTTTTTTTTTGTTAAAACTCATTTTTTTTAAACTTGAAAAGACACTTCTGATTTCTGATATCTTTTCACACCTCAAACTCATAACACTACATGGCTTTTATAGACATCATCATTTATTTAGCTAATTATAAGCTTCTTAATAATTGAACATCTAGAGAAATCATGATTAACTCTAGAAATTCCAAACATCACAACTCTAGAACTTCGATCTTCCTGATTTATTACTCTTTCTTTGTAACTTAAATTTGGTTTAATCTTCAAACATTGCCTCCCTTAAACCAAATTTGCTTTTAATTCCTAGTCTTGCAACATCTCGCTTGAACACTTGTCCACCAAGTGGTTTTGTGAATACGCCTGCCATCTGTTCATCTGTTTTGCAATACTTTAACTGTATAACTCCCTCACTAACAAGCTCCCTAAGTATATGAAAGCGGATGCGGATGTGCTTTGTTCTCTAATGTAGAACACGATCTTTTGAGACTGAAACTGTTGAGCTATTGTCACAAAACAAAGTGGTTGGACCCTTTTGTTTATGCATCAGACTCTCCAAAATGCCAAGTAGCCAAACTGTGTGACATCCTGCAAGATAGGCAGCTATGTACTCCGTTTCCGTTGTAGAGAGAGCAACAATCGGTTGCTTCCTCGAACTCCATGAAATCATGCCACTTCCCAGACTAAAGACATAACCTGAAGTGCTTTTACAATCATCAATACTTCCAGCTAAATCATTGTCAGTATAGCCAATAAGTTTCACTGGAACATTTGCTTCATAAAAAATGCCATAATCGATAGTTCCTTTGATGTATCGTAGAATTCTTATTGCAGCTTCCCAATAATTTGAATGTGGCTTTTCCATGAACCTCCTCACCAGACTTACTGCATACATGATGTTTGGTCTTGTGGCTGTTAAGTGCATCAAATTAACCACTAAACTACGAAACTTGGTGGAATCGATAAGTCTCCCTTCACCATATTTGCTTATCTTTAGGCCTGTAATGCATGGTGTCACTACTGGGTTTGCATTCTCCATCCTAAATTTCTTCAAAACTTCTTTTGCATAACTCTCTTGAGAAATGAAAATGCCTTTCTTAGATTGAGAAACTTCAATACCAAGAAAGTGATGCAGCTTGCCCAAATTTGTCATCTCAAATTCTTTCATCATAAAGAGCTTAAAACCATTTAATAACTCCAAATCATTTCCAGTAAAGATAAGATCATCCACATAAAGACTTACAACCATGAAACTTCCTTGTGAGGTGCTTTTGACATAGAGAGTATGTTCATACAGGCATTTCTGAAAACCATGCTTCTCAAAGTTTAAATTAATACGGTTGTACCATGCACGTGGTGATTGCTTGAGCCCATATAATGCCTTCTTAAGCTTGTAAACTTTATTTTCCTCTCATTTATTCGCATATCCAAGTGGCTACTCCAAATAAACTTCTTCTTGAAGGACACCATTCAAGAACGCTGACTTTACATCCATTTGAAAATTTTCCCAATTGTTTTGTGCAATAAGAAAGATGATCAGTCAAATAGTGTCAAGTCTGGAAACAGGAGCAAAAACTTCAGTATAGTCTTCACCTTCCTTTTGCTTATAACCCTTTGCAACGAGTCTCGCCTTGTACATGTTAATAGACCCATATGCATTTTTCTTTGTCTTATATACCCATTTAACACCAATAAGATTCTTGTGTGCTAGCAGATTTGTGAGCTCCCAAGTCATATTCTTCTCAATAGCCTTTATTTCTTCATCCATGGCTTGTTTCCATTTTTTTCCTCTTCACATGCTTCATTAAATGAAATTGGATCCTCTCCAGCAGAGAAAGCAAAGAATATAGTAGTATCCTCCCAATCTACTTGCGCTGATGAGTCATAAAGATCTTGTATACTTCTTAACTTTCTTAGAGGCGAGTCGTCATCACTTGATGTAGCTCTTGGAGATTAAGTAGCAATTTCTGATTGATAAATATCATATTGTTCTTGCATAATAGGCAATTTTGATGTACTATTTTCTTCTTCAAAGAAAGCATTTTCATTAAAGTGGACATCACGGCTGATCAAGAACTTTTTAGTCTTCGAATTGTACAGATTGTAGGCCTTACTCCTTTCACTATATCCAATGAAAATGCACTTTTTGGCCTTATGGTCGAGCTTGTTTCTCAACTCCTTTGGAACATGGGAATAGGCAACACAGCCGAAAATCTTCAAATGATACACTCTCAGCTTCACTCTATACCGAGCTTCATGAGGTGTGCAATCCTTCAAACTCTTTGTTGGTGATCTATTGATTAAATATGCATCACAAGAAACAGCTTCTGTCCAAAATTCTTATTGCAATCTTTTCTTCTTGAGCATGCATCTCACCATCTCCATGATTGTCCCGTTCTTTCTTTCGCTCACATCATTTTGTTGCGGTGTATATCGGGCAGTCAACTGGTGTTTTATTCCATGATCTTTGCAATATTTTTGAAATTCATTGGAGAGATACTCTCCACCATGATCTGTCCTTAAACTTTTGATTGGAAGGCTAACAAACTTTTCAACTTCGGCCTTGAAATCTTTAAAAGCTTGAAATGCTTCATATTTTTCTTTGAGGAAGTAGACCCAAACTTTTCTTGAGAAATCATCAATAAATGTAATGAAATATAGATTACCTCCAAAAGATGCTACTGGCATTGGACCACACAAGTCAGAATGAATAAGCTCCAACGGCTTCTTTGCTCGCCAAGAGGACTCTAAAGGAAATGAACTTCTATGTTGCTTACCAAATTGACAATCTTCACAAACGTCATCTACCGGATCAATTTGAGGCAGCCCATGTACCATTTTTTTGTTTGACGGCAACTTCAAACTTCCATAATTTAAATGGCAATGTCTGTCATGCCATAACTTAGATACTTCTTTTTCAGCACTCACAAAACAAGATAGTTTTGTTGTCTAGAGCTTCAAAGGAAACAAGTTATTTGCAGCAAGTCCAACCTTGGCAACAAATTTATCCTTCATTTTGAGAACACAAAAATCACCACGGAGGCAAATATCATAACCATTCCTCAACAGATGACCAATACTTAATAAATTACTCTTCAAACTAGGAACATAATACACTTTAGAAACCTTCTCAATTGTTCCAGATTTTGATTTGAAAGACACATCACCAATTCCCTCAATTTTATAGGCTCTGTTGATGCACAAAACCGGGACGGTCTTGGAACAACGTAAATCCGACCGTGAATCTGCATAAACGCTCAAGAACACGAAGAACACAAAGAACACAAGGAACACAAGGATTTTATCGTGGTTCACCCCAATGTTTGGGCTACGTCCACACTGTAGTTGATTCTGTTTCTCTGTAAGTGTATGGATACAAGTGTTTGGGAAGTCCCCCAGAGAAAGAAGAGAAGGGAGAGGAGAGCCTCGGTGGTGTGAGGTCTCTCCTGAATGTAATGAGAGCTTTTCTTAGCCTTCTTATGCTTGGCTCTTTTCCTCCCTTAGAATGATGGGATGAGTCCCCTTTTATAGAATAAGGGGCTCCTCCTTTTTTACAAAGTATGGGCTTTAGTGTGAGGCCCAAATACAAGGCCCAAGGCCCAAATATACGAGGCCCTAAATATGGTATAAACAGTAGTCCCCCAAGTCTTCAGGCAAGAGAGTCTTTTGGCTGGAGACTTGAAATTCAGTCCATGTGTGGGCCGAAGTAACTAAATGTCGTCTAGAACTGATGCTCGATATGAGGCGGTGCCCAATCTGAAATGATGCTCAACTAGAAGTAGCACATGTTGTGAGGCCGCTCTGCTTGTGGCGTTTGAAGGTGAGGGAGTCCCTTTTATAGAATAAGGGCTCGCTCCTCAATACATGAATGATGAGCTAGATTCGATGCTCTTTAATGATGGTGAGGGGGTCCCTTTTGTAGAATAAGGGTTCATTCCCCAATACATAAATGAAGGGCTAGAGTTGATGCTCGCGGTGATACGGTTACTCAGTAGGCAGCGATGCTCTCTAATGAAAGTGAGGGAGTCCCTTTTATAGAATAAGGGCTCGCTCCTTAATACATAAATAATGGGCTAAGTCCCCCAAGTATTTTTCATGAGGCCCAGTTGAGGCCCAATATATGGTACATAATGTAGTCCCCCAAGTCTTCGGTCAATAGAGTCTGTTGGCTGGAGACTTCAAATTGAATCCATGTATGGGCCGAAATGACGATTGTTCGAAGGCAGTATTTGTATACCCTGCACTGAAGCTTTGTTGGTGAAGCTTTGCAAGTGAAGCTTTGAAGCTAGAGCTCTGTAAAATGAAGCTTTCGAAGCTGGAGCTTTTGTAAATGAAGCTTTCGAAGCTAGAGCTATGTAAATGAAGCTTTTGAAGCTAGGGCTCTGTAAATGAAGTTTTTGAAGCTGATTGATATGAGTGATGCTCATGAATGTTTATGTTGATTGACATGAGTGATGCTCATGGATGTTGTCATGAGTGATGCTCATGAATGTTAACATGAGTGATGCTCATGAATGTTGACATGAATGATGGTCATGAATGTTTATGTATGATTGTCATGAGTGATGCTCATGAATGTTTATGTATGAATGACATGAGTAATGCTCATGTATAATTTGGAGTACTAGGCGTACTTTTGATGCCTGATTGATGCTATTTCGGGTTTATGGGCTTTTGCCCTCCACAACATGCCAACCCATTTGTTTTGGGCTTTGCCGTTTTTTGTTTTTTTGTTTTTTTTGTTTTTTTGTTTTTTTTTTTTTTTTATGTTTTTTTTTTCTTTTGACCCTCTGATGGGGTTTATACATATTACCCTCTGATGGGGTTTATACATATGTTTCTGAAAGATAAAAATAAATTATATCATTCTGGGATGTTTATTCTTTGCTTTTGCAGTGTTTTTCTGCTCTGCCTTAACTTTCCACCGCACTCTCTGTCTTTTGCTTTCTTCTTTTTCGACAAAATGATGGACAAAAATGAAGCTTTTGAAGGATGACCCTAGCTTTGAGTAGTGTCCCCGTGCTTTTGCATGTTTATTCCTTGCTTTGTGAGAGTGGTTGACAGCTGCCTGTTGTTGTTGGTTGGTCATTGCGCCTACTTGAGAGCTCATCCTTTTACTTTCTCTTTTGGCAGATGGCAGACATCAACACAGCCTGTTATCGTGGTCGGTTAATAATGGTGAGCTTAGAATCAGCTTCACATCTCTTTTGGTCATCCATGACACACGCTTTCATTTCAACAGTGCCATTTCCAAAAGTGCATCTGTTTTCTCCATAGACAGAGATCGAGAAGAGGAGGAAAAGCGTTCGGGGTCGGTCGGAAGTCCGAGAGAGGTGGAGAGGTGGAGTCGTCCTTGGGGATGGCGGCAGACCGTATCACCGCGAGTTGCTGCTACAGCAGTTAAGGTCATGATATCGCCAGTAGATCGGACGTTCACGGTAGTGTCGGCAACCGTAACAAGGTGTTCCCGCTCAGCTTCCATGGCTTCAGCCGCCTCCACACACTGGGCAGCAACCAAAATGGCAGCAGAGGCCACAGCCATATCAGCCTTCGCCATATGCTCATCTTTCCCCGACCCAGATAAGGCGGTAGTGGCGTCAGCCATGGCGGCTATGGCAGAAACCACCCCAACAACAGAAACAGCAGCATGAAGCTGAGCATTCAGGGCTCTAGCCTCCTCTTTCTTCTTCTCCGCCTCCGGCAACGTCAACACTCTAGTAATTGCAGGAACCGGAGGGACGTAATGACTTTCCATTTCTGTAACCGTTTCACGGCTTTTAACTGACGGCAATAGTACCACTGCATTTTTAGACTACTCGTCTACCTTCGACTCTGTTTCTGGAAAAGACGGTGTCTTCTCTGTTTCTGAACACACACCGCCGTTAACTCTACCATTGACGACGACGCTCCGGCAATACACTCTGTTGACGGTGAACTCCTCGTTTACATCTAGAGATCGGGGGGATTATTCGTTGTGTTGGCAGGCCAGAGCGTACATGGCGGCTAGGAGCGCCATGATGAGCGAGATGAGAGAGAGAGTTTGTGGTGTTTCAGTGATCATTCGTATTATTTTCCACTACAGCAGCAGCAAGCAAACTGCATCATCCTCTATGGATCCACTCTCGGCCCTCCGCGACTTCACAGTCCGCAGTGACCTTGACAAGATCGTCCGGGTCGACGATGAGTTCCGGTTCGGATCCATCTACGGCTTCCTCACCACGCAGAGACCACCTACCGCTCCAAGCAAGGCAATCTCTACACCCTCGAAACCTTCATTTATTACGTCAACAGACCACACTCCGACGATTCCGACAGCAGCGAACGTCGGAAGCAGCAGGTCGTCTGAGAATGAAGTTCATACGACGACGACGACGACGTCAGTTGCGGAGACTAAGAGGCAGGCTCGTCAGGAGGAGCACAGGTTCGATACGGAAGAGCAAGGCCTGAGCTTGAAGGATTTCTTCGAGCAAGCCAAGGGTTTCATCAGCTCCGACGGTGGACCGCCTCGCTGGTTCTCTCATTTGAGCGGCGGGTAGTAAGTCCACATGGAGAAGTTGAGCAGTGTGCAAACATAAGGCAAGCTCTCAAAGTTCTTCGTCGATCGGTGTTTTACGATCCTCCAAAACGTCGGAACAGGAGCAAGGAACATTAGCCCTGAGATGATGTTACCATGACTTCAACAAAGAAACTCAGGTCTTCCCTGTTTTATGGAGTTCGACGGACCCTTTAATTAGTTCATCTCCTCTTGGCGCTAGAAGGAGCCGAGTTTAGAAAGAGAGAGAAAGAACCTGCGAAGGTTTTCTGGAAAACCCAAAGAGGGAGGTTTTGGGTTCTTGGGTTGTGCAGATTTACGGTGGAGGTTGTGAAGTTTTCACGGTGGTGAGGTGAAAAATTGAGAGAGAATCCGACACAGCTTTTCGTGTCGATTCCCACAGACGGCGCCAAATGTTGATGCACAAAACCGGGACGGTCTTGGAACAACGTAAATCCGACCGTGAATCTGCATAAACGCTCAAGAACACGAAGAACACAAAGAACACAAGGAACACAAGGATTTTATCGTGGTTCACCCCAATGTTTGGGCTACGTCCACACTGTAGTTGATTCTGTTTCTCTGTAAGTGTATGGATACAAGTGTTTGGGAAGTCCCCCAGAGAAAGAAGAGAAGGGAGAGGAGAGCCTCGGTGGTTTGAGGTCTCTCCTGAATGTAATGAGAGCTTTTCTTAGCCTTCTTATGCTTGGCTCTTTTCCTCCCTTAGAATGATGGGATGAGTCCCCTTTTATAGAATAAGGGGCTCCTCCTTTTTTACAAAGTATGGGCTTTAGTGTGAGGCCCAAATACAAGGCCCAAGGCCCAAATATACGAGGCCCTAAATATGGTATAAACAGGCTCTATCATCACCGATTCTTACTTGATCACGATCGAACTTATAGAGGGTAGAAAAAAGGTTTTTGTTACTTGTTATATGTTTGCTAGCTCCGTTATCCAAATACCACACATCATTCATTTGATCTCCATGACATGTGAGCAATAAAGTTTCTTTATAATCACCATCTCCATAATTGGTTTGATGCATATAACCTTCTCTATATTGTTTTTCATCATCAGCTTTTTTGAAACGACATTCTCTGATCTTATGCCCAGATTTGTTGCAATAGTAGCATTCCGGAGTGCCACATCCTCTTCCTCGGTACGAATTGAAATTTCTTTCACCTTCATTATTAGAATTGTTTGATGAGCCTCGTTCATTGCCATAAGAATTAGTGCCTATGACATTCAAATTTCTTCCTTTACCTCATCCGCCTCTTTCACCTCTTCCACATCTGAAGCTTTGATTAAGGCTGTGAAGCTTGATTGCCATTGCCTCCCGTAGTTGTAACTTGAGGCTTGAGTGCTTGATCAGGTTGAGTAGCGGGAAGATTCCTCAAATTAATTTTGATCTCATATGCCTCCAATTTTCCTTGTACATCTTCCATAGAAAAAGTTGAAATATCATTTGACTCTTCAATGGCAGCCACAACATAAACAAATTTCGCCGATAAGCTACAGAGAATTTTCTCAACAATTCTTGCATCTTCGAGAATCTCCCCATTTGAAGCCATTTGATTAACAACAGAGGTAACTCTGATAAAGTAGTCTTTGATTGTCTCATCTTCTTTCATCTCCAACTTTTCAAATTCTTTCCTTAAAGATTGCAGAAGGTTCATCTGCATTGCATTTTGTAGGCATTATCGATTATATCTCATGCTTGCTTTGCATTTTCAGCTTTCGCAACTCTTTCATATACTTGTATCGCAATGGTTTGATATACGTGGGAAAATGTCTTGTTGTTCTTCTTTCGATTCTCCTTCAAAGTATTCATTTGTGCTTGAGTTAGCGCAGCTTCGTTATCCGTCTCTTCATAGTCTGCTTCAACAATATTCCATAGCTCCAAAGCCTTCAACAACACCTTCATATTATTGCTCCAGTGGTCGTAATTATCTCCACCAAACCGAGGAATTAGTGAAGCCAAGTTGTGACCATTTGCATTTGCATTCGCCATATTGACAAAACTTCAACAAGGCTCTGGTACCAATTTGTAGGAGAAAGAGCGATAGAGAAACGTAGGAGAGGGGAAAGGTTTGAAAAGACTCTTCTGATTTTTGCTATCTTTTCACACCTCAAACTCACAACACTACATGGCTTTTAAAGCCATTACAATACATTATCATTTATTTAGCTAATTATAAGCTTCTTAATAATTGAAACATCTAGAGAAATCACGATTAACTCTAGAAATTCCAAACATCACAACTCTAGAACTTCTATCTTCCTGATTTATGACTCTTTCTTTGTAACTTAAATTTGGTTTAATCTTCCAACATTTCTCTCCTCAAGTGACGTGTCACATGCCGACAGATAGGCACAATGAAATATACACCCGGTTGCCCAAGATTTTGCCACGATCTGGGCATTTTGAGCACATTCCTCGCAACACATGTAGAGTGACTGCAATCATAAACATAAACTCTGTAAAATTACCCTTGAATGCACTAAGCACTGCATTCTGCATAGATGATCCAATTCCACCCTAAGAACTTGTGTGTTGCCAGATGTTGCGTAAGATTTTCATTCCATCTAAAATCTATGAACATAATACTTTTCAACTGATGTTGGTGAGGAAGGCCGAAAGAAAATGACCTAGAAAGATAGACTGATATGGCAAGTTGAATGGCCAAAACCAGTAGTTGCCAACATGTTGAAGCTCTAATCGTGCACATTTTCAATGAGTTAGCTAAATAAGTCTTATGCTGCTGCTGAATTACGGCAACAGACTTGGTATGAATCAGAAACAAAATCGTTACCCTAGAAATCAAAACCAACATAAATTAACCTAGATCGAAACCAACACTCATCATACAAAACTTACCTACACCCGATACACCAATGTGGTGGTATCTCAAGCCAATTTGTCGTGTGTTTAACTTACTCATTGTGGATGCAAATTTCCGTATTATTCTTCTTGGACAAAATTACACCTACAAAACAAATAACATCTTAAGTCAAGGCCAAAAGCCTCACGCGCCCATGATGAATGGAGGGGGGACTTTGGCCAAAGAATCTCCGATGCCAAAGTTAGAATTTTGAGGGAAAAATGTTTGGAGAATTTAGAGAATTTTCCAAAAGAGTTGGAATTGAGTTTGGGAGAAAATGAGGTAGTATTTATAGGGGTATAGCCGGCCCCTTTGGGAGGATGGGGACCGGTCACTTGGATGGTTTTTTTGGGTGTGATTCATAATTTGTTAGCTAATTAATAAATTAATTGAGTAATAAATCAATTAATTAACTAATTAATATAATTTGAAATGAATGATTTATGGGTTACCTTATGAAGAAGATTTGATGAGGATAGATGAAATAGGTTTTGAATAATTACCTATTTTGAGCACTTTTGACCTTGATTGAGTCATGATTGTTCACTGCTCGCGCGTAGGAGTTCTGGTATTCATCGAGTGTAATTTTGTCCTTTTCACCCTAAAATCCACGTGTCGCCTCCATATTTTTCTTGATTATTTTTTGTTCCACACTCATATGATTATGGTAGCACATGATTAACTTGAGATATTTGATGAGTTCGTATTATGCCATATATTTAACCTTATTTTTAGTTATAGTTTATTGGTTATTTTGGTAGAATTTTGATACTTTGTTATGTATTTTTAATATAGGACATTCGACTTCCTCTGGAGAAAAAAATGACCAAACGGATGAATTTTGGAGTGATTCTAATTAGAGGATGTTCGTGAGTCTTTCAAGATGATTATATCAAAATTTTAGATTTTTCTACCAAGCCGTTTGACTGTGGCGATGAAAAGAATGCCCATCGTGCAGCTTTTCCTGGACGTTTGGGGTATTTTAAAGGTCAAGATGATATATTTTGAGGAAGATTCCTTCTAAGGATTTGTGTCACAGCCCGTCCCGGAATTTTTAATTCCGAGGATGTGAAATTACGAAAATGCCCCTAATACGTGGCTAAGGTATAATTTTTACGTTCGTTATATCTAAGCTCCTAAAATTTGGTAAGTAGAGTGGAGACTTAGATTTAAATTTATGTTAGAATTTTGTAGTTGGGGATTGGGTAGGATCCCACACCCCTCAATTCTCTCCCTCTTTCCCGTACCTTGTCTCTCTCTCTCAGTTCATTCTCTCTCCTCCCTCACGACTTCCTCTTTCTCTCTCACTCTCTCTCACCCAAAACGTACGGCATACACCCAAATCCTCCAAAACTCGACGGATCGAGGCAACCAAGGTATGCATCTTCATCCTTTCGTCATTCTGAGTTCATTGGTACTAGTTTTAGGAAGTGAAACCTTCGGAATCATGTGAAACCCGAACCTCCATTTTTGGTCACTGTTCATGTGAACGTAAAATGTTGTGTTTCAGGGAATTCTAAGCTTATAGTGAGCTTAGTGAGGTCCCAAGGAAGCTCGGAGTGCTTCGTGGGAAGTTTTTGGACGTAAGAACACGGAGATCGACAAGTTCAAAGTTTGGCCGGAGCTTTCGAGGCTTTTTCCGGCGAATCCCCGGCGAGTTAGGAGTCGAGGTAGGTATCAATCTCTTCGTCTCGTCAAGTACTACAACTTTCCTTTTTGTTTCACTCAATTTCGTTGAGTATTGAAGAAGTTATACTCATTTGAAAAATACCCAGTTTCCGGCGACCTCCGAGGCTTTCGAGGCAGTTTCCGGCCAAACCACGGCGAACTAGGTGTTGTGCAAGGTACCATTCTCTTTGTCTCTTCAAGGGCTACAACTTTCGTTTTTGAATCACTTGATTTCGTTGAGAAATGACAAAGTTATGGCAATTTGAAAAACTGCCCGGAAAACGGCCGCCGGAAAAACCAGTCCGGCGACCCAAGGAAGAAGATGGTGCTACAGTAAAATAAAAAAATAAAAATAAAAATATTTTAAAAATATGTCGACGTCCGTGACGTCGAGTAGATCACTGTGGTATATTCATATACCTAAATTGAACACCGTATGAGAAAGTTATTAAGGATTGTTGGTTAGGTGTTCGAATAACGTTTTATAGTTTTGGTGAAAATGTGAATTGATGATCCGACCGTTGGATTGTCACCAAACTTTGATACGTTGTAATACGTAATATTTGAGGATTATTGGAACTTACGGATTGGGAATCCGAGTTACGGATCTTCCGGAATTGGAATTGTAAGTCCATAATATAAAATGTTAACCGTCACTTAGTTTTGGAAATTGACGGAGATCCAACCGTTGGATGGTAATGAAATTTTAGGATGTTATCCTAGAGATATATTGTGGACCTCTGGAAGTTATGGATTTAAAATCTGAGTGGCAGATCTTCCGGATCGAACTACGTAGTGACGTATTTTATATAAGTTATATTTTATCGATATGAATTCTGAGCCTGGATTTGATTACTATTCTAGGCGGCGATCGTCATGACGCCTTGGCGTATTGTGCTAGGGAGTTGTAGGGCGAACTCCAGGTGAGTGGGCAGTTTTGTTTTCCGTATATATATATACTTGACGTTTCCCAGAAATTGAATTGAAATGAAAATATGTTTAAAATGAAATGCATATGAGTTATGTGGAAAAACGGGAAGTGAAATACCATGCATAGAATTGATATGAAAAGTATATAGAAATGTGAGTTGAAATGCCATGCATGAATTAATATATGATGCATATGTATGAATTGGTGCGGTGGACGCACATGTAAGAATTGATTTATGATGCATATGTATGAATTGGTGCGGTGGACGCACAGGTAAGAATTTAATTACTGTTATTATGATGATGATATATATTGAGCTCAAATCCTGCACCATGGTTTAGTGCTTATAGTATTCACCGCATCGCACGCTCGCCTTGGATCCAAGTAGATGCTAGTCGTACAGTCCACGCGGAGTGGGTACGACAGACCAGTCGCGAGAGTGTTAGTGAGATTCCGACTGGTGGGTGACCTTAGATTATGTGCACAGATGACTTATGAGAAGCACTAGAGCGTAACTTGTGTGCAGAAGGCCGGACGGGTCACAGAGGTGACTCCGGTAGAGTGATAATGATAGATTTTGAGCTCTAGGTTCAACCGTACAGGGCTATTAGAGGGCCTACGGTTGATTACTTTCTTGCACCTGATATGATTATGTTGATGCATTCATACCTTATTACTGTTGAGATGATGTGGCATGGCATAATTAATATGAGAAATGTTGAGATGATGTGGCATGGCATAATTGTTATGAAAATGTTGAGTTAACGACTTGAAGTTTTGAGAATATATATGTATATTTATATTTTACATTTCTGGGAAAATATACAGGTTTTACGGAGAGGGGTTACAACGTTTTGAAAATTGTTTGGATTTGGAAAAGAATTGTTTTACTGACCCACTCAATTTTGGTTTTGCGCCCCTCCAGGTTCAGGAATCACAAAGGTGTGGTGACTACGAGGAATTCGACGGTGTTCTGACAGATTGGACAAAATTAGGACTCACCTTCGGGTGTATCAACTTAAATTGTATCTTAAAGCTTCCGTACTGTGCAAATGGTTACGTCACTCTCACGTGACGGCCAGCATGCCCTCCTTCGGGATGGGGTATGTCAGTTGGTATCAGAGCATGGTTGCAATCTTGGACATCTTGAGAAGTTTATAGTGAATTCTGTCAGAACTACACCGCCTCGTAGCAAACCACGTAGTTAGAGGAATTTAGTCTCCCTAATATAGCGGTTTAGGGAAAACTATTATTATGGTGATTCAGTCTATTATAAAAAGGGACATTTTAAGATGGGTTATGAGTTGAATTTGAATCACCTTATGAAATGATGAACCTGAGGGAGCGAAGTAACGGTTTAACCAATTGGAAAAGATGTTTCAGATTATGCAAGTCAAAGGAAATTTCCTTCTGACAAGGGGTCGAGACGACTACCTGGTTTTGGTTATGAATTTGTATCCTGGTGGAAACAGGAGTATGAATTGTTGTCACCATAGGAATCAGTCGATTGAGAATTGTTTAAGGACTTGTTTAAAGGAAAAGTTTATCCCTCCGGCATTTATCGATGGTGGTAAACAAGAGTTTACAAATATGAGACAAGGAAGGTGATGATCGAGGGATATTATAGAAAGTTTTCAGACTTGCCTCGTTCTATCCAGATATTGTTGTGAATTTGGTGGAGGTGTTATGTTGTTTTAGGCTGGGTGGCAAAAGGGAAGTGGTATTTTGGGTGACCACTATCCATTGTAATTCTTATCAGGAGTATGCGAGATGCTGTTGAGTCTTGAGGACTCTGAGAACATGAGCAACGAGAATAAAGAAGAATAAGAAATGAATGAGACTCAAAAGAAGACGATAAAGTCAATGATTCGTCATATCAAGGATATAGAAAGATTCAGAGCTTCGAAAGAAGTGAAGCTAGAGTTAATTCTTCCAGCTGAGGTTTTAATGTCGCTGGTCAGAGTAAAAGTGATGGATATACTGGTAATCCCAGATATTTGAGACAAGGTGTCTCGAGTAAAGGAAATGTACCTTGTGCAGCAGGTACAAAAAAAAAAAAAAAAAAATTAACACTTTGGGAAATGTGAAATTAATGAATGTGTTTATGTGAACAGAGGGGACACAGAATTGTGAATCGTCCCTAGAATCAGTTGTACTCAACAATTTTCCATGATATCATAGTGTTGATTCAACAAGTTTATGAATTTAGTAGTTTGGTCGGATTGACTGTGAGTACAGAGAGATTTGATGAGTTATATGTTCAGTCGTACAGACCATGAGAAGTGGATTCGATTGACACATGAGAAATGGTGAGTTATAGGCTCAGCCATACCGACCACGCGGAGTGGATCCGGCCGACGTATTATTGAGATAAGAGTTGAATCAGCCGTATTGGTCATTCTAGTTGACTTCGGCTGATATATTTCTTATTATGTATGTTATTACCTAGAGAGTAGTAAATAAATGTAGTTGAGACGAGTGTATGTATTTTGCATTGAGTAACAAAATAGTAATGTTATATCTTTGAGAGTGGTTGCCTACTTATCGAGACAACGATGATTTATCAGTATTGCGGGCTGCAGACCGTAATATTAATAACTCATTCGTGGATTCGTTAAGCAAGCAAACCGGTAGATTATTTTATGTTAGTATTGTACTTATTTAGAATGCTTAATAATAATAGAATATATATTGTATCAGTTAATTCTGTTCCATTAGATTGGTTGGTTATAATTGTGACAAGACGGAATGTTACGGGAAACCAGTACTTTCCATCGATATGGATGAACAGAGATTACTTTTGTAAGTATGCAAAATGGATTGAGTCAGGCTGTTATTTATGCTGTGAGAGCAAAGAGATTGTTTTCGAAAGGCTGTCAAAAATACTTAGCTCATGTGGTGCTAAATGATGTTGTTTGGAGTAGTGTGAATAATGTCGAAAGAGTTAGACTTTTCTTGATGTCTTCCTTGAAAGTATACCTGGATTGCCTTCAGGCAGAGATATGAGGTTCATTATTGATTTGTTGCCAGGTATAAATTTATATTGGAGATTGGTTCAGGATGAGTTAAGGGAATTGGAAATTCAGTTGAGAGAATTGGTTGATAAAAGTTTTATTCAACCTAGTACAACACTTTTGAGGAGCCCAGTTTGTTGGTGAGGAAGAAAAATGGATCTTGAGATTGTTCATTGATTATAGACAATGGAGTCGGGTAACGATTGAGAACCGTTATCCATGGTGATGTACTGATGTTTATTTAACCAGCTCAGAAGTAATTGCGAAGATTCAAAGATTGAATTGAGATCTGGTTCTACCAATTGAATATTATAAGTGACGTTGATCATAAGATGGTTTTCTGGACTTGTTATAGTCTTTATGAAGTTTGGTGATGCTATATGGATACTCATGCTGTTTTATGAGTTGATGGATGAAGTATTCCAATAATGCCTTGATAAATTGATATCATTTTCATTGAAGATATTCTGGCATATTCTGAGCCAGAGCAGAGCATGTAAACGTATTAAGTCGGTGAAGCAAAGATTGAGAGAACGTTGGTTGTATGCTAAGTTTAGCAAATGCGAATGTTGGATGAATCAAGTGGCATTCTGAGATTGGTTATATCTGCTTAAGGTATTCAAATGAATTCTTAAAAGATAGCAGAAATTGAGAATTTGGAACAACCACGAGTCGTAATTGAGATTTGGAATTTCTTAGCTTACCAGGCTATTTTGGATGGTTGTGAAAGAATTTTTAGTCATTGCTTTGTCATTAACGAGACTGTTGAGAAAAGAGGTTATGTATGAGTGGGAAGGAAATTGTGAGCAAATGATTCAACAACTGAAGTATTTCCTCACTCATGCACGTATTTTGGTATTCCCAGAGAATAGTGGTAATCATAAATTTTTAGTGATGTTTCTTGAATGGTATTGGAGGCATGTTGATGCAAATGTTAGGGTGATTGCATACGTTTCATGATAAATGGAACCTCATGAGATGAATTACCCTACGAGTGACTTGGAAGTCATGATTACCATTCTTACTGTGAAGTTATGGAGACATTATATATTTGGTAAGAATGCAAGATTTTTACGAATCCAAAAAGTCTTCAATATCCATTACTTGGAAGGATTTTGATATGAGGCAGCGAAAGTGAATTGTATTGCTTAATGAACATGATTGTACGATCAAGGTGATCGTAAAATTTGTTCTAGCTGAAGCACTTGGTGAGAAGACTACAGTAAGATTAATATCTGGCACGTTTGCCAAGAGTATCATCTTGTGGATTGAAAACCAATGGAAGAAAAGTTAAGAATGAAAGATCGAGAAGAAGTTATACTTGTTAAATTTCAAGTTAGGCCTATTTGGTAAGGTCGTACTCGAAACTTAAATGTTTGACGAGGAAATTTAAGAATTAACCAAGGCAGAGAAAGAAGGGAAAAAGAATGAGTACATGATTCGTGAATCAAATGGTATGTGGATACAAGAAAACAAAAAGTATGTGCCTAATGCTAAGGATTTAAAGTAAGCAATTTTGGACGAAGTACATTGTTTAACTTCTGCAATATTCCAAAAGTAATAAGATTTATCATACCATTCGACAGTTTTATTTGGTCAGCAGATTGAGGCAAAAGAGATTAACAGAGGGATATGCCACTAATCGAGTGTATAAGACAAATGGTTTTATATTTTCGAAGTGTTCACCATAGAAAAGTATAATTCGGGTTGGAAAGGAGACAAAATAAGATTTAGACACATCAGACCATTTTTGATCACTAAAGGAATCAATAAAGTTGCATACAAGTGGTGATGTCTTCAGAGTTGGCTAAGGTACTTAATGTATTTTGGGTTCGATACGTTGTCACTAGGTGGCAGATTCGTCACATGAGATTCTGGTGCAACTATTGAGAATTAAATTGGATTCGAATTGATAAGGAACCAAGGACGACTTTGGATTGGAAAAAGAAAGTCTTGAGAATTAAGACAGAGTAAGTGGTAAAAGCTTTGTGAAGGAAATCATTCAGTGGAAGAAAATTACGTGGGAGAAAGAGAATCGGATAAGAGAGATTTACCGAGGTTGGTATGAGTAGATGTTTGGATTGGTTGTTGGAATTTCGGGGACGAAATTCTATAAGGAGGGAAGATTGTCACAGCCCGTCCCGGAATTTTTAATTCCGAGGATGTGAAATTACGAAAATGCCCCTAATACGTGGCTAAGGTATAATTTTTACGTTCGTTATATCTAAGCTCCTAAAATTTGGTAAGTAGAGTGGAGACTTAGATTTAAATTTATGTTAGAATTTTGTAGTTGGGGATTGGGTAGGATCCCACACCCCTCAATTCTCTCCCTCTTTCCCGTACCTTGTCTCTCTCTCTCAGTTCATTCTCTCTCCTCCCTCACGACTTCCTCTTTCTCTCTCACTCTCTCTCACCCAAAACGTACGGCATACACCCAAATCCTCCAAAACTCGACGGATCGAGGCAACCAAGGTATGCATCTTCATCCTTTCGTCATTCTGAGTTCATTGGTACTAGTTTTAGGAAGTGAAACCTTCGGAATCATGTGAAACCCGAACCTCCATTTTTGGTCACTGTTCATGTGAACGTAAAATGTTGTGTTTCAGGGAATTCTAAGCTTATAGTGAGCTTAGTGAGGTCCCAAGGAAGCTCGGAGTGCTTCGTGGGAAGTTTTTGGACGTAAGAACACGGAGATCGACAAGTTCAAAGTTTGGCCGGAGCTTTCGAGGCTTTTTCCGGCGAATCCCCGGCGAGTTAGGAGTCGAGGTAGGTATCAATCTCTTCGTCTCGTCAAGTACTACAACTTTCCTTTTTGTTTCACTCAATTTCGTTGAGTATTGAAGAAGTTATACTCATTTGAAAAATACCCAGTTTCCGGCGACCTCCGAGGCTTTCGAGGCAGTTTCCGGCCAAACCACGGCGAACTAGGTGTTGTGCAAGGTACCATTCTCTTTGTCTCTTCAAGGGCTACAACTTTCGTTTTTGAATCACTTGATTTCGTTGAGAAATGACAAAGTTATGGCAATTTGAAAAACTGCCCGGAAAACGGCCGCCGGAAAAACCAGTCCGGCGACCCAAGGAAGAAGATGGTGCTACAGTAAAATAAAAAAATAAAAATAAAAATATTTTAAAAATATGTCGACGTCCGTGACGTCGAGTAGATCACTGTGGTATATTCATATACCTAAATTGAACACCGTATGAGAAAGTTATTAAGGATTGTTGGTTAGGTGTTCGAATAACGTTTTATAGTTTTGGTGAAAATGTGAATTGATGATCCGACCGTTGGATTGTCACCAAACTTTGATACGTTGTAATACGTAATATTTGAGGATTATTGGAACTTACGGATTGGGAATCCGAGTTACGGATCTTCCGGAATTGGAATTGTAAGTCCATAATATAAAATGTTAACCGTCACTTAGTTTTGGAAATTGACGGAGATCCAACCGTTGGATGGTAATGAAATTTTAGGATGTTATCCTAGAGATATATTGTGGACCTCTGGAAGTTATGGATTTAAAATCTGAGTGGCAGATCTTCCGGATCGAACTACGTAGTGACGTATTTTATATAAGTTATATTTTATCGATATGAATTCTGAGCCTGGATTTGATTACTATTCTAGGCGGCGATCGTCATGACGCCTTGGCGTATTGTGCTAGGGAGTTGTAGGGCGAACTCCAGGTGAGTGGGCAGTTTTGTTTTCCGTATATATATATACTTGACGTTTCCCAGAAATTGAATTGAAATGAAAATATGTTTAAAATGAAATGCATATGAGTTATGTGGAAAAACGGGAAGTGAAATACCATGCATAGAATTGATATGAAAAGTATATAGAAATGTGAGTTGAAATGCCATGCATGAATTAATATATGATGCATATGTATGAATTGGTGCGGTGGACGCACATGTAAGAATTGATTTATGATGCATATGTATGAATTGGTGCGGTGGACGCACAGGTAAGAATTTAATTACTGTTATTATGATGATGATATATATTGAGCTCAAATCCTGCACCATGGTTTAGTGCTTATAGTATTCACCGCATCGCACGCTCGCCTTGGATCCAAGTAGATGCTAGTCGTACAGTCCACGCGGAGTGGGTACGACAGACCAGTCGCGAGAGTGTTAGTGAGATTCCGACTGGTGGGTGACCTTAGATTATGTGCACAGATGACTTATGAGAAGCACTAGAGCGTAACTTGTGTGCAGAAGGCCGGACGGGTCACAGAGGTGACTCCGGTAGAGTGATAATGATAGATTTTGAGCTCTAGGTTCAACCGTACAGGGCTATTAGAGGGCCTACGGTTGATTACTTTCTTGCACCTGATATGATTATGTTGATGCATTCATACCTTATTACTGTTGAGATGATGTGGCATGGCATAATTAATATGAGAAATGTTGAGATGATGTGGCATGGCATAATTGTTATGAAAATGTTGAGTTAACGACTTGAAGTTTTGAGAATATATATGTATATTTATATTTTACATTTCTGGGAAAATATACAGGTTTTACGGAGAGGGGTTACAACGTTTTGAAAATTGTTTGGATTTGGAAAAGAATTGTTTTACTGACCCACTCAATTTTGGTTTTGCGCCCCTCCAGGTTCAGGAATCACAAAGGTGTGGTGACTACGAGGAATTCGACGGTGTTCTGACAGATTGGACAAAATTAGGACTCACCTTCGGGTGTATCAACTTAAATTGTATCTTAAAGCTTCCGTACTGTGCAAATGGTTACGTCACTCTCACGTGACGGCCAGCATGCCCTCCTTCGGGATGGGGTATGTCAATTTGTTAGGGACATCTCAAGATTTAAAAAGATACATTTTGAGACCAAATCGGAGTTGATTTGATGGTTAAAAGTTTGATTTCTTGAGAAGTCCGAATTTCAGTTCAAATAGGAAACATTTTATTTCCTAGTTATCTTATTCTATTATGTTTTCTAGTTTTTAGAAGACATTTTTCTAGGTAGGATTTTATTTTGTAGTAATATAAATAAGGATATTTAACCATTAGGGGAAAAACGCATCAATTTGGAGAACTCAGTTAGGCTTTGACGTTTTGTATTTCAAGGTGTTTTCTATCATTTTTGTATTTCAATAAAATTCCTTTTGTTCTATAGTTGTTCGTAACTAATTTCCGTTTGTTAGGACGATGCCTTGAGCCTTAGCATGAATATGTAGTTTTTATTTAATTGCTTATGATATTATGCATGCATATTTTAAATTATTAATTATTGTGTTTAAACTGGCTCAATATCTTAATACTTAGCTACCATTAGGATGTTTAGATAAGTAATCGAAAGCAATTCAGTCGGAATGCCACTGGAGGATTGAGTATTGTTTCTTGTGATTGATAGTTGTAAGTTCACCTAGGACAAATGTCACGTCTTAGGGGTTGCATGGTTTTTCAAAGGGTTTTCACAAAGCGTAATGAGTCATGCATGTTTATATTTGATCTGAATGTCACAGACGTAATGAATGTTTGATATACGTTCTAACTTGAATGTCACAAGTAGAATATGCATAAGAAAGACCTAACCTTAAAAGTTGTATGTGTAATTCATAAGTAATTGGTAAAACTACATAAGATTGTTAAAGTGATGATGAAACCCTAGTGTCTTTTTATCATTATTTTCTAAGATTGTTCTCTTTTAAATTGGTTTCTTTAATTGTTTTAATTTAAAATTCGTTTTTAATATTCTAGGTCATAAAATCAATATTTTCAAAACTTTGTTTTAAATAGTTAATTAAGAATTAGTTTAAATACAAATTATTCAATCAATCCTTGTGAAAACCACCTTGCTTGAGATGCTATACTACGATAATTTTGTATTTTTGTAAGTATTTTTAAGTATTTTTATCCCTATACAGCATCAATGAAATCTTAGCGGTCATAAGTCCTCCCTCACTACCAAATGCCAATATAGGAAAAACGCAGATAATCCATACAACACCAGAAATAGAGATTTCGATGAACACAATACAGTAAACTGCACAAATTTGCATATATTCGCAGCCTAAAATCCAAAAATCATTCAAGCACACAGGCTATGATTCATGAATCCAATTTCACACAACCATAATATTTGATTATTTATTCACATCCATGGCATCTAAACATACACAACATCCAAAAAATGAAGGGTGGATATTGAAAGTGAATTGGACGGTTATTTTTGCAAGTTCATAATTTATGGAGAATTCGATCTGGCTTGGTGGGGTCGCTGGGACCCACAAGGATTTCCGTTCTCTCTCTGTGTGCTTTTCTTCCTCTCTCCAGAAAAATCACTCTCGCTCTCTCTCCCTTGCGTTGTCGATAAACCCAGAAAAAAAAAGGAGCAAACCCTGCCGTTTCATGGCGAGTTAAGACAATCAACCACCGCTATCACCATCTCCACCTCGCCACGAGTTCAAAGATTCCATTTTTGTTGGAAAACTCGAAGCGAAGTCCCGGACGCCTCCGACATGATCGCGATTTTCTGGCGAGTTTCTCCCCGCTTGAAGCGTCGGTAAGACCTCTAACCCTCACCAATGACTCTACCTCGTTAATCAGGACTATATTCATGTAATAATCACGTGTTTTGGTGTTGATTCAACGCAGATTCGAACAGGGGTTTTCCCCGATTTCCGCCGATATCGGAGCCGGATCCCGACTATCTAGCCGTCCATAGTAGCCCAAATATGTTGTTTGACATCTCCGGTACAAGTTTAGTGCATTGGTTGTGAGCTTTGGTTGAAATTGGAGTTAAATCGAAGCTGCAAAATTCAAAATTCCTTGAAGTTGCCGGCGTTTTTCTCCAGAAACCGGCGAGACTTTTCGGCGGCTAGGACCGGTTCACCGGAACTTAACGGCTCAGCCAGACCGGCGGTTGACGGTTCATTTCGGTCGGACCCGGTTCGTCCGGTCCGGTCCGGTTCGTCCGGTCCGGTCCGGTTCGTCCGGTCCGGTCCGGTTCGTCGGGTCCGATCCGGTTCGTCCGGTCCGATCCGGTTCGTCGGTCCGATCCGGTTCGGTCGTCAGACCTTCCGGTTCGTCCGGTTCGGCTGCTCAGAACGGTTCGTACGGTTCGAGTGATTAAAATCTTATTTCAGAAGCACAGACGAAGATAAATCAGCGCGCGCGCGCGCTCTCTCTCTCTCTCTCTCTCTCTCTCTCTCTCAAATGAAGATAAATCACTACTCCCTCTCTATTTTCTTCAACTCTGAATCTGTCTCTGTGAAACCCGTTGGAAACCCTAATCCAACTGTCGTGCTTTGTTGACAAATATGGCAGCACAGTTGTGTTTTTTACTCTGCTTCTCTGCATCTTCTTGTCTTTTGAATATTTTATATATTTGTCTCCGCTCATTCATTTGTATTTTTTTTAAAACAACATATATGATCTTGTATGCTATGTCACCGATGAAGGGAAAAATCAGTGTATATGACTAAGAAAAATATTTACTATGTGTTTTCGAAATAGGGGGTGACGGGGTTAATGTGAAAATGTTTTAAAAAAAAAAAAAAATTCATTTGACTCACACTTTTTTGTTTTATGCCACCTGTCAGGACTCAGTAGCGGTAGCATTGATCATTTAGATCACCATGTAAACTGCTAGCACAATGAAAGTGTTAAAATTATAGATTGTATGGTAATTCATCGAGTCACTTAAACAGGGACTACAAACCGAGTTTCTATCGCCAACAAAACTTAGTAATATCATTCAGAAGTCGGAAAATTCACATTATCCATGCTTAAGCCATGCGCCATCGGCCAGTAAACAGCAACAAATTCTCATCCTGCTTCTGCAAGTTGCCGTTCATCCTTGTCTTGAGATTGACCGCCATTCAAACTGAACGTTGATGTCAATAACGAAGAATGCCACCACCCGAATACTCAACCTCCTGAAATTTGGAGGAAAAAAAGAAGTTATAAAGAGCTTTTAAGGTAGAAACCAGCTAGGAAAAGCCGCTAAGAATGATATCCATAACAGTAATGACCTTACAGACAAATGAAGTGCACGAGTTAATTACCAATTGAAAAGAAAATAACAATTACCACGTCGACATGTATGTAATGTGCAATAAACAGATTTTTGCATCTAACTGTAATCTGAAGTGTACTATAGTGTTTCATATGATATGGTTGTAAATGGGTCACGGGTTCGTGCGTACAGAGTAAGAATGGAAGAGCAATCTTCCCATTGGAAGACTGAATTTCCTTGTAAACTCCCATTTGAACTTTTCCAGTACAATTATTTGTTAATTATACCTCATCGCTTGCTTAATAGATCCAACTACCCTCTTTAACTACCTCCACTTTGCACGAGTAAACTTCTATTCGGACTTTTCCATTACCCTAAACCCTATCCTCTTTAACTACCTCCACCAAGGTGCTATGTTAACTAACTCAGAAGCATAGGGAGAGTTCTCCACCACAAGGAACTGTTTTGTAAATCAACTCCATTATCAGAAACAAAGTTGGATGAAGCAGTGTAAGTCAACAATGGTTCCATGATACCGACTGCTAGGGACAAAAAAGTGATTTTGACATTTCTAGAACAAATGTGATGCTTCAAAGTAATCTAAGAAAATGCCACATGCCAAATGAAATTAAATCGCCTTAGAAGGAAGATTTTCACCTGAGCAGGGGGTAAGGAAGAAACCCAATCAGATGCATGTGTAGGAAGCAACCCCAAAGTGTTAAGCTGCCAAGAACAATCAAAGTTTAATAAACTGGATTCTTTGAAGATAACTGTAAGGGATAAATCAATTAAAGGAGAACAAATATAGTTCACCTTCCAAACACCCAGTGCTAAACCCCCCAGATTAAGGGCAATGAAGAGCAACTTTGGGGCAATAAGATCTACTTTGCCGTCCTTGTAGGGCTCAAAAACTGCATACCCACATTAAAAGGAAGCATCATGCAACCGACAAGGAAATAGAGTGTAAGCATGAATTAACAGACAAACATGTAAAGTATGTCATGAAAAAAATTTGCTAGGAAATGTGAACATGGTGAGAAGAAGTCATAGGAAAAATGCGTTGGACAGCATGAATCATGCCAAACAAGACCATTTTTACAAATTGGTTTGGTAAATTTTGTGCAAGTAAATGAACACCATGTTGACCGCCCAAATGCCATGACTGATGGTTATAGGAAACCATTCATACGATTATACAGCGACATAGACAAACAGGTATAGAATATTTCAAGTTCTTTATTGCTTTCAATTGTTATTCCACACATATAGAGTTGCAGATTGGCTAACAGTATTACAGTCATCTTACCCTTCCCTACACCCTGTAAGGCGCTTATGGGCTGCCAAAGAGCGGAAAACGTAATTCCAATGCTAAACAAATGCACCGTGCTCCCAGCCATCCACATCATGAAACCCATCATCATCAAATTCTTGACTGGGGCCTGTGCAACTTCCCAAGCTTTCTGCTCAAACACAAAGACACCATGAGATCAAATAAATCCAAATAATCAAATCTCCACATTCTCATCGATATTAACACGGGTCAAGAAAATTCAGCAGAAAAACAGCTAAAATTGTAATCCATCAGCAACTTGAATCATGCCCTATTTGCGATCAAGTGATTACTATCAAGTTTATAGGTAAAGGAACAATCTTTCGCCCATCAAAATGTCTAAAATCCTAAGTCTAAAAAACCCTAAATCGAATTGCTTAAATAAATTCGAATTTAGGGAGGGGAATTAGTGCCTGAGCTTTCCAAGTAGATTCAGCATCCTTCTTCTGGCGACTCACAGTCGAATCATCCTACAGAAAAACAAAAACCCCAAACCCAATTAATTGTGAACAAACCCAACCCCAAGCTCCCAATCCAAATCGAACGAAGAAGTAAGAGAGAGAAGGGGATAAAAAAACCTGTTCGAGGGAGGCGCGAGAGAAGCCAGGAGGATCGGGGAAGTCGCGGGAAGAAGGGGACGTTGAGTTGTCAGTCAAGTCAACGGCCCATCTCCGACCTGCTCCCATCACTCCCTTTCCCTTCTCCATCGTCGCCGTCGTCGTCTTCTTCTCAGACGCAGTTGCAGCAGCAGAGTCGCAGCGCCCCTCTTCGATTTGATCCGACTAATATGTATGAGTCTGCGCTCTCAATTCTCAATGCGTCGGGTCGGCACTCTCCGCTGCTTGTTTGGTTTTTTACTCTGTTTCTTATCGACTAAAAAGGTATGGTCGGAGATGGATTCAAACTTCGATCGATGTCATGTGTCAGCTTTGTGACTCTGTAATTTCCAGGGAAAATAAAAGAAAATATCATTTCATTCCCTTTTTTACTTAATTTTATTTGCTTAAGATCTTGATTTTGATTGGATGGGGAATAAAATAAACTATTTTGTTTAATTTCAAAGTTAGGCCACCATTAAATAGGTCAAAATTTTGCTAAGTTCGAATCTCATTAATAACGTGTATTATTATGATAGGCGTAATTCATCATAAATGAGCTTAATGTTCCAAGTTTCTTCCAACAAAAATTAAATACAAATATCATCTTTATGTTAAAGCACTTATTAGTTGGAAGCGCTTTGATTTTCTATAAACAATTTGAGGTATTATAACAAAAGCACTTTTAGAATAAACGGATAGGCAAAAGAACTGTCTACAAAAACGTTCTCAAACATGTTGTCTTACAAACCCTATGAAGTGTTATGTACTAATTTAATAACTCAAGAAAAAAAAAGTCATAAGTTTTTCAGCCAACAATTATCAGAAGAATTTTTTTATTTTCTGAAAGCGCTTTTAGAAAACATGCCAAATAGGGTTTTTTCATTCCAAACTTGCAAGAAGTTAACAAAAAATGAATTACCAAACTTTGTGAAAATCTGCTGAAATTTGTTTATCAAGCTTCAGTGATGACTTCACTTCATCATTGGTGCGGATGAAACTTGATTTAGCAATTTCTTGGCTAACAGAAACAAATTAGAAATTGAAAATCCACCAAAAAATAAGAGAGAGAGAGAGAGAGAGAGAGAGATTCATACAATACAAGTTTGTTGTATACAATGTACGGGGCAGCTGATATTTCCTGCATATGTAATAGACATATTCATTCTACATACAAACTACAACTTCACTGAGATTTCTATGCATCACTATTGCAACTCTTGCTTGCTCGAGAACTTGTCCGAAAGGTTTGCCATCACGAATCCTGCAAAAACCTGAGTTCATAGAAACGCAGTTAGCGTATTACTTACTGTCGCGAAAAACTGGCTATGCAGTTAGGAGCTCCGTCACAACAGTACTTAACAGGCTTCCCCAACCGGCATGAGTTTAGATGTTAGAAGGCGGAAGTTCAAGCCTCATGTCGCAATATGAATATAACATCATGTTAAAAACTTGATTGTATGCATACAGTAGTGCGACGTACCTGAATGCAACCAAGGATGTAGACTGCAGAAAAATGGCGGCCGTGAATCACCATGTCAGCTACCATTGCGAGTGGAATTGTCAAGGACATGCCCAGCGTTGCAACTAATGGAGATGTCCAAACCACGGAAAGAGCCCTGTCAAAGTTTCATTTGGTGTTAAAAGCATTGGGCATCAGCATCTTGTTGGTAGACGAAAAACAGAAGCAGGAAGTATAGGTAAGTAGAGAGTGCATTTGGCCACCGCACAACAGACTCGAACCAACCTCTTATAAGTTTATCTATGAAAAGGCAATCGTGCACCTTTTGTAATTTTACATGAACATAATTCAGTGTGTAATCGTCACATGTCCTTGTGGTGCCCAACTGACCCCCAATGTATGTGAAAGCAGTTTTACATACCAAAAATAATCCGAAAGAACACTCCCGACAAAGCCATTTATCAGCACAGCTTCGGCAACAGATTTTGAATGTGGAAACTCAAATGAAGGTTCAATCCCGATGGCATTGAGCGGCCACACTGCATGGGTAAACATTGCTATGAGCGATGCAACTCAAAAGAAAACAAAATGATATACCCGAGGGAATGTGCTATCTTTTCATTATGAGACATATCCATTACAAACGACGAAAAGACTTTAACATGTATTTTCACTTTTCTTCCCGAGCTATCATCAAAGAGCATTGTGTGCAGTCAAGCCAATAGTATTCCAGTGCGAAAGTCATAACCAACGGTAAATGGTTTGAGGTATAGTCCAACTCATATTCTCTTTTTTGCAACCAACGTCTAGCTATCAAGTTTTGCCTAAAATCCATGACTGTATGCAAATATAATCTAATTTAACCTCAGGAATTTGGAAGATGAAGACGATAAATAGATCATGGAATAATTATTCTACTCACCGAGCCACCACAGACCAAGCAGAGCGAAGAGACCAATGTATCCGAAAAGCTTCTGCACATCAGCCTTATCTCCCTTCTTTTCTGATCCAGCAAATTTCTTGAGTAACACTGCATGAATAAGACAGTAACTTTAATAATCATAAATCCAAAATATATCAGTTGATCTTGATGACTTATTTGTAAAAGAGTTCAAGTAACACCGGATTCCTGAAACGTAATGTCACCTGTAAACAATCCATATGACGCAGCTGAGAGAAGACCAAAAATATGTCCCATTATAGCGTGCTTTCTCATCCTTTACACAACAAAGAACAAGACACAGTGAAACGATGGTAAAACGTGAATAAAAAGTAATTCCTACTGGCTGAGCCACTGAAGAAACGACTAGAAACTTACTCAGAGATGCTCCGCAGTTCATCAGGGGCCCAAGTTTTTCCAACTTCGGTCATGACAACACCAGCCATGCTCACAAAAACAGCAACCATCTTTGTAACAGTTATGGAATCCTGACGAAGAAGAGCTCCAAAGAAAAGTGTAAAGAGCCCCGACGTAGAAGTTAGGACAGTTGTACTTGCAACACTGGTATTCGCCAGTGCAGAGTTTGACAGATACTGCACTAGAACAAAGATATATCAATATGCCACTTAGAACTTTCGTTAAAGCATAAAACGAATCAATGCATATCAAAACGAACCAAGACCTCCATGCGGATTTCTGTTTTTTTTTTTTTTTTAATGCAATTACTCGCTCAATTTAGAATATGATTAGAAGTCCAAAAGATTGATATGAATAACAGGAGTGCCAAAACGACTCATGTTACCTCTGTGATAAACCACACTGGAGTAAGAATTAAGCCAAACTTTGCAACTTCCCATGGACTCAGTTGACAACTATGTTCAAGCAAGCGCGGCTCATCTTCTTCGCTCTTATCCGTTAGAGGTCGCCCTTCTTCCGTCTTACTAAGATCGTTGTCAGTAATTAGGCAGCTTCTAACATGTGTTTCTGGACTGTGGGGCATTTCATTTATTCTGAGAGGAATACCAAGCCCTCCAGAAGTTCCCGCGATAATGCCATTGTAAAAGTTCTTAACCAAATTTGGGTGCAGCAAGTTGTAGATCCAATCTTTCAAAGCCGATACGGGTAGATAGACCGCCATCAGAGACACACCGAGGTACGTGAGCGAGAACGGCTGTTTGTACTCACTGAAAATTCTCTGCATTAAAAAACAGTACAAGTTTAAATTCTCAAATAATCCCAAATCATAGCAACAGAATAACACATCCTTCAAATATCTGGTTAAATGAGAGAATACTCAGATAATGTAACTAAGTATCCATTTAAAAAAGACAAAGAACATGAAGATGTCACTGTATCAATATATCAATTCAATCAGTCAGTCACACACTGCCTCTTGGGAGAGCTATAGCGCGCATGCGTGATTGACTTGAGATATCATACCGTCACAGTGGCATCTCACGTGTCACCAAAGAAATACAGAAATGGAATAGTGAGGACTAGCAATGATGTTCAAGTACGTAAAGTTCTTTCCTTTACCTCGCAATGATGTTACAAGACGATGTTCTAAACTACTCTAACAAACGGAGAGGGGATTCATACTCAGTTGCAAGAAAAACAAACAAGGAATCAAACTTGAAAAAGAGAGGGCTTGGATGAACACAAACCTGAGTAACCTCTGCAGAAGCGACCCAGATGAACACAACTGTGCCAATCAACCCCAAACCGGCGTTGTACTTCCAACCCATGATCAAAATCACCACCAAAAACCCAAGAATTTGCAAATTCGACCCAAAATTATGAACCGGGTTTAATCTCAAATTCGGCTAAAAATCAACATCTTCTGGAAAGCTCCACAAGCAGCAGGACAATCCAATATCATGAACCCTGATCGAGGGTTCTGGGGTTTTCGTTTTGGTACCAAATATCGATTCTTTGGGTAATTACGTGACGATGGAAGTTTGAAATCGTGGGAAAGGAGAAAGATTATTACTTTTTTTTTTGTGGCGGCAAAGAAAGTGGGTTTTGCACTGATTGCACTGAAGTGTTCAGTTTTGTTGCTGAGCGATGGGGGTGTCAGCAATGACTCCATGAGAGTGACAGGTGGTGCCGTATCAACCAAACTTCCGTCAAGGTCTGTATAAATGCATAGGGTGCGCATTGAGAGTTGTCTCACATCGGTGAGGGATAACGTTTGTTATGTGCTTATATGATCTTTGATTACTATTCATATTGCTAATAAGTTTTATGGTGGAATCTCAATTACATCATGGTATCCGAGGGGGTTGTACTCGTGTGAAGTCAAACAACCACACACGCTCCATTTCACCCAGTTGTTGTTCACATGTAGGCTTGAAAATCCACGTGCGGGGGTGTGTTGAGAGTTGTTCCACATCGGTGAGGGACAATGTTTGCTATGTGATTATATGATCTTGAGCTACTCCTCTTATTGCCAATTAGTTTTATGGTGGAATCTCAATTTCATCAATCTGTGGGTATTTTTAAAATAATGCTTAGCTGTTGAAAGATGAGTATGAATTCTTATTTAAAACTGTTGATGCACAAAATCAGCGAAGACTTTGGTACAACAGAAAGTGTCAGGTTTTATGACCTTCGCTTGGTTGCTTCGGTCACTAGTGAGGATAAGTACGTAAATGAATAGAGACAGAGAAGCAAACACAGGATGTACGTGGTTCACCCAGATTGGCTACGTCCACGGAGTAGAGGAGTTCTTATTAGTAGTGAAGGGCTTACACAAGTACAAAGGATCAAGCTCTCAATTTAGTGAGTTCTTGTGAATGATTTAACACAAATGGCATTAGGCAATATTGTGGGGGAATGACCCCTATTTATAGAAAAACTTGTAGCTTTGTCACATTGACATGTGTCATGTTATGATTGGTTCTTGATGTCGACACGTGCTGCGCTCTGATTGGCTTCTAATCTTGACACGTGTCGAGTAGTGATTGGCCTCCTGGTCGGAGGGGAACTCTTCTGGGTCCTTGACAGTATAGCGTTGGCCGGTGCTCGGTAGTTTCGGGATTGGTCAAGTATGGTACAAACAGTGCTCCCCTAAGTTCCCGAGTGAGGGAAACTCCTCGGTTGGGGACTTGCAAGATCCAATCCCTTGAGTAATCACGAAACTTCTAAGTACCGAAGTGTGGTCTGATCTTCATCTGCCCTTCTCTGGAAGTACCTTTCCTCCATCCGGGAATGGTGTACTTAGCTGATGTTGACGCACAAGGTAATGTATCAATTTCACTTAAAGCTTAGTTGTAGTTTCGGGCTTAGTCAAGTGTGATACAAACCCTATAGTAGGAGTCCCCCAAGTCGCCGAGCTAGGAGATCTGCCGAAAGAGGTGACAGACAAGGTAAGCAGTCAAACTTCCAAGTAAGCAACCCAGGATCAGAGGTTTGACTTCGGCTTCCGGTTGATTGTTCTCCTTCTCCTTGTCTCTCATTCAACTGCCAGGATAAGGAGAAGCAAATGGATAAGAGATGATATGAGATACTTTTGCTTTTGAAGAAGTAACTTTCCACAAGCTTATTCTTGAACTGTGCTGGAGGGTTTTCTGGTGCCCTTCAGAGTATAAGGCCGACTCAAAAATTTGAGGGTCAAAACAAGTCCATCAAATCTAGAGTACGTTCGACCTTGATGATATGGGATACTTTTGCTGTTGACGGAATAATGAATGTGGTATGGAAAGGTGTCGTGCTGTAGTGATCTGTTTCAGCTCACCGTTGAACCTTCTGCTTCAATCTTTTGCATGGCAGAAGTGGTGTGCAACCTTTGCATTTAAATGGTCCTTCAGAACATTCCTTCATAGTGACTCATCCACGCTTGGCAGCTTCAGTGTAAATAGCCAATATCTGATCAACTGTCATGAGGTATTTGCCGGTGGAATTCGTGACCTTGACAGCAGTTGAGGATGAGTACTCGAGAGCAATGCTAAGGAAGCAACCAGGCAAAGGCTCCAGGCAGTCAGTTCCAAATTGGAGGTTTGATTTCAGGTTCCGACTGACTGCTCTCTTTCTCCTTGTCCTGCAGGTGTGGACAAGGACAAAGACAAAGATAGGGAGAAAGCATGATATGGGATACTCTTGCTTTCGACCCTGATGATATGAGATACTCTTGTTCTTGGTGTGGCTTATTTGCTGAGGTATTATCGGGGGGAAATAAAGCTGAGTATTTCGAGAGGTTATGTTGAGGGTGCCTTTTCGAATGCGAGAAAGGGTTGAGCATTTTTGCAGGTTTGCCTGTCCGTTGAGGAGGGAGGTCAATGTATATAGGGATTTCCCAATAACAAGTAGTAATGCTATTCCTTTACCCTTCTTGGTCACAGCAATGTAGTGGGAGTTGCCAGCTTCACGTGTTTTAATTTTGTCAGAGCACTTTGAAAAAGTGGTATGTGGTATCTGGAAAGCTGATATTACGTGTGAAGATTACAGACAAGCTTTATCTAAGGAAATCTGGCTCTCGAAGTTCTGAGAGTTGTGCCTCTTCGGTTTTCGAACAAGCAATCCCGTCGAGGATCTGACTCTCGAGATTCGGAAAGCGGTGCTACTCCGGTTTTTGAGAAAGTAATTATGTTGGGTGTCTTTTCTCGAATGTGAGTAAAGGTTGGACGTTCTTGCCAACCTGTCTTGCCGCAAAACACGGAGGTCGACACACATAGGGACTTTCCAGTTGTCAAGCAGTGGTGCTGTTCCTTTACCCTTATGGGTAATAGTAGGGTAGCTGGAACTTCGAAATTCTCGTGCCTAAACTTTGTCAGAGATCTTTGACAAAGTTATATGTGGTACCCGAGGAGTTGATGGTGCATATGGAGAGCGGTGATTGAACAGTAAGATTCACGTGCTTTTTACTTCACCAGAAATCTTCGACAGATTGCCCGTAATTTTCGCAAAGCTGATTGTGCATGTGACAGGTGCTGACGAGGCTGAAAAAGCAGGTGCTTCTTCGATTTCTGAGATTGGCCCTCGTGGTCTCTGAGCAGCCCAGCTTTTGAGAAAGCAAACGCCTCTTCGATTTCTGAGATCGGCCCTCGTGGTCTCTGAGCAGCCCAGCTTTTGAGAAAACAAACGCCTCTTCGATTTCTGAAGCTCCGTCGAGTGCAGATTTTTATAGAGGCTGGCATTAAGTTCCACAGTACACCTGAATCTCTACCAGTAGAAGCTCATTTCTTGCACTTCTAAGATCTTGATTTGTCTGACCTCTTCCTTCTTCAACACATTTGAAAATGTCTGGACCCTCCGACCGTCGTTTTGACCTGAACCTTGGAGAAGAGACAGCCACGCCTTCTCCAGACAACATATGGCGCCCATCCTTCATATCCCCTACTGGTCCTCTTACCGTTGGGGATTCTGTGATGAAGAATGATATGACCGCTACAGTGGTGGCCAGGAACCTTCTCACTCCCAAAGATAACAGACTACTTTCCAAACGGTCTGATGAGTTGGCTGTTAAGGACTCTCTGGCTCTTAGTGTTCAGTGTGCAGGTTCTGTGTCTAATATGGCCCAACGCCTATTTGCTAGAACCCACCAAGTTGAATCATTGGCTGCTGAAGTGATGAGTCTCAAACAGGAGATTAGAGGGCTCAAGCATGAGAATAAGCAGTTGCACCGGCTCGCCCATGACTATGCTACAAACATGAAGAGGAAGCTTGACCAGATGAAGGAATCTGATGGTAAGGTTTTACTTGATCATCAGCGGTTTGTGGGTTTGTTCCAAAGGCATTTATTGCCTTCGTCCTCTGGGGCTGTACCTGGTAATGAAGCTTCAAATGATGAACCTCCAATGCCTCCTCCTTCTGGGGTTTTGTCAAGTACTGAGGCTCCGGATAACCACCCTCCGGTGCTTTCTCTTTCTGGGGCTCTACCGACTGCTGAGACTTCCCCTAAGCAACCTTTGTGAAGGCTCCCTTTTGTTTGTTTATTTTGACTCATGTATATGTACATATTTGTGGCTTATCGAAAATATTAATAAATAAGCTTTGCTTCATTTCAATATATTGTGTTAAATACACCAAAGCCTTCTTCATAAAGTTCTTTGAATTTTTGCTTTTGTTGAAACCTGTATTGTTGAAGCTTTGTGAGTGAAGCATGTAGTTTGAGGTAGTGTTCCCTTAATTTCCCGAGTGAGGAAAACTTCTCGGTTGGAGACTTGAAAAATCCAAGTCACTGAGTGGTTGTGAGACTGCCGAGTATTAAGGTGCAGTAGCATATGGTGGGAGTCCCCCAAGTCTTCAGGCGAAGAGAGTTGCCGAATGAGGTGTCTCGCTTGTTACTAATTTGTCAAAGTAACGAATCCTTGTTTCGATGTCACACATTCGCATATGCCTTATCTAAAAATATTTCCAACTTTTGTGTGTTTGATGCTGCATGCTATTGACTAGACAAGATCAAGTGCAATTAGTAGCTTTTCTCTCTTTTTCATCTTTTCTTTGGTGGAATTGCTTTTCGTTTCCACTAATCAGCCTGAGTGGATGCAAGATAACACCATTCTCTATAGCTCAGATCGCAAAGTCGTCTTCATGAAAGTTGTTCCTTATCTTGTGAACTACAACATCTCCAAATTTGAGATCCATCGGAGTAGTACAACTCCAGAAATTCAGGTATGATGAGTAACTGTTCATCAATTTTATGTTAACCCGTCAGACTTGTTGTGAGCTTCTAAACTCCATTTTTTCTTGTTCATCTCAACATACTTTCTTCATAGAAGTTGTTCCTCACCTTGTAAGCTACAACATATCCAACTTTGAGATCCATCGGAGCAGTACAAATCCAGAAATTCAGGTATGATGAGTGACTGTTCATCATTTTTCTGTCAACCTGTCAGACTTGTTGTGAGCTTCGAAACTCCATTTTCTCTTGTTCAGATCAACATACTTTATTCATCGAAGTTGTTCCTTAACTTGTGAACTACAACATATCCAAATTTGAGGTCCCTCGGAGCAGTATAACTCCAGAAATCCAGGTATGATGAGTGACTGTTTATCATTTGTCTGTCAACCCGTCAGATTTGTTGTGAGCTTCGAAACTCCATTTTCTATTGTTCAGATCAGCATGCTTTCTTCATTGAAGTTGTGCCTCATCGTCTCTTTCATAACATATCAAAAATTCAGAATGAACTAATGGTTAAATATTTCCAGATCTTCGAAATATCATAGCAGCTTCGAAATCTGCAAGAATCCGACTGTCATGTTTGGAGCTTCAACACTTTAATTTCCGTCGCTCAAACAGAAATGGTTCCTTCTTGAAAGTTGTTCATATGCTCAAAAACTATAGGGTGTCCAAAATTCAGCTCCATTGGAGAAGAGCAGAGGTTGCAGAAATTTGATAGATGAAAGGAGGCGGAAGAGGGAGAGAGAGAAAAAGTCTCTTGGGTTGGATTTCTATTTTGGGGCAAATTCCAAGTTTTGTAGCACCTTCATTATTGATGAATTGCTTGTACTTTTGTCCATTATGAAACTTGGGACTTTGGCTTGTTGTTGGATCTATTATAATATGTTTGGAAACATATACATAATTGCTTGTTTGGTTATGACAGGGATGTTGTGGGTGTAGAACAAAACAAATGTTTGTGTTGACCTGTGTTTTTGTACAAGTTCAAGGGCATCTTGGGTTTTGTGAACAAAATTTGTTTATTTGGAGCAAGGTTTTGTGTTGAAGCTTTGTAGGTGAAGCTTTGGTGTTGAAGCTTTCTAGGTGAAGCTTTGATGGTGAAGCTTTCTGGGTGAAGCTATGTAGGTGAAGCTTTCTAGGTGAAGCTTTTTTAGGTGAAGCTTTGTAGGTGAAGCTTTTTTAAGTGAAGTTTTTCGGGTGAAGTTTTTTGGGTGAAGCTTTGTGGGTGAAGCTTTTTAGGTGAAGCTTTGTGGGTGAAGTTTTTTTAGGTGAAGCTGTTTGGGTGAAGCTTTTTGGAGGTGAAGTTTTTTTTGGGCGAAGCTTTTTTAGGTGAAGCTTTTTGGGTGAAGCTTTGATGGTGAAGCTTTGTAGATGAAGCTTTGTAGATGAAGCTTTCGAGGTGAAGCTTTGATGGTGAAGCTTTGTAGGTGAAAGTATGTAGAGGGAGCTTTCTAGGTGAAGCTTTTTTAGGTGAAGCTGTGTAGGTGAAGCTTTTTTAAGTGAAGCTTTTCGGGTGAAGTTTTTTGGGTGAAGCTTTGTGGGTGAAGCTTTTTAGGTGAAGCTTTGTGGGTGAAGCTTTTTTAGGTGAAGCTGTTTGGGTGAAGCTTTTTGGAGGTGAAGTTTTTTTTTTTTTTTTTTTTTGGGTGAAGCTTTTTTAGGTGAAGCTTTTTGGGTGAAACTTTTTTGATGAAGCTTTTTGGGTGAAGTTTTGGAGGTGAAGCTTTTTGGGTGAAGCTTTGTGGGTGAAGCTTTTTAGGTGAAGCTTTGTGGGTGAAGCTTTTTTAGGTGAAGCTGTTTGGGTGAAGCTTTTTGGAGGTGAAGTTTTTTTTTGGGTGAAGCTTTTTTAGGTGAAGCTTTTTGGGTGAAACTTTTTGGATGAAGCTTTTTGGGTGAAGTTTTGGAGGTGAAGCTTTTCGGGTGAAGCTTTTTGGATGAAGCTGTTTTTTTTTTTTTTTTTTTTTTTTTTTTTTTTTGGCGCTTGACACGGTCTTCATTTGCTTGTTTTGTAGTGACTGTGGAAGACGGATTGCTTTCTGATTGAGAAGGGTTCCGGCATCGCTTTGCACCATCTTCATGTGGGTAATATAGGAACTTCCTTATGTTTTGATCATGCATGTAGTGATAGAATTTGTTTCTTCTTATTGTAGATGTCAGAGCCTGGAAGTTCTAGTGATGAGGGCTCTTCTAGCTTTAGCTCTAAGTCTGAGTCTGCAATGTCGGAGTCTTCAGGGTCTTTGTTAGAGTCCTGTACTAGAGAAACATTGGATGATCTTCCCAACCGTCAAACTTTAGCTATTGCTAGTTCTTCCTCCATGGCGTTGGGTGAGGGGGTTTCTCCTGATATGTCTTTGCCTCGGCGGAGGCATGGTTATAAGCCTGCGCCATCACCTCAGAGTAAGTCTTCCAAGTATTGGCATTGATCATGTATTTAAAGAAACAATCACGTAGGCCTGCCGTGAAGGCTTTGAGGGCAGTCTTGTCATCTGCCTCGGCACACCGGGAGTATTCATGGCTGAAGCGGCCAGCATACATACGTAATGACTCGTCTGGCCTCTGGCGGATAGTGTACAGGTCATCTGCAGAGTGCAAGCGATCGGTTTGGAAAATGTGTTGGGAAACAAATAGTTTCCTCAATTCCTCAAATGAGTCTACCGTCTCAGGTGTAAGACGACAATACCAATTTAGAGCTCCGCCAGAGAAGGTGGAGGGGAAGAGAAGACATCGCTCTTCGTCGGTGTGCATCCAGTATGCCATGGTGGACTCAAAGAGGTTAAGGTGCTCAATCGGGTCCTCTTTTCCAGTATAAAGTTGCAAGCCAAGCTTCTGCTTTGTCTTTGCTTGAAGGGGGGTGTTGAGGATCCTCCTTGTAAGAGGGCCAGGCCTGGGTTGGTTCCAGTCAGGTATTTCAGCCTGACGTTCAGCCTTCAACTTGTTTACTTCCTCAAGAAGTTGTAGGACAAGGGGGTCCTGAGCGGAGTTATGTGCCACTGGAGCTTTCTTTCGTAAATCTCCATCTCCTCTTGGAATTAGGAAGGTTTGATCAAGGGCATGTGATTTTTCCCTGGACTCGCTGTACTGGCTTCCAGGGTATGTCTGTCGGAACACCTCTGAGTCCCATGTACCCTCATGTCTCTCTAGGACTTGTTGCACCTTCCCCAAGTTGGTGGCCGGCTCGGGCCGTGGCAGGGGACCGAGTCTCTCAGAAATCCTTGGGTCATTGATCTTTGAGCTTATATGGATGGAATTCTCTCGACGTTGCTTCAGGAAATCCCGACAATCGCGAAAGACGGCTTTCGATCCTTCTGCCCCTTCAGCAAAGAGGTGTCTCCCTCCGCTTCTCATGGTTCGGGTCGAAGCAACTGGGTTAAGAGAAGCCTCATGTTGATTATCAAATCGAGGGGTAATTTGTTCCCTATCAGGGATATCTATGTCGAATGCATGTGACCCTCCATGTTGGAGGGCACCCAGTTGATGGTTGACTTCCACGGGGGCAACAAGCTCGCGTGTTTGAGCTTGCCTAGCTTCGTGAAGTGTCTCGAAGAGCTTCTCATATTGCTCCTGGAGGACCTCATTCCTCATTGCTATCTTGTTGTTCTGAGCTTCCAACTCATCGACTTTAGCTTGAAGAAGAACTCGTTTTCCTTCCTTCTTTCGTTGTTTCGCACTATGTGCAAGGGGGGTGTCATTCTGTGTGCTGTGGCTTCCTTCGCTTCCCATGCTGGAGAGCGATGCCTGATCAAAAGAAAGTGTACGAATGATAGAAACCAGCTTGACACAGCTGAAGAGAGTAGGAATAAGTGTCGTTTCCCACAGACGGCGCCAAATGTTGATGCACAAAATCAGCGAAGACTTTGGTACAACAGAAAGTGTCAGGTTTTATGACCTTCGCTTGGTTGCTTCGGTCACTAGTGAGGATAAGTACGTAAATGAATAGAGACAGAGAAGCAAACACAGGATGTACGTGGTTCACCCAGATTGGCTACGTCCACGGAGTAGAGGAGTTCTTATTAGTAGTGAAGGGCTTACACAAGTACAAAGGATCAAGCTCTCAATTTAGTGAGTTCTTGTGAATGATTTAACACAAATGGCATTAGGCAATATTGTGGGGGAATGACCCATATTTATAGAAAAACTTGTAGCTTTGTCACATTGACATGTGTCATGTTATGATTGGTTCTTAATGTCGACACGTGCTGCGCTCTAATTGGCTTCTAATCTTGACACGTGTCGAGTAGTGATTGGCCTCCTGGTCGGAGGGGAACTCTTCTGGGTCCTTGACAGTATAGCGTTGGCCGGTGCTCGGTAGTTTCGGGATTGGTCAAGTATGGTACAAACAAAAACTATTTCGGTTCTAATTAGAAATCTTTGTGCTTATAATCATAATCGGAATTCTTATTTAAAACTATTTCGGTTCTAATTAGAAATCTTTGTGCTTATAATCATAATCGTTTATATTATAAATCACTTTATAAAAATTATCTCTACAAAAAATAAAAATAAAAACTAATGTCGTGTAGTTAATCTATTGTAGCAAATACATAGATGATTCATAATGCTTTTATTAATTTCGTTCATCTTATTTTGTATAATTTGATAGCTGAACAACCTTAGTTTGAAATAATTTTTGTGAAGAAGCACTCTTTATGGAGTGACTTATCATATGATGATCCCGATTATAAATACGAAGTTTTATGAATCGACAGCGAACAATTTTGAGTAGAAACTCCTACTCATCATTTGAGTAGTCAACTATTGTTCTACTTTTAATGTTTTAAGTGTGCTAACTTCATAGAAAGTGTCTCTCACATTATCACAGAATAAGTCGCAGAGAATCATGATTTTAAAAGTGTGAAATGTTGTCTTTTTAAGATTTGTGATAGATATAAAATGTCACGATTCACATAAAATGTCATGTGAGAAAGGATGTATGTATGTATAAACAAATACAGCATCACTAAGCAAATTGGAGCATATATAGACCAAATCATATAATCCAACATGTTCGAGTTTAACTAGCTCTCCTTTCCTTTCCCTTTCTTTTTCTTGAGATCTCGTTTTCTTTTTTGTTAATCGATACATTTGATGGGGTGGAGGAATTGAGTTCATGACATTGGGGTGTATGGGTGGGTGTGTTTAAGCGAGTCCTTTGTAATTATCTCTCTGACTCAAGATGCTAAAACATAATTCGTATGAATATTTTTGTCGTAATGTATCTCAATTCGATTAACAGGACCAAGTGATCTACGATTCAATAAAATTAAGACGCCAGTAGCCTCCAAAGACAACCAATAGGGCTGAACAATGGGTATCCGTTTGGGCCTAATAGGAATCCCTCTGGTGGCGGTGATAGTGGTGCCGGTGATGGTGATGATGATGGTGGGTGCACCCATTGTCCATCCCTAAACACCGGCCGCCTTTCCCGGTAAATGCGATGATGTAGTACGAGGTCGATTTTGGTGAACCTTCTTAACCCGGATAGGTGTGGCATCTGTGTTTACTCTTCTGATTTTGTTTTGGTCGCGTCTCGACGTCGTTCATGTCTAAATAGAGGCAACATCCTCCGGCCTCGACGGCTCCTTCTTGATCTTCCACTTGCTGGGAGCCTGGGATACTCTTCTTGCGCCATTGAAGCAATGAAAAGCCATGGAGGATGAATAAAAAGACTTGCCGTCCAAGGCAACACCATCTTCTAAATTGTACATTAAGAGTTCACAATCACGCTGATAGCCTGATATGTTATATTAATATGAAAATTATAATATTATTGTTATTTTTTAACATAAACAATATAACAAGGAAGTGAAATGAGAAGGGGAGAAGAGCGTAGTTTTGATCGATTACAGGACTGGTAAACAAAATGCTTGTTTGAATGTACTTTTAAAATGACTTAAAACACTTTTAGATAAAATGCTTTTGGGTTCAAAAGCACTTGAGATGCTTTCTACAAGAAGCACCAGTTATGTGCTTTTTCAAGGAAGTACTTTAAATGCTTTTCTAGGATTTACAAGCATTTTAACTAAGAATTGTTTCCAAAAATATTTTCACCAAAAGCGCTTTCAGTCATTTTAAAAGCACATTCAAACGAATTCAAAATTGGTTGGGGAAAATAGGGTTAGGTTGTACATAATTGCGGTACAAGGCTTCGTTGTCTAACGAGCTCGTGAAGATCATGAACAATCTTGAACACGGAATCAGGCTTTGCCAGCTTCAGTGCATTTTCCGACATGGCCTTTAGCTCATCTGCTTTCGGACCAAACCAATCAGCGACGATCCTTGCTATCTCTTTCGGAGATTTAGAATATTTTCCGCACCCGTTTTCAACGACATATGGTACATTCCCAACTTCCTGCAACCAGAAGAAACAGTCAGTAGCTACATTTTCCAGTGAGGGGATTCTCAAAACAGAGCAGCATAAGGAAAAGTAGATTAAATCACTGTTACCTGTCCGGCAATGTAATCGTTCAGAATAATCGGGAGGCCTCTTATCATGGCTTCTGCAATAGTCCCCGGACCGGCCTATTCAAAAGAAGGAGACTAATTGGTTGATAACAAAATATACAAGACTGTCATGGTTTTTATGACTGGTGACAAACTCACCTTCGTAATAATGCAATCGCAAGCTCCCATGCATTCTTCCATTTTAGTAACAAACCCCTTCACCTACAATGTCGATCAATTTTAGCTACTAACTTCTGTTTATAAGTATTAATGCTGTGACTCCGACTTTCCCTTCAGAAGTATAAAACTACCTGGACCGGGATCTTCCAGTTGATAGAAAGCAACTTGTTTGCAAGCTTTTTGTTGCGACCACATATGACAAGGACCTGACCTACAGGCTCCCCAAGATTCTCGTCATATAATGCATCCCCAAGTTCCTGAGCTGTAGCTTCGATAGGACCCATTCCTTCTCCTCCTCCCATGAGCAACACAGCGGGAAGATCCTCCTCCATTCCTAGTTCTCTCCGAAGTTCAGCCTGCAGTGAAATAAATAAAACATGACAAACATTTATTCAAAACCAGAGTCTACAATCATGGAATGTGCAATCTAAAACCACTTTGATAAATGCTTTCACCATAACTTATACGGGAGAGTATTATCTGTAAATCATCATAATCCATTTGGCAGCTTACAACCACATATTTCAAATTTCCAATCCTTTCAATATCACACCACTTGCTGGTTTCTTGTGGTCGTACAACCAATTACATCAAGGTTAAAAAGTTTAGTTGATCAGTAACCAACCTTTGGTCGCACAGGCTTGACAAAGCTAGGCCGCACAGGGAGGCCATAAACCTTGATTTGGGAAGGCTGGAGTCCAGCTTTCAATGCCCTCTTTGCGACCTCATTTGTTGGGCAATAGCATCTCGTTACAAGCTTATGAAACCTGGAAGTGAAGACATAAAATATCAAAGGTATGCTTGGAAAAATAGGCTATAATTTCCTAATGGAAGCTTTGTGCAAAACTAACCATGTAGGATGACAAGTACTTAAATCCGTGACAACTGTGGTAAAGACTATCTTCTTCAATAGACCCCTTCCCCTCAAGACACGAAGTGGTACATGTTGCATCAGCGGATGCACACTGATGATAATATCCGGCTGGTATTTCATCAGTCCTTTTGCAACCTCCCTGCAAAATGAAACAGAATTAGAGGATATCAACAACGATGTACTGCTGAACCATAATTTGACAGAACTTATAAAAAACTCGTGAACATTAGACAAATTTGCTCATTTTCTGCGTTTGTAATCCTATCTGGTGTTTTCCTCATAGGGTTTAAAATCTGCCAAAACAATATTAATTATTTCCTTGAAAATGGCATTTCTATCTAAATTTATGTACTTATTTTAATCACTAAAACTTATAGTCAACGGCTGCTGCAGTAAATAACCATTCGAAATTTGAAAGGCATGTTGTGAGTTAATTTAATACATGTGGTCAACTTTTACATGAAGCAAAAGAATGTACAACTACCTTAGGAAAACAGACTAAATGAATTATAAGCAGTAACCTTTAGCGAAAAAATTCTTACCGAGCTATAAACGTAGAAGTTGCTGCAAAATTAGATTGATGCACCAGCCGCGGAGCAGTCCCATAATATGTCATTTTCCATAACGGCCCGTGTTTCACCAAGAAATTATAGCTCCTGGGAAGTTGATTAAATGGCCAAGGCGTATGATCCGACCATAAGTCAGTAACAAACACCTGCGATATGCACTCTTAACCGAAAATATGATCAAAAAATATGCACACTCACACATCCATTTGCTTTCTCCTTCAAGTATTCAATTTAACTACTGAAATTGCGTGGGAACAGATAAAAAATTATACATTTTGAGATCTAATTTCTTACGGCGTTATGTTATTACATTGCTGCAGAACTACCAGTTCAACCAACATTACAAATTTTTCATGTAATTCCGATTTCTCACTACATAAGTCAAACAATCAAATACAAGTTTCATAACAAAGTTGAAACTTTCTAACCAAATTCAAAAGAACTGACCTGATATTCATCACCAAATTCCTCATTAAACGCCGCCTTAATCGCCTCCGCAGAAGCACGGTGGCCGCCGCCGGTGTCACTCATCAAAATCAAAACTTTCTTGGGTCTCTCCACCTTCACACCATTCAACGCAATCCCATTATCGTTAACTCCGCCTCCATCTTCTACCAACACATTGTTATTGTCTCCAACGCCGTTATCCGACCCATTTCCATTTCCGTCCCCAGACCCGACGCGAACAGAAGCAAACCCAATTGGGAATTTGTCACAGTGGAACCGTATAGCCCGATTAAACTCCGTCACACTCCTCCAAATTCCCAAACCGCCGCGACTGCTCAAGCTCAGTGAAGCTGAAACGCCGACCTTGGGCTTCTTCCCGGCAACTGAAGCACCCCCAAAGGCGTCGAAATACAAGAAATTGGACAAAAACGAGGAGTGACCATCAGAACCGGAGCTGCTATGAGGCCCTGAGCTGAAGGCGAACCGACCCAATTGCGAAACGAGGTCGTAGACCGGACTGGGTTCCTGGGTTGCGACTGAAGGGTTATGCATGGTGGGATTTCCGGGTTCGAGAGATTAAAACATGGCGGTCAAATATTGAATTGGGTTCTGAGCAGAACGTCTGGAAAATGAAACGCCAGAAGAGAACAAGGTTAGTAAAAGCTTGGAAGGAAGAGAGAGGGGGAAGGGAACGTAGGGGGTTTTCGAAAGAGTGAAGTTAACGAAGTGGAAATCTAGACGGGGGTTTTGTGGCCACACAGAGAGGATTTTGGTGTGTACATGTGCGCGCGCGTGGCACAGAGAGAGAGAGAGAGAGAGAGAGAGAGAGAGAGAGGAGGAGGAGGAGATTCTTTTGGTATATTGGACACAAAATTGATAAGAGGAAGGGTTGTCTTTTAACTCGACTGGGCTGGGTTTGGTTTGGTTTACCTCAACCCAAGCTGCTCTACGGTCTCTCTAAAGTTTTATAAGAAAACGAATACATTGTCCTAATTAACTGGTTTAATTGACATCTACTATCAAACCAAATGATTGAGGTGGGATGAGTTCAAATCAGAAAAGTCCCCAACAAGGTGTATTGAGTCTTTTGCACGAGCTTTTTCGATATTGTAGAATGCTACAGTCAACCTTTAACATGCGAAGTTTGAGATGACATGATTATTTGTCGTTCGACAACTTTAACAAGTCACCCAAATCTCTGCTCATTGCCCTGTGTTGTCTACCTCTAATAACCCCCACGTAGCAGGCCAAAAATGCATCAATAAGTTATTTTCCCATCGATGCTTTGTGAGTACACATGGCATTAATGCTCCCAAACTGCCAGAGTTCATACGGTCTAATCACAATGCATCAATAATTGTACATAACGATTGATCTTAACACAACCCTATTCGTATTAGGTCAACAACCTAAAATTGCATGATGTCACTTTCAAAAAGTTCATTGTACATGAGAATCCACTTAAGGTTGGAACATAACGAATGACCAAAATAAGTGTTGACATCCAAATTTAGTCAATAGTCGCTCCATTAAATAGTCAACTATCTTTGTGTCATTTTGTAAATATAAATTAAGAAGATGTGAAAGCCAAAACAAATCAATCAACATGTTTGCCTACACCGCACGAAAGCTATAGGAGATTAAATTATGTGCAACGCTTGTTTATTTTAGACTTTTTCTCCTTTTGTTGGAGAAAAAGGGGAAAATAAAACCACCATGCGATTCACATTAAAATTGGTGTATTCCATTGAGATTTTGAGATATTTTAATGTATTTATATATTCATACATTTGAAGGAATTTTATTGATTTGTAAAAATTTCACGTAAAATTTGATTCAAGTCCCTAAAAATTTGAGTAGAGACGTGAGATTTGTGAATACTTAAAATACGCTACAAAATCTCTTCAATTCCTCAACTGTTTTAACTTGAATATTATAAATTTTTTAAATCCAAATTGAATAAGCTCAGATTTTTAAGAATTTTAATAAACTATTTACTGAATACTCTTTAAATTTCAGAAAAGCGTTTAAAATTCTGATTGAAAACTCTAAATATATTAAAAGAATTAAATTATCAGCAGCCCATGTGATTTATATGCCATTTGACTCAAGTGGACCGTCCAGAAGCACCGGCCTTTTGGGTTTCTTATTCACCGACCAACTTTTGTTGGTACTGCTGAAATTGGGCTCAAAGTGACCAAAGTTGTAGGAACAAGTTGGGCCAGAAGACAATTATCAAAGGCCGGCAGGCCCATTCCGGGAAAGAAAGTCCAAACCAGTAATGCCCGAACCAACCCAAGATAGAATAGCTTCATCTTCCTCTACAAATTACACGTGTCAAGTAAATACTAATATCTTTAGTTCTAGTGTATTTTTGGTCAACTGAGGATCATCGAAACCAAGACATGTTGAACCTGGGATGTAACATAACCAACAAGTTACAAGGACACCGGTTGAACTTGAGAAGTTGTTCATCTATTACCATTCGAATTTAGGGCAACCGAGCTTACGCAACATGTGTTTCGTTATTGAACCATCCCTGCGGATTGTACAAAATGTTCCTCTTCACAAATTCAAAAAATGCAAATGCAGGCATAATCATATTACCTAGAGCAGATGTTCTTCTTTCTGCACTCAAGTTTGAATCTCTATTCCCGTACTTTATATTTGATTAAAGTATCATATATGTTGACACTTCAAACAAAATCAAACATCTCTCATGTTGGAAAGAGAATAAAAAGAAGTAAAAGAGTACAAGGCTTGTGAAATTCTATAGAGGCATCATTAAAGCATATATATGTTTGACAAAAATCATGTTTAACGGATAGACGACAGACAAGTCTATTCTATGTACCCCAAATTGGTCATGACATCACATAATGCCCTTTGACATGTCAAGAGGCAACAAATTGTGCAGAAAATGGAATTGACATCCTCTCTCGATCTATGTGTCCGGAACTGACAGACGCAGAAATTCAGATCACTCAAATTAAATCATGTGGCCATCATTAGCTCATCTCATTGATTCACTTCACACAAATCAAGCCTTTGAACGGCTCAGGTCTCTCTCTCTTTCTCTATTTTTCTTAAACGGTTTGAGTTTCCTGATCTGTCAATTCTGAACATAGACATCCGACAAGGATCTCAACTCCAGAAAATGGAGCATAAATGAATATTTTTAATTTAATAGTGGTTCAATTCTTTCTTGCATTAGCAATGATTTTATGGGGGCAACGGCGTTACCTTTTTCTGCAAGGGATTTAGAATTTTTCTTATCACAAAAAGTGGAAGCAGATGCAAGTCAAGAAGTGCTTATTGCTTTTTGCAGTATATGCTCTGATCTAATCACACTACTTCTCATCCATCCCCATTCCCATATGCTCAAATCCACTAACAAATTTCAAAAGCTTTATTATATCAGAGAATATGTGCAAAGTTGCAAACCCTAACCACTGAGAAAGTGAGATTTCAACTCTCACAATCATGGCTGTTTTTTTTAGCTCATGTGGCAGGGTTTGAGAATTGCTTGACTTTATTTGTCTTAAAGTAAAAGCTTTCCGGTACATGGAGAGATTAGTTCATAGGGCATATGTTAAGAGGATATTTCATGTCCGAGGTATGAAGGTTTTATAACGTTGTTAATCATTTTATTTTCAGTGTGTAGTTTTTGTTTTTTTTTTTTAGGCCTTTTAGTTTGAGTGGGTGTGATACTTGTATATAAAAATCACGCAACATGAGTGTGATATCTATAACACTACTGCTACATTAGTGTAAGTTCAATATATTGGTATCACGTTTAGTTTTTCGGCCTACTAAAAGAGTTCAATTCTTATATGAGTTCAATATATTGATATCATACTCACTTTTTTCAGCCTTAGTAGGGTGGACTTGTTCTTAGAATCGTAAAGGAAATACATGAGGGAAATGAGGGATATAAGAGTTGATGAGAGATGATGAGACCTGAGGGAGATGTTGAAGAATGTATAAGAAAAGGAATATAAAACTATAAACTAAATTTAAAACTATTCTTTCACTTTCTATAGTTTGATTTCGTTCATATATATATATATATATATATATATATATATATATATATATATATATTTTTTTTTTTTTTTAAATTCTTCCCCTCTTTGACCTTTTTTCATCTCTGCATTCTTTCATAAATTTTATATATATATATATATATATATATATATGTTGTAAACATTCCTAGTTTAAGTATGATTGTGTAAATCCTAGATAAGATTTGATTCTAGTTATCCTTTCCTATTACAACTTGTATTACTTGGAGAAGAAGGAATATCTTCTCTCCCTTTACTACTATAAATAAAGGCACAATGTATGAGGGATAACAACACACACATTCCCCTACAATTCTACAAACACACATCTCTCTCCTCTCTCTCTCTGCCGCCGGCCCTAGTCCCTCTGTCAGATAAAATAGTCCACAACACGTTATCAGCACGCTCTTCACGCTGTGCTTAGAAGAATTTAAAGAGAATTTATTCGTCTACAATCAGGGGAGTATTACATTTCAATTATTTTTAATTGATTAAATCTTGATTTTATTGAATTCATATATTGTTATTGATTCAATTTATTTTTCTTCTTATGTTGAACGTGATACAAGCTTGAAGATGAAAGCCGAAATTGAAGAAATAATTTTTCTGCATCAAATCAGTTCATCTATATCATCACGCAATCAGGTTCTTTCTAAACAACGGCTTTTAACTCGATATTTTGCAAGCCCTGATAGCATGAACATTCACCATGATGCATGACCCAACTTTACGTTTAACGTATTTTAGATTCTACATAAATTGTGTATGCTTCATAATCAAAATTGCTACAATTATGTGAATTTGATATTTGTCATGAATTGAATCTTACATATGTACATGCATTGAAACTATTATTTGCATATGCATCAACGTAAATATGTGATTCATTAAAATTATACATGCATATAATATAATTGAATACAAAAAAAAAAAAAAAAAAAAAAAAGACGAAATTTTTTTTTTTTTAGGGCTGCACACAGCAGCCCATTCCCCTCTTCTCACCCCGTGGGCCTGTAATCCCACCCGAGGGTTCTTGGCCTATATTTTTAGGCCCCGAGATTTTATTATTTAATTTTTTTTAAAATAATATGGGTTTTTATATTTTCACCCACACTTTAATTTGGCCCCGAAGACCAAAAATAAATTAATTCACTTATCATTATACAATATTTCTGCATATATTCTTTGCATATTTGTTTGCATATATATTTGTGTTTGCCTGCAGGAATATATGAACCTGAAGTTCATAATTACTTTGAAACCCGAAGTTTCTTCTAAACATGCCTTGTTTGAAAACCCGAAGTTTTCACTTAAATATATCACCCATGAAAACCCGAAGTTTTTCATGCAAAATTAAACCAATACATGTCTATTAGAACCTGTATGTTCTACTCCTATGTGAATGGATTGATTTTTCTCCATTACACTAACCACATCTTGTTCATCCATTTTGTGATAGGAACATGTCGAATTTGAACAAACTCGACTTCACCGCTTTGGAGGTTTCTGGAAGGAACTACCTCAAGTGGGTTCAAGATGTGAAGCTCCACCTCACTGCAAAGAACTTGCGTCCTGCTATTGAAGAAGCAACAGATAAACCTGTTGGCGAGGCTCAAAAAGCCACTGCTATGATCTTCATCCGAAGACATATCCATGACGCTCTACAAACTGAGTACCTTGCTGAGGAGGATCCACGTGCATTATGGGTCGCTTTGGCTGATCGTTTCGATCACCAAAATGACATATTCTTGCCTGAAGCAAGACACGACTGGCAGCACTTGCGCTTCCAAGACTTTAAGTCTGTGAATGAATATAATTCTGAAGTTTGTCGAATCCGATCACTTCTCAAGTTTTGCAATGAAACTTTGACTGAAGAGGATCTCCTGGAGAAGACCTACTCGACCTTCTCTGCTTCTAATATTGTCCTGCAGCAACAATATAGAGCTCAGAAGTTCACTAAGTTCTCGGATTTGATCTCTGTTTTACTTCTTGCTGAAAAGCAGAACCAGCTGTTGATGAAGAATCATCAAGCTCGACCTACTGGGGCTACTGTTGTGCCTGAAGCACATTATAGCACTAATCAACACCCAAAACGCCAAAAGAGGCGTGGTAAGGGCGGCCAGAAGCCATCCCACCAAGGTCAACAGAGCCAAGGCCCATCCAAGGGAGGAAACAAAGCCCAGAAGCGCCCAAACCTCGCTCCCAAGGCCCCGAACTTCAAGAATAAGGGCAAAGCACCTGCCACAATGAATGACGATATGTGCTATCGTTGTGGTTCCAAGGACCATTGGTCCCGTATTTGCCGTGCTCCCAAGAAGGTTGTGGATGCATATCATTCTCGTCGTACGAAGTTTGAATCAAACTTCCTGCAAGTGGACGAACCGGAGACTACAAAGATGGAGGTTTCTGATTTTCAGGAGGATACCACTCCTATGGAAGATTAGAATCTTAGACATAGACTTATTTTTCAGTTAAAATAAGACAATTGGGGCCGAATTCCACCTAGTGGCCGAACCCCACCTTGTTTTTTTTGGTTGATTTTGAACAATTTTCCTTTATGTTTTGGATTATTAGTTGGCGATTTATTTTGGATATTAAGTTTTTTCCTTGAATAAATGAAATTATTTTGAATTGATACTTGTTTTTATAAACTTTTATGCATGTGACCGATTCAAATTAATTTTTCATTCTAGGTATGACTAGTGGGAAAGTTAGTTGTCTGGCAGATAGTGCAACCACGCATACTGTTTTGCGTGAACGCATCTATTTCACTAACTTCGTACCTAAGAATGCACCTCTGACAACCCTCTCAGGCCCATCCAACCTGATCGAAGGATACGGTAAGGCACGTATAATGTTGTCCAATGGTACAATCTTGACCATTGCTGAGGCACTCTATTCTCCACGTTCCGGAAGAACGTTACTAAGTTTCAAGGACATTAGAGATAACAATTACCACGCTGAAACCCACGTAGAAAACGGAGTTGAATTTCTGTGCGTAACTTCCTACGAATATGGCCAGAAGCGTATTCTAGAGAAGATGGAGCGTAACCCGAGTGGTCTGTATACTACGACCATACGCCCCATAGAATGCCACTATGTGGCCGGCCTTACCACAGGGACCGCGCACGAAATTACACTTTGGCATGATCGTTTGGGACATCCTGGACGAATAGCGATGCGCCGTATCCTCAAAACTTCACACGGGCATCCACTAACCCGAAGCTTAGGTTCGATCCATGAAATTGCATGTCAAACATGTTCTATGGGAAAGCTTATTACTAAGCCTTCTTATGACAAGATTCGTTCGAATCCTCCCATTTTTCTACAACGGATTCAGGGGGACATTTGTGGACCGATTCAACCTCCCTGCGGACCATTTAGATATTTTATGGTTTTGGTTGACGCTTCTACACGTTGGTCACACGTGTGCTTGTTGTCCACAAGGAACGCTGCATTCTCCAAACTGTTGGCTCAGGTTATCAAGCTCAGGGCTCACCACCCTGATTATCCGATCAAATCTATTCGATTGGATAATGCTGGAGAATTCACATCTAAAACTTTTGATGACTATTGCATGTCGGTTGGGGTTAAAGTTGAACATCCTGTACCCCATGTTCACACCCAGAACGGCCTGGCAGAGGCTTTCATTAAGCGTTTACAAATGATTGCTCGATCGTTGGTCATACGTACCAAGCTCCCGATCGCTGCTTGGGGCCATGCTATATTGCACGCAGCAAAGTTGGTCCGCCTGAGGCCTGTTGCGACACAACCATTTAGTGCCCTTCAATTGGTCACCGGATGCGAACCCGACATATCGCATCTGCGCGTTTTTGGTTGTGCGGTCTATGTGCCGAACTCGCCGCCCTTACGTACAAAAATGGGGCCTCAGCGAATGATGGGAATCTATGTCGGATATGATTCTCCTTCGATTATTCGTTACTTAGAACCTTTGACAGGCGATCTGTTTAACGCTCGTTTCGCGGATTGTCACTTCTATGAGACAGTCTTCCCGTCGTTAGGGGGAGATAAGAATGTCAACGTTCCTAATGAACGACGCGAATTATCGTGGACGACTCCCACTTTGTCTCATTTAGATCCCCGCACTGCTCAGTCTGAAGCTGAAGTGCAGCGCATATTAGATCTCCAGAGCATAGCTCAGAGCATGCCAGATGCTTTCACCGATCTAGCGCGCGTGACAAGATCACATATTCCAGCTGCGAATACGCCTGCAAAGATGGATGTACCAAATGTACGACGGACTACCCTCCTGGAAGCCCGGGACGCCAATTCTGGTGATCCACGTACATTAGCGGCTAGCCAATCATCTGCCCCTACACAAAAGCGTGGCAGACCCCTTGGTTCAAAGGATTCACACCCCCGGAAGAGGAAAACCACGGCACAAGGTCCTGAAGAGCCTACCGTGAATCCGACTATCGCTTACTCATTTTACCCAACTCATGAGGAAATTCTAGATTATGGAAGCGTCCTTGAAGAGACGAATCCTCCTCCCGAGAATCGTGAGATTTCGGTCTATTATGCTAGCTTAGATGATGTGTGGCGTAGAAATGAGATGATTGTCGACGATGCATTAGCATTTGCAGTAGTTACTGAGATCATGTTGAGCGATGACATTGAACCGCGTTCCGTTGATGAATGTCGACGTAGAGCTGATTGGTCAAACTGGAAACAAGCAATCCAAGTCGAACTTGATTCACTTGCGAAACGTAAGGTGTTTGGACCTGTAGTTCCTACTCCTCCACATGTGAAGCCCGTTGGCTACAAGTGGGTTTTCGTTCGGAAGCGTAATGAGAAGAACGAAATTGTGCGTTACAAAGCTCGTCTTGTAGCACAAGGTTTCTCACAACGCCCCGGGATTGACTATGACGAAAATTACTCACCCGTTATGGATGTGATTACTTTTCGATACCTTATCAGTTTGGTAGTTTCCGAAAAACTGGATATGCAGCTGATGGACGTAGTAACCACGTATCTCTATGGGGATCTAGATACGGAAATTTATATGAAAGTTCCTGAAGGACTTACATTGACTGGTTCAAATATTTCCAAACCCCGGAACACGCTCTCAATTCGGCTGAGGCGTTCACTATACGGTTTGAAACAATCCGGAAGAATGTGGTATAACCGTTTAAGTGAGTATTTGACTAGTCAGGGATATGTGAATAACGAACTATGCCCTTGTGTGTTCATTAAGAAGTCACATTCCGGATTTGCGATTGTTGCAGTATATGTCGATGACATGAATCTTATCGGAACTCCTGAAGAGCTCGCGAGAACTGCTTCGCACCTGAAGTCGGAATTTGAGATGAAAGATCTAGGTAAGACTCGATACTGTCTCGGCCTCGAGATAGAGCATTGTTCGGATGGAATCCTAGTACATCAATCGAACTACACCCAGAAGGTGTTGCGCCGTTTTAATGAGGATAAAGCGAAGCCTTCGAGTACTCCTATGGTCGTTCGTACGCTAGATGCAAAGCGAGATCCCTTCCGTCCGAAGGAGGATGATGAAGAGATTTTGGAGCCTGAAGTTCCTTATCTAAGTGCGATAGGCGCTTTATTGTACTTAGCTCAATGCACTAGACCCGACATCTCCTTCGCTGTTAATCTTTTGGCAAGATACAGCAATGCACCAACACGCAGACATTGGACTGGCGTGAAAGACATCTTCCGTTACCTTAAGGGTACTACGGATTTGGGCTTATTCTATCCCTACGAATCCTCGAGTGATGCCGCACCCTATGCTCATCGGGTTGATTCTCGCCTTGTTGGTTATGCCGACGCTGGATACTTATCTGATCCGCACAAGGCGCGTTCTCAAACGGGTTATGTTTTTACCGTTGGAGGCACCGCAATATCTTGGAGGTCAACTAAACAGACCTTAGTTGCCACTTCGTCTAACCATGCTGAAATTCTCGCCTTACATGAAGCAACTCGGGAATGCTTTTGGTTGAGAGCAGTAGTGGGCCATATTCGAAGCTCCTGTGATCTTCATCCCGCCGTTAATGCCCCGACGACGATTTTTGAAGACAATGCAGCTTGCATCGAACAGCTCAAGAAGGGTTACATTAAAGGAGACAACACCAAGCATATTGCGCCGAAGTTCTTCTTTACACATCAACAACAAGAGCATCAGAAGATTGAAGTCACGCAAATCCGATCACAAGACAATCTGGCCGACCTCTTCACCAAATCACTACCGAAGGCGACGTTTCAGAAGCTTGTTCATGGAATTGGTATGCGTAAACTTTCTGAGTTGTAACTTTGCTATTTCTCTTTGGAATTATGTCAAACTCAGGGGGAGTATCTTCTAGATACTTGCTTGATCTTAATGTACTCTTTTTCCCTACGATTAGGAGCATTTTTCCCACTGGGTTTTTGCTACCTAACTAGGTTTTAACGAGGCACCCACCTTGGGCTGGTCATATCCCTGATGACGTCCTGTAGACGTTTCTTTTGACTTTGCATTTCTCACGCATTTTTCCTTAGACTATGGATTTTGTCCCTACTCAGGTTTTTGCCATAGCCTTAGGGTTTTTAGTGAGACTTACTACTTATGCAAGTTCCTACCTTATTGAGAATAAGCGTTGTTCCTTGGAATCAGTGCCAACGAGTCGACTTCCTCAACTTCTGCATGATGCTGAATCTACCTTGAGTATTTACACACTCAAGGGGGAGTGTTGTAAACATTCCTAGTTTAAGTATGATTGTGTAAATCCTAGATAAGATTTGATTCTAGTTATCCTTTCCTATTACAACTTGTATTACTTGGAGAAGAAGGAATATCTTCTCTCCCTTTACTACTATAAATAAAGGCACAATGTAGGAGGGATAACAACACACACATTCCCCTACAATTCTACAAACACACATCTCTCTCCTCTCTCTCTCTGCCGCCGGCCCTAGTCCCTCTGTCAGATAAAATAGACCACAACAATATATATATATATATATATATATATATATATATATATATCTCAAAAAAAAAAAAAACTAAAAACTGAAAACGTAATGGTTAATAAGCAAACTTAACGTTAAAAGCATAAATGGACCAAGATTTCATAGAGTATATCATACCCTTGATAATTGTCGTATATCTACAAAATTTAAACTTGGGACCTCCTTAAATAGAGACTGAATCCATTTAACCAAATTACCATAGGATATAGATTAATGCAGGTGACGAATTATAAGTTTCTAAATCAGAATTTAGGGATTGAAATCTATCCTCAACAAGCATGCAAGGCTCTGAGGGATTAGACTGATAAGAGATCACACCAGCCTTCCTAGTGTAACACATTACCTAATTAGTTGATTGAGAGATCAACTTTGTACTTAGGCATGCTAATTGAGATGGCTTGCCTTATTTCAAAATAAATTTGGTAAGAAAGCTTTAATCTCAAATTATCAACATGAAGTTTGTGACTAAGTACCTTCATGATAATTTGAAAGTTTGAGATTAATTAGATTTTATACTTCTAGTTCATTATGCACTTCAACTAAGAATGCTATACAGTGCAACTCGACTAAATTAGATATTTTCCAAAGAAGATGTCAAAATGTCCAAATCATCACTACTAGTAAAAAAAGACAACAACAATGTTTTTCAATCGAAAAGCCAAATCTAATGTGGCATGACATGAATCAACAACCCTCACCCTTGCTGCCAAAATTGACGATCGCTTCAAATCTTTTTTAAATTGATTATTAAATGCATTTGATTAATTTGATTATTATTTTTTGTTTTAAAACATTTATTATTATAGTTTAATGTAATAAAATAATAGTTTAATTTTACATATCAGGTGGAAATTTTTTTTGAAGGATGTCAAAGTGCCACATATGATGTCAAATTTAAAATTTGACTTCTTTTTTGAAGATATCAAATTTTATAAATTATTAGTTTTTGTGGTTTTAAAAAGTTTAGGGGAAGATTGGTTACTCTTACCACCAGTGCCAACACATACTAACCCACAACCTCTAGCCAAAAGAACTCACACGTGGCACTTAACTGCCAACTGGCACCAGTATGGATTTACGTTTGAATTTATAGATCGTGCACTAATGAGGACTGTTGGCGGGAGGACTCAAACTTTTGTGGAGTGACACATAAAGCAGGGACCTTACGAACTAAGCCAACCCTTGTTGGCTAAATTATTAGTTTCTATAGAAGAATAACCAAGGACAAATCACTTTGGATGATCCAAGTTCCACAATATTATGCTTCCCCAATGATCAAAGTGGCAACAAGTTTGGTAAGAAATGACATAATTGTGTTTAGGCTTAAGGAAAAATGAAAAGAAAGTTTACTCTGTTCAAATTGATGTATAAGCATAGGGTTCAATGTTCATGGCAACTCTCCCCCTCTTATCATTTAGCAACCAATGGTAAATTGAGAGAGCAACCGGTAGCAATTGAAAGGTACCAAATTAATCCTTGATTTCCATCTTTGCTGGATTAAAAAGCTTTAACTTTTAGACATGAAGGAATAAGTGTGATATTGACAATCTAACGTTGCTCATATCTCCATCCCACACACATGACTTACTACACTCTTGTCTATTTTCAACCCCATATCCAAATTATTAATCTTAGAGTTAGTACACTCTTGCTGGATTAAAAAGTACTTGAGGTGCTTCTTGCAATAAGCATCAGTTATATGCTTCTTGCATAAAACACTTTAAGTGTTTTTTCAAGATTCACTTGCATTTTTGCTAAAGATTGGTATTAAACACATTTTCACCAAAAAAACTTCCTAATGAGCCCTTAGTTTTTTTTTAATTTTTTTTATTTACACTAATAACATGTATACTTACTTGAAACGCATTTTGGATTTATTTATTTATTTTTTTGCGGTGATTAACACATAGACACTCCAAAAATCTCATTTGACACTCAAAACTTTCTATAATTAGAAAGAAAAATACACTTGTGGAAGTGTAGTTCTAATATTTGAAAAATCATGAAGTAAATTGATTAGGAGATCCAGTAGTTGATGTCCTTTCATGTTCTTCACTTCACCAATTAACATAATTCCTCTCGTTTCAAGTTTCAAATAAGTAATTATGTTATGCATACGTGTTCCATTAACTAGTTCCAATGCAGCTTAGTTATAGTAGCATAATAAAATGTAATTCCATTTTTTAATCGGGTAATGCTAAGGAGATCCTTTATTTAAATTATATATTTTGTAAATTATATTACGTGGTTGTTAATTATTGGATTATCACTTAAGTGTTGGTTAATATGTTATTTTTTATTGGTGACACATCAAATGATTTGCAAATTTGGTCTGTTTACGCTTAAAACTGATGAGGCTAACAAAGGTTGAATGGGTCAAGTGTTTGTCCTTGATGAACATGGACTTTGCAAACAAATGATAATAGACACACGATTTAAGTGGTTTACACCTCAAAACTGACCACATCTACTGAGTTTCTGATATAAATTGAGAACAAGGTTACAAGGAACAGTCGGCTAGAATAGTACAATTTCTCTCTCAAATCGTCCAACCCCTTCTAAAGGGTTATCGTTTTCGACTACAAGAAAACATGGAATAGGTGACCAAATTTTATGTGGCGCCCAAAAATTCATCACATGTTTTTTCTATATGTGACGAATTGTTCAGAGCGTCACGAATGACTAGTTTTTTAGGTATGAAATTTGAGAACACTTAGGTCACGATAAATACATCACATATTCTAGAATGGAGTGACGAAAATCATAAGTGTCGCTTAAAATTATTTTATATCTTTTAAGATGAAAAAGTGGTGACACAAATTTTTTGAAGTCCTTACTAAAATCTATGGCGGGGAACAATGGCGCCCTAACGAAGTATGATATGTGGGGAATTGCAAAAGGGTCACATAGTGTATTGTCGGTGACGAAAGTGATTCATCACTCTTCCAACAGTTAAAAAAAAAAAAACATAGTAAAGTATTAAACAAATTTGAGAAAGCCCATCTAAATTCTAAACCGTTCTCTTTCACTTTCACTTTCTTTGTCTCTCAAACTTCTCGAGTCTTTCATCGTTGTGACCCAAGCCAATCGACGCATCTCCTAATCTTCTTCTCTCTCTACCGCGACATTACCAGGATCTTCAAAGTCAAACGCTCAAACCCTCTCTCATTTATTCGTTGTCTATCACACTCCACAACCAAAAACCCTAGAGACCAATTCAACCAACAAGCCAAATCCATACCCTGTCGCGTCTCAACCTTCTTGCAGTTTCTTGCGCCACCACCGAAAACCCAAGAACCATAGAAACCCTTTCCACCAACTACATAAAATTTCTCCACGCCTACGAGACTCCTATGTGGCCAAATGGTTAACGAATTCAATTTTTATCATTCTTTTTAACTTAGGGTTTTGGATTTGCAGGTAATTGCCACCAAATTGAGCACGCTAGCAGCCCTCGACCTCTTCATCCATCTTTCAAGGACTCTAATTGGGTAAAATTTGGTTTTAATTTTTAGATTTATATATAAATAATATAATATCCCTGGCTTTTTCTATTTGTTTTTGGAACTTGCATAATCGTTGGGGATTATTCAAATGATTTATTTGCACATATGGAGGCTTTAATAAGTTGTTTTATTTGATCTTTCTATTTCAGTTTTTTGTTTGTTATGAACTTGCAGGTTGATATTTTTTTTCTGGGCTTATTGGTTTTACATGGTGATTGAAGGTAAAAATTTTTGAGTTGGTGATACGATTTATTGAAAAGGAAAGTTGTTTGATTTGTCTTTGAATTGCACAGAAATTTGAACCATAATTCTTTTAAGTGCTCTGCATTTGAAAAAGATTGAAAATGGTCTCTTGGGCAAGCAGAATGATTTCCCCCATCATAGATGATTTTCTTTCTTCTAATTATTAGTGGCAATGTCTTTTCTGTTTATTGGTGTTATTATTTGGAGTCTTAGAAAACCATGAAAAACTATGTAAAGAAGGATTTAAGAAACACATATATTTCTCCTATATTTTCAGCTGCTCAGTTCTGTTTAAGCATTGGCTTTTACTTCCTTTTAAGTTAGATACAAAATAGTTGAAAGCTTATGTCATAGTTTGATTATTATGACTTTGCATTGATCTTTAAGTAATTCTTCCAACTAGTGACCATATGACTTGCTCAAAATTCATCCAATGTGTTTTTTCTATTCTTCTATTGGCTGGAAGCGATTACCTCAGGTGAATATATCAATTGGGTTGTTTAGTAAGAGCACAGCCATCTTTGTAATACCAAAGTTGGTTTCATTTTTGTTGTATGAGATCCAGTGCAGAGTAAAATTTTAATTATTGAAAACTTAATTTGCATGCGAAAATGGAAGACTGATTTAGATCTTCTTTATGCCTCTTTTGCCTATTTTTTGTATTAAGCACACTAATGTTTTTGTTTCCAAAGTAATTTGTTGTTGTGATTGTGGTGTTTGCAAGTTGGTCATGGTTTTTGATAAGGGTAGTTCTCTTGCTTGTGTTTTTAAACCAAGATGTTGTCAGTATAGGTTTTATACTCTACAAGTTTTTGGGTTGTTTCTGCTTTCAATATTTTCATCTTAATCTCACTTTATCCACATACTTGGTAACTTGTGATAGCCACAACTTCCATAACTCACCTTTTGAAGGATATTGAATTTGGAAAACTAATATGTTATTCACGTTTATTAGACGATATATGGTGACTGATGCTGTATAGGACTGATGCTGATCTGGGGTGACTGATGCTGCATATCAGTCCTATGCAGCATCAGTCACCCCAGATCAGCATCAGTCCTATGCAGGATCAGTATGCAAGGTATGCAACATCAATCATATGCAAGGAAGGCTCGCAAGGTAATGAAATTAAAGTACATATAAAACTCATTGTGTAATTTAGATAGGCTCGTCTGTTATGTTTCGTTCTTTTTACTGTTAATTATTCCTTCAATTCTTATTTTCTTCTCTTTTGTTATTCAAATTCTCAATGCACCTGCTATTCTCTAGACACCAATGTTTATTTTCTTCTCTTTTATTATGTAAGGATAAGATGAAGAAAAAGAAGGATGGAGTTTAAGGAGAAAGTATTCAAGAAGCACTTGAGGTAGTGATGGTGATCTTTCAAATGACAATGATACCTGTACTGAACTAAAGACCATGACATGGCCGATGACTTATATTATGTATTTTGTTGTTGGTTTCAAATATGCACACGGTATACCTGTTTTGTTACCGACTCAATGACTTAGAATCTTGTTAGCATCTCAATATGTTTATAGGTGTTAGGATGCTTATGTTAGCTTTTGAGACACTTGGTGTATGCATTGGATGTAATCTAACTTATTGATCAATGAAATGTGATTAACTAAAGTATTGCCTCATATTTGTTATGAATTCTAATTCTAGATGACGAAGCAAGGAATATGTGGTAATTGGTTTGTCACGAATTGTTCCTAATAGGTTTATGATTTTGACACATGCACTACTACAATATATGCTATCATCGTCGGAGCAAAAACCGACGAGAAATTCGATTTCTGTCTAAAATTTGGCAAAAATCCAACATAAAACAATGTAATGTCGCATTTTCAAAGCGACACTATTGTTAGCGTCACGAAAGGACTTTAGCGTCAGTTTCTTGGCTTAAACCGCCACTAAACAGTGTCGCTTTAAAGTGACACTAAAATTCACGTCGGTTTAAAGCGACGTATACGTACACGTTACGTCGCTTTAAGGCGACGTTCATTAGCAATTTAATTGTAAAATATCCATCCTACTGTCGCTTTTAAACGACACCGAAATAAAATTAAATCAATTTAATATCCCATAAACCGACGTCAAATAACAATTAAATAAATAAAATATGCAAACTAATAACGGTCTTAATCGACACCACCTTTGTTAATAATAATAAAAAAAACCGACAAACTGCATTCGTCTTCAATTAATTGTAACAAATTTTTTTTATATAATTATAATAATAAATTCCAAGGCCAAAATAAACATTAATGAAAATAATTAACAAGAAAAATAGTGCCAAAATACACAAATATTGTACATCTAACGTTCCACTTAATATACAAAAATGCATCTGTCATAACAACTACTAAATCCGACATTACAAACATAACATAAAAAAAACAAAAAAGATAGAACGATTAAAGTGTCATATTTAGCCGACAAGAAAGCGAACCAAATAAACTACTGAACCGAATCTGCGCCTGAATGTGGCACAGATCCTTCTCGTCCTTGAGGTCCTATATCTGATGCCAACATCATCAACAAGTCCACATCAGATCCAACACCCGCAAGCATTTCAGCAAACCCCCCAGCTGGAAATTCAGGACAAGGAGCAGCCATCTCGGGTCAATATACTGGCACTTGATAGGGAGGCTGTTGCATGTAAGGCATGGGAGGCTGCTGCATGTATGGCATAGGCAACTGTTGCATGTATGTCGTGGACTGCATAGGCATCAGATACATAGGATACGGAGGTTGCTGATTATGGCCAGCATACGGATATGCAGGGTGTGGTTGACTTTGACCCGACTGTTGAGGAAGAGGAGGCTGACTCTGGCCTGACTGTTGGGTTCCCGGGCTATACGGTGGTTATGGTTGTGGTTGTGGCTGAAATCTTTGGAAAAGCCACGCAAACATCTGACTTTGCTTGTTCTATAGGTCCGAAATCCGTTTATTGTTATTTTCGTCCCTCAATTTCAACTCATTATTTTGAGTCATCAACAATGCCATTGCATTGTTAGATGACCTCTTGGAGGAAATTGATGTAGAAGATGAAGAAGACGCATAGGACACCATATCAGGAGTCAGCCCCATGACCGTATCCTCTGACATTATAGTAGAAATTTATCTAACTACGTAAATTACAATTTTTAAATAAATAAACTTGTGTATTATACAATTTAAAAATTAAAGAATTTAGTGATAGAAACCTGAATTATAGAAGAATTCCGTCGTCGATCAATTCTTTATGTACTCAACTAGCTCAAATAAATTCCCTACAAAAATAAATTGTATCTAAAAATTAAACATAAGAGGAGAAAATAAAAATATTACAAGTAAGAAAAACTTACCGTTGTGAAGAATGAACTTGCAAGAACTCGGGAAGGTGAAAGAGAAGAAGAAATAATAATGGTGAAAGAGAGAACTAGAACGCTTTGTAAATCTTGAGAATGAGATAAATGCAAGAGAAGAAGAAGAAAACACGGGGAGGGTATATAAAGACCATCATTCTGTCACTTATAACCGACACCGGGTTTCAAAATATTTAAAAAAATAAAATATATGTCGCTCAAAATCGACGCAGGATTTAAAATATATAAAAACAACAATTATTGTCGCTTCTATATGCGACACCCATACTTTATGTCGCTTAAAAGCGACATTGTTTTATTTAAAGCGACGCCGGTATTTAAAATTATTAAAATGTGTGTCGGTTATAAGCGACATTAAATGTTTACGTCGGTTTAAAAGTGAAGCAGGCTTTGTAAATCCGACGTTATATTTAGTGGGTGTCGCAACTCTCTTGTGCGCCACTATATTATATTAAACCGACGCAACAACTGACACTATAAGGCCCTTTTGTAGTAGTGATGTGACACAAATTGCGCCACATGTCAAAGGAATATGTGACGCTTTCAGTCTCACTTATCCTCAGCCATAGCATTCTAGGATCAAATTGGGTGATGATAAATTCCTCACTTATACATTTGTTATGTAACGAACTTATAGGTCACTGACTTTTGTATTTTGTGACGCTTATTTTGTCATAGTTAAAGTTATTAAGTGACGAATTTGGCATCACAAATACTAAAAATATGTGGCGAATGTAAAATTTGTCACATGGACTATGGGTGACGCTGTATAGGTGACGAACACAATGACGCTGGATTTTCGTCATATATAATCAAATGTGATGATTTTTCATGTTTGTCGCCACCTAAGCCATATTTTCTTGTAGTGTTCCTTATATAGGCCATTTTTTGAGTCTTCAATCCTTTTGCTTGAACCTATCACTTCCTTTGCATTTAATGCATTGAAATGCACATATTAGACCTGCTAACTGTCTCTTATCTCTTTGGCCGACACATGGCAATGAGGCAACATTCGCGGAAGTACACTTGTGTTCTTTCTTGGGATGATGCTGATAAGCGCCTTGCTCAGCCTTGGGGTTCGTGGGAGTTCGTACCTGAGCACCCTACTTGTTAGCCTTTACGTCCATTCGTAAGCCTTTGTTACCTCGTATAGCCGCCACATGGTTTAGAGTTGATGGCTGAGTAGGCCTGCCCCTTCTGCTCCTAGGACCCAATTTCTAAAAGTTGTCAGAAGCCACCTTATCATCTAGTGCTCGAAAAGCACTTTACGGAGAAGTGTTCGGCTTGATTGCTAACAAGACACTCAGAGGCAATGGGTTCCTTGAAGTGCTTGGCTTCACATTTTCATGCTCATTGGGCCTTGACTTTCCTTTGGATTTGTGTTCCTTTAGGCCTATCGAGGTCAAAAGGACCCTATGTTAATATGGTTTAAAAAGTTGATCTACCTTACATTACTTTTGCTAATCATATGAGGATTTATAGAAAGTTAGACAGGTTTATTATGAATTCATTGACAATTGAGCAAAAGAAACGACCTAATTTCATGAGAAAAGAAAGAGGACAATGATTCATTGACCACTTGGTTTATGATTTGTGAGAGAGAATCTAATCATCAACAAGAAAGTTCTCTTAGAAAAATGCATGTGAAAGGAAACAGAAACTGTCAAAAACCCAATCAAAATGGCAAAAACGTACAAGCATGAAAGATTATGTGAGACAGAGAAATAGGTAAGAAGAAGCACTGAGCAGACAAGAGTGTGAAATCTCCCAATCATTTTAGACCTTGACAAAATTCAATATCAATATCACTACTACATATTCTAGTCTAATACCGCGTTTAATTTGACAAAAACCTCCGAAAAGTTGTAGATTAAACGTGTAAATTGTAGTTGATATAAACTTAGATAAGTTGGTTAGAGCAATAGTTTTTATTCTGAACTTAAGTTCAAATTTTTTTTCTCAATATTTTAAATGAATTTAATGTAGAATCTCGTGTGTGTGTGTATATATAGATCAATTATTCTTATAGTTTAATATGCTTGTGTTAAAAACTGTCACGAAATTCTGTTTTGCTCCACGATTTAAGTAATAATTATGTGCCTTTCTTGAGCATTTTTTTCAACTCAACTTTCATTTACTTCTACTTTTTTATTGGTCAATTTACTTCTACTTTTCATAAAACGAAATTCTAGCAAAATTAAAGCAACCAGAAACAATGATTGAGCGGTGTTGGTCTTAATCGCGGTCCATAAGTACACCAAAAGAGACGTGTTCATGTGAACTGAAGAAACCACGCATTGGTCGGTTTCATACCGTAAATCTACCAAACTAGCCCCCGGCGGGAAATGATCACCACCGTTGAGTATCCCGTTCCCAGGCATCGGACGGCCATGACTACTAAAGCTCGAAGTTTTGCTTAGTTAAGTGGCAATGATTAGGGTTGGATTTCGTTTTTATAAAATATTATAAAAATAAAATTCGTTTTTATAAACTATTATAAAAATAAAATGGGTCTGCATCATTGCAATTTTTTTACAGATTATGTGATTGATCAGTTTATAATATTTACCGAGTAGCATATTTCGTTGCACCGGTCTTGTAGTAGATTAGTAACGAGTGAAAAAATAAAGTAGAATCAAAGAACAAAAATTAACATGTGTGGGAAAAAAAATGACTAACATAAATTATTTCCTAATAATAACTGATGACTTAGTAAATAAAATCGATATATAATTTGTCATAATTTCAGTTGATAGTCACAGCTCGTCTATATATTAAACAAAAAATGATTCAAAGCCAAAAACTTCATTCAACCTCGCATGCACGACGAACAGAAAAGTCTCACACACATATATGATAATATATTGGTATTTACAAAATTCCCAAAAAATCAAGCGGCGGAAGGAAATACATATATATTTTGGTCAACAGAATTTTGATATGTAAGCTTAATTATTTAATATTTAGGGTGACTGCAGAGACTTGTGATCACTATTACTGGGTGAACTCAGCGGAAACAGGGGTAGCAACTCGGGCGGCTCGGCCCCTCTGGGAGTACTGAGCGGCGAAGGGTGCAAATAAAACCCCTTCTCCGCAATTGCCTTCTCCTCCTCGGCCACCGCTGCTGGAGACGACGGCGACTCGGAACCAGAACTCGGGAATGAAAAAGACTCGAACCCGAGTGGGGTGACGGGACTCGGAAACGGCTGAGAGCCGTGTAGGGTTGCGAGACTAAGCTTAATCTCGAGTTTTCTCATGGTGTGTCTTCGCTCTTGCAGCTTGAACGGTGACCGGCGAGGGCCGGTGGGGTCACCGGGACTTGTGGGTGCTTTAGGGTAGTGCCTTGCTGGGTTTGTGATGGGGAGTTTTTCCGAGTCCCCGGATAAGCCTGTCAGCTTCTGGACGAGGTCTCTGAAGTTGTTTGTGTCTGCCTGAACAAAGGTCGTGGGTGGCGATGTTGGCGAGCAGAGGTTGCTGTTGCTTTGTTGTGAGTGATGATGTCTTTCCATTTTTAGAGAGAGAGAGAGAGAGAGAGAGAGAGAGAGAGAGAGAGATTAGTAAAGATAAGTAATGTAATTCATGGGCTTTGCTTTGTTGGGAGTTTGGGAGAGAGGGGAGCGTGTGTGATATGGATAGAGAGAGTAGGGTTTAAAAGAGTAAGATCTTTATAATGGTGACTTTGGGTTTGGGGTGTAGGGGACTTTTCATACTACTATTGGCCTATTGGGTGAATGTCGTTAATTATGGGGATAGTTTAACCATTTCATACATATTATTTTATATTATAATTTTCGCACTCTTTTCTCATTTACTATTCAATCCAAATACGAAAAATTGGCAAGCGGCTTTTACTACAGTGATGGAAATGAGTCAAGTTTTTACATGACGGCGTGAGTTCAAACTCCTTCGATGACTAATCTAATATTTAATCTAACAAAATCTATCATTTGGCAAAAAAAAAAAGAAAAAAAAAACGAAAAACAGAAAAAATATTGCGGAGAAAAAAGATGTGCAAAAGCGACTTCCTATAAAAAAAATTGTGAAAACCCTAGACCTTGTTATTTGTACTATCTTTTTACCTCTCACATTTGTTTGAATGATAATGCATCGGATCGGATCATCATTTGAAGGAAAAACTTGTCTGCAACGTGTTCTAAACCCTCTAATTCTTACCTCAAGCATAATGTACTGTGTGAGACCAAGGAGCTAGGAACGAAAAAAAGGATAATGTTGGGAATATTAAATTTTTAAATCAAATTTGCAAACTAAATGATGTGTCATCAATAGAAAATAAGCACATTAATCAACACTTAAGTAATAATCAAATCATCAACATCTACATCATTTGGTTTACAAAGATTTAGTTTAGAAATTTGATCTCCCTGGTATTACCAGAAAGAAAAAGTAAATTGACTTGGTGCTTTTTGCAATATTGACACAGGATTCATTGGCTGAGTCATGGGTGTTGTGAAACTTTAGGTTACTAAATTATGAGTTTTGCCTGGATTGCCTTATGTTCGGACCGCTGGTTTGGAATATTCAATCAAACACGCATACGCACAAAAGAAAGGAAATAAATAAAAGGGAGGTTGGAGCCAAGGAGGAAAGTAGACACAGTAGGTTAGACTTATCTCTTGCTATGACAATGAAACTACATTGATGTCAAAGTCTTGAAAATTGCTTACCACCATTTGCATCCTAAATATCAATTAGCTTTACAAAGGATGTGGTCTTTGTAATTTCAGTAGGTGGGATGACTTGTTTTACACAACTTTTGACGCATGTTTATGTTGAGCCTACTTTGTAAAATATTTTAATGATTTGAATCGTCTATATTTTAGAACATCATTCATACATCATCCTTGTAAAATTAGACAAATCCAAAACCATAAAAACATTCATTACTAGTGAAGAAATGGACGAATACGGCTCTACAAGGAAACCATCAACCCTTACTAATCCAACAGTTGTATGGTTTCAGATTTGGTGATTTTTGGTAGACATAATTTTTTAGAAAATACCTAAAAGATAGACCGTTCTGATAGTTGTAATACATTACAAAACGGGTCCAACAAAAGACGTGCATTAAAAATTGTGTAGACAAATGGTGTCACATATCCATCCATATATATATACACACATAGCATTTAAGGACTTTTAGCATATCCTCTTACACAGGATGCACATTATAAGCATTTTCTTGGTACTTCTCCATCTTAATCTTCAATGTCAATGACATCACAAAGAGAGATAGATACCAATATGTGTCGTCTAAAGTTTTAAATTAGGCCAACAACACAATTCGTAAGGTTTGATTCCAAATTATATTGATAATTTTGTTTGATTAGACAAGGGAACGCGAATCATATTCCTTCTCAACGTACGCATGAAATAGTTCCCAAAAAACGGCACAGAAAATAAGTAAAACATATTATTGTGTTTGCAGATACACACATAATTAATTTGTTTTGTTTATTGGCTAGCAACAACTTTGAAGCCACAAGAAAAAAAATGGAAAAATATAATCCAAGTTTAAATATTTATTCAAGAAAACCCTCATTCCTTTCATACAAGTGTTATTGATCCTTTCATACAAATGATATTCGACGCAATAGCAAACGCTCTTAATCACTTTGTAGTTAGATAATTAATATAATTACTATCAGAAAGAAGAAGATTGAGATTAATAAAGAAACTATTGATATAACAATTGAAAAGATAACATGTTAATGAGTTAAGATTATGACAGTTTCACAGTACAATTATCTCCTATATAAACAATAAAAACACATTAATTAATATATCGATAATATTTGATACTGAAAACAAATAATCGCAGCACGATTTGAAAAAAGAAAAAAAATATACATGAGACTGACTACGATACATATATTTGTTGAATATATATTGTTAAATAATTTATATATTAAGTAAATACATGTGCCGTAATCAAATCTAGCTCGAAATCGTAAATTTGATTACGACCCATTTTAAATCCGGGTTCAAAGTCCACAGACCAATTCAAGAAAGTGGGCTGGACACCTTGTTTTCATCAAAAAAAGGAGGGAAAATTTTGGTTGGTTTTGGTCCACAAGAAAACGATTAAAAACACCTCCACGTAAACAAAAACAAAAACAAAAACAAAATCAAAATTCTCTCTCTAGATTCCCGAACTTTTGAAGAAGAAGACGAGTAAAATGGCGACCTCTGTGTCCTGCAGGCCGTCGATTTTGGCCAGACCGATTCCAAACGACGGTTTTCTATCGTCATCGGGAGCTCTAAATCGTGCCGGGGCTGTTGTACCTTACGGTACAAGCACGAGGGCCCTCCGAAGGGTTTGCGGCGTGCGAGCTTCAGCTGTGGATTCGTATGAAGGTTCATCTAATTTCGCTAATCGCATGGAAAAAGCATGGTTAATCTCTAAGGTAATTCTTATTAACCGAGTTAATCTCTATGGTAATTCGAATCTGATTGATTGTCTTTGGTTTTTGTTTAGAATATGATATTTTATGGTCTCACCCAAAACCCTAATGGAGTGAAAATTTTGGATTGAATCTTGATGAAATGTAGGTTATGCACTTTTTCCTTTGTTTTATAGTTCAATTCTCGTTTGATTTACTCAATTCAATGATTAGGAAAAAAGAGAAAAAAAAAGCGAGTGCGGAGATCATTTAAGTTGAATTTTAGCGGTTTTTGGTGCAACGGATGGATAATATATGGGTAGAATTTGGTTTGGTTTACGAGAAGGTACTGTCGCAAATTATAACCGAAATACTTGTTGCTTGCATGGGACTGTATGGAAAGATGGATGTTTATCTGGTAGGCCTAAGTGGATTATTAGTTCTCGTTGTCATAAAGTAGTCGAAAGATAGTTCCTATGGTAAAAACATTTTTATACCTTTGTGGGGAAGTTCGTTAAGATTTAGATCCAAAATTAAAAGTTCCATCAACTCTCCGTTAATTGTTACGTGACCTATCCAGTTAATTGTTATCACATGAGGCTAACTTCATCTTTTTAGCCTTACATGTAAGACTCATGCGCTAAAAATTAACAACAAATTGATGGAACTTTCAATTTTCAGCTTAAATCCTAGCAGACTTCACCACGAGTTTAAATCATAATTGGCTATCTTCCAACTACCTATTTTCAGCTTAAATGCTAGCAAACTTCACCACGGGTTTAAATCCTAATTGGCCATCTTTCGATTACCTTATCACCACAGGTGACAGGAGTACTAATCCAATTAGAGGTATTATGTGGTTAGTGAATTTTGAAGATTGCATTGTGAAGGGTTGATGCGCGCAGATTAGAGTTCGACATCCTTGGAACATTCAAAGTCACCCACACAATGTCAAATTCATTGATTGTTGTCTAAATCTTCGATGTTTTCGCTACTTGCAGCAACCAAGGCCTATTGCTTGTTCTTCTTGCAACTCAAATGGTCATATCGAATGCAAATGGTGTGCCGGAACAGGCTTCTTTATTCTCGGCGATAACATGCTCTGCCAGGTCTCTTCGAAAAGTACAAGTTGTGTTATTTGTACCGGTAAGGTGAGTAAAATCTTCACGGAGCCTGTTGGTGATTCTTGCCATCGTCTTCAATTTCCGATCTGCATTTGCATTTTCTGCTATAAATAGTGTATAACAAAAACCCGGCTATCTCGTGTTTCTCCAGGGATCAATGCGATGTTCCGACTGTAAAGGAACAGGCTTTCGTGCCAAGTGGTTAGGACAGCCTCCTGTTTCCAAGTAGCAGCTTTGCTTGAAAGAGATCCCTGCTCTTGGAAAGCTTCAACCGTCAAAGCCGCTATACAAATTGTAGTAACATCTTATTCATGTTGTAACAATTCTTCTTCATTCAAGTTATGAAAGTTACATATTCTTTTAAACATCACCCTTTACCAGTTTACCTTGTTCATCTTAGTTTCCAGAATGTAAAATTGTCATTGCCTCCATCAGTTGCACGAAGTTTTGCATGTCCTCATCGATTCTGTGTATAATACTGATCACCTACGCAACATCAGGTATTAACGCAAAATCTTCTCATGTACAAGAGAACACATCCGGAACAGATTGATTTCGAGATGGTATTTTCGAAAGAAATGAAAACAAGTTCTTTTCTATACTTCCAATAAAATGTAAGTTCAATGCAAATGTAATCAGATATAGACATGAACAAATAACCTCACTGAAGAAGAGCAGTTGCTTTAGACTATAGCCGAAAAGAGTAACTGGTTGATATCCTCCGAATCAGAATCCCGGTTCTCATCCCCTGCACCAACAACGTTTTATCAAGATCCGTTCTAAAACTCTATACAACTCTATATCAACTAAAGGCATTCATTTCTCGAATTTTTGCATCTCTCCAAAAACAATGTTTCACTGCAAGAGCAAGGCAACTACCAACATTGACAAATCCATAGTTAATGAAAAAGTTGAACACGCTGTGGAGAATTCCTTCTGTTCCTTATTCTACAGAAACAAATAGGACCAATTTTGATACACCGTCCCTAATTACTGACAAAGTACTGATATTTACACCTGCGGCATCATCAATTTCCTCCCAACAGTAATTACAGCGTTAATGGTAAGAGGTTACCTGTTTTTGATCTGACTTGAACCGTCCACTCATCAATGACCTGCATAAGAGATCAATACAACAACAACAACAACAAAGCCTTTTCCCACTAAGTGGGGTCGGCTATATGAATCCTAGAACGCCATTGCGCTCGGTTTTGTGTCATGTCCTCCGTTAGATCCAAGTACTCTAAGTCTTTTCTTAGAGTCTCTTCCAAAGTTTTCCTAGGTCTTCCTCTACCCCTTCGGCCCTGAACCTCTGTCCCGTAGTCACATCTTCGAACCGGAGCGTCAGTCGGCCTTCTTTGCACATGTCCAAATCACCAGAGCCGATTTTCTCTCATCTTTCCTACAATTTCGGCTACTCCTACTGTACCTCGGATATCCTCATTCCCAATCTTATCCTTTCTCGTGTGCCCACACATCCCACGAAGCATCCTCATCTCCGCTACACCCATTTTGTGTACGTGTTGATGCTTCACCACCCAACATTCTCTGCCATACAACATCGCTGGCCTTATTGCCGTCCTATAAAATTTTCCCTTGAGCTTCAGTGGCCTACGACGGTCACACAACACGCCGGATGCACTCTTTCCATCCAGCTCGTATTCTATGGTTGAGATCTCCATCTAATTCTCCGTTCTCTTGCAAGATAGATCATAGGTAACGAAAACGGTCGCTTTTTGTGATCTTCGCTAGATTGCTCTGGTCATTAGTGTGGATAAGTATATAAATGGATAGAGATAGGAAAGCAAACACAAGATGTACGTGGTTCACCCAGATTGGCTACGTCCACGGAATAGAAGAGTTCTCATTAATTGTGAAGGGTTTACACAAGTACATAGGTTCAAGCTCTCCTTTAGTGAGTACGAGTGAATGATTTAGTACAAATGACATTAGGAAATATTGTGGGAGAATGATCTCGTAATCACGAAACTTCTAAGTATCGGAGTGTGGTGTCGTCTTGACTTGCCTTATCTGTCTCATAGGTAGATGTGGCATCTTCTCTGGAAGTACTCTTCCTCCATCCAGGGGTGGTATCTTTAACTGGTGGAGATGCACAAGGTAATGTATCAATTTCACTTGAAGCTTACTTGTAGTTTCAGGCTTGGTCAAGCGCGATACAAACCATGTAGTAGGAGTCCCCCAAGTCGCCGAGCTAGGGGGTCTGCTGAAAGAGGTGACAGACAAGGTAAGCAATCAGAGCTCCGACTGATTGTTCACCTTCTCCCCATCTTGCAGCAGCATGAAGGATAAAGAGAAGAAAAATGAGAAGAGATGATATGAGATACTTTTGCTTTTGAAGAAGTAACTTTCCACAGGCTTATTCTTGAACTGAGCTGGAGGGTTTTCTGGTTTCCTCCAGAGTATAAGGCCGACTGAAGAATTTGAGGGTCAAAACAAGTCCATCAAATCTAGAGTACGTTCCACCCTGCTGATATGGGATACTTTTGCTTTTGACAGAGTAATGGATGTATCGGCACGTGTGCTGTTACGCTTGTCTCCACATGCTTCCTTGTATCCTTCGCACTTGCCCTATCTGTTCCTCAAGCAGATGCGGAATCTTCCCTGGAAACATAAGATGTTGAAGATGAGTACTCGAGAGCAATGCCAGGTAAGTAATCAGGTAAGGGGTTCCAGGCAGTCAGTTCCTGGCTGGAAGCTTGATTCCAAGTGCTGACTGATTGTTCTCTTTCTCCTTGTCTTGCAGGTAAAAACAAGGCCAAAAGAAAAAACAGGGAAAAAGCATGATATGGGATACTCTTGCTTTTAACCCTGATGATATGAGATATTCTTGCTCTAGTATAGCTTGTTTGCAGAGGTATTATCGGGGGGAAAGAAAGCTGAATATTTCGAAAGGCTTTGTTGGGAGTGCCCTCTCAGATATGATGAAGGGTTGAGCATTTTTGCAGGTCTGCCTTTCCGTTGGGGATGGAGGTCGACATATATAGGAGTCTCCCTAACAACAAGTAGTAATGCTATTCCTTTACCCTGCTTGGTCATAGCACGGTAGTGGGAGCTGCTAGTTTCACATGTTTTAACTCTGTCAGAGCACTTTGAAAAAGTGGTCTGTGGTATCCGGCTCTCGAGATTCGGAGAACGATGCCTCTTCGATTTTTGAGAAAGCAATCATGTTGGGGGTCTGACTCTCGAGATTCGGAGAGCAGTGTCTCTTCGATTTTTGAGGAAGTAATCATGTTGGGAGTCTGGCTCTCGAGATTCGGAGGGCAGTGCCTCTTCGATTTTGGAGCAAGCAATCTTGTTGGGAGTGTTGTCTCGAATGTGAGTAAAGGTTGGACATGTTTGCTAGTCTACCTTGCCACGAAGCACAAAGGTTGACACATAGGGACTTTCCAATTATCCAGCAATGGTACTGTTCCTTTACCCTCTCTTCGATTTTGAGAAAGTAGTCATGTTGGGAGTCTGGCTCTCGAGATTCGGAGGACGGTGCCTCTTCGATTTTGGAGCAAGCAATCTTGTTGGGACTGTTTTCTCGAATGTGAGTAAAGGTTGGGCATGTTTGCTAGTCTACCTTGCCACGAAGCACAGAGGTTGACACACAGGGACTTTCCAATTATCCAGCAGTGGTACTGTTCCTTTACCCTTGTGGGTAATAATATGGTAGCTAGACCTTCAAAATTTATGTGTCTAAACTTTGTTAGTGCTGTTTCTTTGCTATTCTTTTACCTTTCTTGGTCAGAGCGATGTAGTGGGAGCTGCAAGCTTCACGTGCTCAACTTTGGCAGAGAACTTTGGCAAAGTGATCTATGGTACCCATGAGTTATTGTTGCGTGTGGGAAGTGGGTGATTGAACAGTAAGATTCATGTGCTTTCTACTTCACCAGAAGTCTTCGACAGAATGCCCATAATTTCTGCAAAGCTGAGTGTGCGTGTGACAGGTGCTGACAAGGCTAGAAAAGTAGGTGCCTCTTTGATTTCTGAGATCGGCCCTCGTGGTCTCTGAGCAGCCCAGCTTTTGAGAAAGCGAGCGCCTCTTCGATTGATTCGGAGAACGGTGCCTCACCGATTTTTGAGAAAGCAATCATGCTGGGGGTCTGGCTCTCGAGATTCGGGGAGCAGTGTCTCTTCGATTTTTGAGAAAGTAATCATGTTGGGAGAGTGGCTCTCGAGATTCGGAGGGCGGTGCCTCTTCGATTTTGGAGCAAGCAATCTTGTTAGGAGTGTTTTCTCGAATGTGAGTAAAGGTTGGGCATGTTTGCTAGTCTACCTTGCCACGAAGCACATAGGTTGACACACAGGGACTTTCCAATTATCCAGCAATGGTACTGTTCCTTTACCCTCTCTTCGATTTTTAAGAAAGTAGTCATGTTGGGAGTCTGGCTCTTTAGATTCGGAGGACGGTACCTCTTCGATTTTGGAGCAAGCAATCTTATTGGGAGTGTTTTCTCGAATGTGAGTAAAGGTTGGGCATGTTTGCTAGTCTACCTTGCCACGAAGCACAGAGGTTGACATACATGGACTTTCCAATTATCCAACAGTGGTACTGTTCCTTTACCCTTGTGGGTAATAATATGGTAGCTAGACCTTCAAAATTTATGGGTCTAAACTTTGTTAGTGCTGTTTCTTTGCTATTCTTTTACCCTTCTTGGTCAGAGCGATGTAGTGGGAGCTGCAAGCTTCACGTGCTCAACTTTGGCAGAGAACTTTGGCAAAGTTATCTGTGGTACCCATGAGCTATTGTTGCGTGTGGGAAGTGGGTGATTGAACAGTAAGATTCATGTGTTTTCTACTTCCCCAGAAGTCTTTGACAGAATGCCCATAATTTCCGCAAAGCTGAGTGTGCGTGTGACAGGTGCTGACAAGGCTGGAAAAGTAGGTGCCTCTTCGATTTCTGAGATCGGCCCTCGTGGTCTCTAGGGAGCCCAGCTTTTGAGAAAGCGAGCGCCTCTTCGATTTCTGAGATCGGCCTTCGTGGTCTTTGAGCAGCCCAACTTTTGAGAAAGCAAACGGCTCTTCGATTTCTGAGATCAACCCTCGTGATCTCTAAGCAGCCCAACTTTTGAGAAAGCAAACGCCTCTTCGATTTCTGAGCAGGCGCCTCTTTGATTTCTGAAGCTCCGTCGAGTGCAGATTTTTATAGGGGCTGGCATTAAGTTCCAAAGCACACTTGAATCTCCACTAGTAGAAGCTTCATTCTTGCACTTCTAAGATCTTGATTTGTCCGACCTCTTCTCTCTTCAACACCTTTGAAAATGTCTGGCCCCTCCGACCGTCGTTTTGACTTGAACCTTGTTGAAGAGGCAGCCCCGCCTTCTCCAGACAACATATGGCGCCCATCCTTCGTCTCCCCAACTGGTCCTCTTACCGTTGGGGATTCCGTGATGAAGAATGATATGACCGCTGCGGTGGTGGCCAGGAACCTTCTCACTCCCAAAGATAACAGACTACTTTCCAAACGGTCTGATGAGTTAGCTGTTAAGGATTCGCTGGCTCTCAGTGTTCAGTGTGCATGTTCTGTGTCTAATATGGCACAACGCCTATTTGCTCGAACCCGCCAAGTTGAATCATTGGCGGCTGAAGTGATGAGTCTCAAACAGGAGATTAGAGGGCTCAAGCATGAGAATAAACAGTTGCACCGGCTCGCACATGACTATGCTACAAACATGAAGAGGAAGCTTGACCAGATGAAGGAAACTGATGGTCAGGTTTTACTTGATCATCAGAGATTTGTGGGTTTGTTCCAAAGGCATTTATTGCCTTCGTCTTCTGGGGCTGTACCGCGTAATGAAGCTCCAAATGATCAACCTCTGATGCCTCCTCCTTCTAGGGTTCTGTCCAGTACTGAGGCTCCAAATGATCCCCCTCCGGTGCCTTCTCTTTCTGGGGCTCTACCGACTGCTGAGACTTCTCCTAAGCAACCTTTGTGAAGGCTCCCTCTTGTGTGTTTATTTTGACTCATGTATATGTACATATTTGTAGCTTATCGGGGATATCAATAAATAAGCTTTCCTTCATTTCAACGTATTGTGTTAAATACACCAAAGCCTTCTTCGCTAAGTTCTTTGAATTTTCTTTTGTTGAAGCTTGTATGTTGAAGCTTTCTGAGTGGAGCATGTAGGTTGGGGTAGTGTTCCCTTAATTTCCCGAGTGAGGAAAACTTCTTGGTTGGAGACTTGGAAAATCCAAGTCACTGAGTGGGATCGGCTATATGAATCTTAGAACGCCATTGTGCTCGATCCTGTGTCATGTCCTTCGTTAGATCCAAGTACTCTAAGTCTTTTCTTAGAGTCTCTTCCAAAGTTTTCCTAGGTCTTCCTCTACCCCTTCGGCCCTGAACCTCTGTCCCATAGTCGCATCTTCTAATCGGAGCGTCAGTAGGCCTTCTTTGCACATGTCCAAACCACCGTAACCGATTTTCTCTCATCTTTCCTTCAATTTCGGCTACTCCTACTTTACCCCGGATATCCTCATTCCTAATCTTATCCTTTCTCGTGTGCCCACACATCCAACGAAGCATCCTCATCTCCGCTACCCCCATTTTGTGTACGTGTTGATGTTTCACCGCCCAACATTCTGTGCCATACAGCATTGCCGGCCTTATTGCCGTCCTATAAAATTTTCCCTTGAGCTTCAGTGGCATACGGCGGTCACACAACACGCCGGATGCACTCTTCCACTTCATCCATCCAGCTTGTATTCTATGGTTGAGATCTCCATCTAATTCTCCGTTCTTTTGCAAGATAGATCCTAGGTAACGAAAACGGTCGCTCTTTGGTATTTCTTGATCTCCGATCCTCACCCCTAACTCGTTTTGGCCTCTATTTGCACTGAACTTGCACTCCATATATTCTGTCTTTGATCGGCTGAGGCGAAGACCTTTAGATTCCAACACTTCTCTCCAAAGGTTAAGCTTTGCATTTACCCCTTCCTGAGTTTCATCTATCAACACTATATCGTCTGCGAAAAGCATACACCAAGGAATATCATCTTGAATATGTCCTGTTAACTCATCCATTACCAACGCAAAAAGGTAAGGACTTAAGGATGAGCCTTGATGTAATCCTACAGTTATGGGAAAGCTTTCGGTTTGTCCTTCATGAGTTCTTACGGCGGTCTTTGCTCCTTCATACATATCCTTTATAGCTTGGATATATGCTACTCGTACTCCTTTCTTCTCTAAAATCCTCCAAAGAATGTCTCTTGGGACCCTATCATACGCTTTTTCCAAATCTATAAAGACCATGTGTAAATCCTTTTTCCCATCTCTATATCTTTCCATCAATCTTCGTAAGAGATAGATTGCCTCCATGGTTGAGCGCCCTGGCATGAACCCGAATTGGTTGTCCGAAACCCGTGTCTCTTGCCTCAATCTATGCTCAATGACTCTCTCCCAGAGCTTCATTGTATGACTCATTAGCTTAATACCCCTATAGTTCAGGCATAGTTCCGCTACAAAGCTACCCGCAGAATATCTTTGCACGGGCATATAATTAGAAACATTGAGGAGCCATAGATTAATCTTGGTTGCTTGCTGGAAATGGTGCAAACACTTGAAACACCATCTGGAAAACTAGACAACCGTTCACGTAGGTATTGCCAACAACAGCAAACAACACAAATACTGTAATCACAGATTACAACAATCCACAATTCTATTACCATTGCAATGGGAAAAAAACCGTATCCTCAGCTTCGATTTCTTGGAAATTAAGGGGGGTGTAGTCGATTTGGATTTCACAGGATTTTAATAGATACAGCATTCACCAGCATTCTGGCATAGAAATCACGTACAGTGTAATGACCGATTCACGAAATTTCGATCCACTCTAACTATCAATCTATATGTGCTAGCTCCAATATTTTCATTTATGAAAATGAAATGTACCCAAAAGAAATTAACCTGGTTGAAGTTAGCAAAAGCAGAATCATCCGAATCAGCGTCGGCGAAAACTCCCATCGATGCCTCCATCCGCTGCAATTGGTTTCTGTTCCCAACCAGAGTCGTCCTAGCCTTATCAATCAAATCCTTCAAAACCCAAAACCCAAAAATCAAAATTAAAAACTAAATTTTCCCAATTTTATCTAAAAAAATTTGAAAATTACCTGTTTGGCGGAAAGAAGTTCGCGGCACTGATCTTCCAAAGTCGACAATTCTTCTTGAATCTTCTTTATCCTCGAAACCAGCTTCATCGGGTTCGCATTATCCGGGTAGATTTGCTGGAACTCCCTCTCGAGCCGGTGCTGAACCACCGTCAGATCGTGGTTCGCCTTCGTCAGCAGCTTCACCAAGCCGTCAGTCGCTTCGTGATGCTCGTTTACCTGTCCCATTTTCTCAGAGCTTCACCTTCTCTCTCCTAGGGTTTTCTGCTCACTGTGTAGTAATGGGAAACCAGTTTACCCGCGCCAACCGACTCTGAACTTGCTTCGCGGGTTCGACTTTTTAATTTCTCGGAGAAAAGGGCCCAATTTCACCTCATTATGGCCCATTACAAAATAACTGTACATTAGGCCCAATTTAAGCTTGTGTACTATTTTTTTTGTATCAAACAATGAACGGTTTTAAGCCACGAAGTATCAAACTCATTACAAACATATATCACTTTATGGGGTGTTGAATTTGAGGTTAGGGAGAAGGTGGACGACTTTCTAATTGAGGTGGGACCCACATATAAGCTTACTAGCTCGTTTGGATGTACTTTTAAAATAACTGAAAGCAATTATGGTGAAAATGTTTTTGGAAGCAAACCTTAGTAAAAATGCAAGTAAATCCTGGAAAAGCACTTAAAGTGCTTCATGGAAAAAACACATAACTGGTGCTTCTTGCAGAAAACACTTAAAGTGCTTTTGGAACTCAAAAACATTTTATCTAAAAGTGTTTTCAGTCATTTTAAAAAGGCATCCAAACGAGCTCTACTAGTATTACGAGAAATTTTGAAGTTCGGCATTCATACTACGTGTTTGCGCGGACTCCATACACAAAGACATCACATACACCACCCTTAGGAGAAATTTTAGCCCTGTACATCAAGTATCATAATACACTTGGTTGAGAATTTCTTTGTAAATTTTTTAACTTAACCATTTGTATTATTACAATTGGTGTACTAGGCGGTATTCCCTGCACACCGAAAAATCTCTCCACCCCCACTTTGACCTCGTCTTCCCTCTCATCAACCCCAATCTGGTTTCCTACTCGAGAACCTCTCTCGCGTCTCTTGTGAGTTGTCGAACGCGTACGAGATAGTTGGGCTCAATGGGCCCCAAGGGGTGCAAAAATACTCTACTTGGGCTTAATTCCAAATATATGTACAGTTGGCCCATTGGAGGAGTCCGAGTTCTTTTTCAGTTTATATACCGACACGAGTTTCACCGTTGGAGAAAGAGTTAGCGCGTGCGGAACAACAGCCATGGCAGACGAGGAAGAGAGGGTTCTGGAGAACCTACTGGAGCTTCAATTGCAAGAGCAAAGAGAATCTCTCTCTACCATTAACGACGCTCTAGCCTCTGAGCCCAGCAATACCGAGCTTCTCGCGGTACCTCATCTCTTACTTTACAGTCAAAACTTTCTGTTTGGTTACCGAGAAAATCCACGAAAGAAAGTGTTGATAATGCTAGGTTTTACGATTCATTTGGTGGAGTACGATTTTGTGATAAAATCCAGCTGAGCGCTGGTGATAAACGTGTAAAGCCTTCAATTTGTACAATATTATTGCCAAATTTGTCTAAATTCCGTTAATAATTATCTTGTAATTGATATGGATCAGATTGATAGGATTTTGTAGTTGAAATTAACTTAATTGATATGAATTTTGAAATGTGAATGATCGAGCTCTTAGCTCTGCAAGTTAATAATGTACTAGGAAGATAAGTTTTTAGGTGATTTAATCGAAATCGAAATCTAGGTTGGTTTTTGAAAACCATGTATTGGGGGTTATGTTTTCGCAGCTTCACGAGGAGATTGTTCAGGCGATTAAAGATGCCGAGGAAGGGCTGCTGAACCTGAAACGGGCACGGTTATTACGAGAAGCTGATTTAGTGCTAGATGGTTCTGCTCATGTTGATGAGGGTGTTAAGGTGGAGACTATTGATCTAACAGAAACAGATGTTGAGCCGGAGCCGCTGGAGGACCCGAGTTACCCTGTTGGGTCGAAATGTAGGTTCCGTCACACTGATGGACGTTGGTATAATGGTCAGGTTATTGGATTGGAGGGTTCGGATTCTGCAAAGATTTCTTTCCTCACTCCTACATCCGAGAATACGATGGTGCGTACATTTTGCTGGTCCCCTTTTTATCTCGTGAATTTTTCCTTTTCGTTTCTATAGCTTTTTTCTTAATGATTTTGGAGAGGACATGCTACCGTGAGTATAAACTTTAATTTTAACCAAAGCAACAAGGTTACAAAAATAAAGCCCCACATTTGATTTAAGGTTGAACCTGGTGGAGATGGTGTGTCACTTCAAAGTCAATAAGCCAAGGCTATATAACCACTTAAAAATACTAATGCTGAACCATCAAAATGCAGATTTGCAAGTTCTTTCTTCAACAACGATGTCGATTTGGTACCAACTGCCGCTTATCACATGGTATGTTGTTATCTATTGACAGATAGCTTGTCTATGGTCCCACTGATGCCATGTTTGCATTGTTATTAGCCTCTGGAACAATGCGTGGTATGAAATATTGGTGGTCATAGGCTCATAGCCAGGCTATATTTTAGATTGGTAGCCGTACCTAGCTGGGCTTCAGAAGATAAAGCACCCTTTTCCTTTATGCTTCATAGAACTGCTTATGCTTTTCGGAACGAGTTCAGAATCTCCATGCTCACCCATTTCCTATGCATGCAGGAGTTGATGTCCCACTTTCCTCACTGAGAAAGTATATCCCGACAATATGGGAGCAGTCACTGGTCGGGTCTAATATTTGGGCAGTATCAGATAGTAAAACTGGTGTGTGGAGGGAAGCTGAACTTGAATCATGGGACGGTGCACTTGGGGTTGGAAAAGTTGTATTCCGAGATGATGGAAGCTCTGCAGATCTTGGGGAGGATGCTATAACATTGTCCGAGCATGCTCAGATGAGTGATGAAGAAGAAAGTGATTCAAGCTCTGACCAATCTGATTCTAGTGACTATGAAGATGGAACCCCGCAGGGTTTAGGATTTCTTGAAAGCACAATCCTCCAGAGGGGTATTCAGACAGAAACTGCCATATTTGCAAAGTGGGAGAACCACACCCGGGGCATAGCGTCCAGGATGATGGCCAACATGGGTTACCTTGAAGGAACTGGTCTAGGTGCATCTGGCCAGGGAATTATAGATCCCATCTCCGTGAAGGTCCTTCCGCCAAAGCAATCTCTTGATCATGCTGTCAAATCCCGTGAAGGCGAAGATAGTAAACAGAGCAAAGAGAATCAAGGAAAGAAGCGTAGCAGGGGTGGTAAGAGGAAGCGTGAAAAGAAGTTTGCAGCACTGGCCAGAGCAGCAAAAGAAGAAGAGGAATCAACACCAGATGTCTTTAGTCTTATTAATAGCCAACTTGCAAAGCACGGTGAAGCATTGAATGGTAAATCAGCGAAGAAGCAGCAGAGCAATGGATCAGGGGAGGGAAAGAAAGTTGATAGGCGGGCTTTGGTTGCTTACGATGATGAAGTGAAGGACTTGAAGGCGCGAGTTGGGAAGCTTGAAGAAATGGCAATTAGAAACAAAAATGAGAAGGTGGTTTATGATGCTGCGATGAGGAAATTGACGGAGACTCGCAACGCTTTGGCACAGGCAGAGGCCGCTCAAGCGTCTGCGTCGAATGCGGTTGTCAGTAAGGAAAAAGAGAAGAGATGGCTTAAATTTTAGCCTTTGTATTATCTTGTGCATCATTTGTAAGCGTATAATGTATGCTAAACTTTATTTTACTTCGAAAATTTCATAGGTGTAGGATGCGTTTTGACCCCTTGGATTGTTGTACATACATTGATCTCCTTTCCCCCCCAGATTAACTATGTTGTTATTAAAATCTCAATGCCGTTAGTTTTGTTTTGTCAAATGGAAAGCGCTTTCAACAATTTTAAAAGCACTTCTCAAACGAGTCCGGTTTTTAGAAAATGTTTCTCTATAAGGCACTTATGCAAGTGAGTGCTTGTATCATGGACTTTCAAAAAAGCACATGCTATTGGCTTTCCTAAAATGACTTTTAAGTTTTTAACCTTTTATGACAAATATTACCATAAGTGCTTTGACCATCCGAAAACTCCTTCAATCATTTCAAAAGTCGTTTATCAGTTCATTCGAAAAGCTTTTCATCAGTGTGTTTCGGCAAAAAAAAAAAAAAATTTCAAAGTGCTTTTCATCTAAAAGTGCTTTTAATTATTTTACACACATCAGTAAAAATAAAAAAAAATAAAAAAAAAACTTTTGGTTATATGAAAACACTTTTCACAAGTAGCGTTTTATATCACTTGTAAAAAACCAAAAAAGAACACTTAGGTTGCCCTTGGACTTCGGAAAGGGATGCACCCCTGCCTCCTAATCCATTAAGTTTGGGGATTTGGACCATTGAAATTTAATCAAACGGTAAAAATTATTATAACTTTTAAAGTGGGCTTTTATTTGTAGTCGTTGGATCAAATTTCAATGATCCGGATTTCCGAACTTGATGGATTAGGAGGAAGGGATCCGGTTCCCTTGCTTGGACTTCATTTCAAACCAGAGTAAAATAAAAAGAAAAACTAAGCTTGACTTTTTAGCGTAAAAATGTGATTTTTCGTTAAAATGAACAGTACCGTAGATTTTTAGTTAAAGTTTTCAAAATGTAAGAGGATCCTGTGTGGGATTGGTGACTCGTGACTCAGTGTACCTTAAGATCCAACGGCTCGCATCCCTCATCTAAACCCAAAATACACAGAAAAGCGTCCCACCATTTTCTTTGAGAAACAGTATCAGTACCTCCGGTCTGCTTCCTTCTCCTCCAAGAACCACCAGCTAAACTGTCGTACACGCTTTAAACCTCCAACTTCAACCCCCCCCCTCCCCCCCTTCTCTCTTCTTTCTCTCTCTACCTTACTCTCTGTAACTCTGCTTTCTCTCTCTACCACACTCTCTGTAATCAGAGTGTAAGTTTTCTCTCTCTAAAACCGCACCATGGGAGAAGAAGCTAGGGAAGTCGGCTCCTCGGCAACCAGTCCGAGACCTTCAGTGACGATCGGCTCGTCGCTAATTTCGATGATCAACAAGCTCCAGGATATTCTGGCGCCGGTGGTCAGCGACAAGCCGCAGATTTCGCTGCCTCAGGTGGCGGTCGTGGGAAGCCAGAGCAGCGGGAAGTCGAGTGTCCTCGAATCCCTGGTCGGCCGGGACTTCCTCCCGCGCGGCCGTGACATCTGCACTCGCCGCCCGCTCGTGCTGATGCTCGAGTATCGCGCGGAAGAACCCGGCGATGAGCACACCGAGTGGGGAGAGTTCCGCCACTTGCCCGGAAAACGCTTCTACGACTTCTCCGCAATCCGCCGCGAAATTCAGGTACGGATTGAGCTTCTTCTTCAGCATTGCTGCTAGTAGTTATACTGTTTTTTGATAATTGTTTTGTCGGCGCAGGCCGAGACGGATAGGGAGGCCGGATTGAACAAAGGGGTTTCGGATAAGCAAATCCGGCTGAAGATTACCTCTCCGAATGTGCTTAATATGACACTGGTTGATTTGCCCGGAATCACGAAAGTTCCGGTGGGAGATCAACCGAGAGACATAGAAGCAATGATTAGGAAGATGATTATGGACTATATTACACAGCAAAACTGTATTATTTTGGCTGTTAGTCCTGCGAATTCCGATTTGGCAACCTCCGATGCGCTTCAGATGGCTAGAGAAGCCGACCCGAATGGTACCTGCACATTTTACTTCTGAATTCGACTTTTACATCCAATGCATAATGTACTGACATAAATTTATTAACAGGTTTCCGCACAATCGGTGTGATCACCAAGGTTTGTGGTTCACGTGTTAGACTCCGGTTTATTAAACGCCTCAGTTGTTGTACAATATGACAATGTTGTTCTATCTGTAGCTTGATATAATGGACAGGGGCACCGATGCCTGTAACTTTTTGCTTGGGAAAGTTATTCCGCTAAAGCTTGGTTATGTTGGTGTTGTGAATCGTAGCCAGGAGGTATGAATTGTTCCGCTAAAGTTATATATACATGTATCTATATATATATATGTGTGTGTGTGTGTTGTGTGTGTGTGTGTGTATTGTAGCATACGTTTGTTTTATTTAGTACATTGCTAAAATGTTATTGTTATAGAAGAAAATGCAGGTGCAAGGTTCAAGCTCTATTACTTAAGTGTTATTCTTGTGTCACAGGACATCAATAAAAACCGTGGGATTGCTGCTGCACTTGCATACGAGGAGAAATTCTTCAATGAGCACCCTGTACTGTTTGCTTTCTTTGTACATTATATTGTGAAAATAATGATAATTGTTTGTCTTGGCACTTAACATTTATTGTATGCCACACATGTTAAAGGTGTATAGTAACCTCTCGGATCGTTGCGGCATGCCCCAGTTAGCAAGGAACCTGAATCAGGTCGGTATGAACTATGAACCAAAGTCATAACAAAGTTATACTAAAGGGAAATGAAATTCTTAGGTGCTTATGTATTGTTTTTGTTTTATATTAAGTTGTACTCTCTTTGTTTTTGCACTGTTGTCATGGTTGGTTTTCTGTGTTAGATTCTGGAGCAGCATATCAAAAGGGTTCTCCCTGATTTGAAGGCTCGGTTGAATTCTCAAATGGTTTCTGTTTCCAAAGAACTGCAGGCATATGGGCAACCTTTAGAATCTAAAGTAAGTTGCAAAACAACTTATCAGGGGCTGGTATTATCTACTGCATTTAATGCATGCAGAGAGTTAGAAAACTACTGATTCCTAAATGGTTGAAGTGTTGCATTCGCATCCAAACACTAGGTCCAAGTCCAGTCCCCTTGTCCCCTTGTCCTCTTCCTTTTTTATTTATATTCATGACCAGTCTATACAGATATTTTGCTAGTATTGATGGAACACATAGCGAAGTGCATAGACACATGCATTCACATTCAAAAACTATTCTCTGGTTATTGGCATAGATGGTACACTCTTCACTTTTTAGCTGTTTGTAACAATTTTTTGTCACTTGTCCTGAACCAGATGGCGCAGGGAGTGGTTTTGTTGAACATTTTAACAAAATATTGCGAAGGTGAGATTTCTATTTCTGTTATTTGTTAAATGTCAATCTTTCACTTGCCTGCATGCCTTGGAATCATGGATGATATACCTCAAAGTATCACTTAATATATCTTTCTTGATTCTGTTAGCATTTTTTTCCCAAGAATTGGATCTATATTTGTCAAAGGGAGAGAGTACTGTATTACCTTAGCCAACCTCTCGGAGAGGATTTAGTAGTGAAGGCTATGAGGTGTTTCTGTGACTGGTGGTGAAGCATGTGATAGTGAAAAGAAATTCCTGCAATGGGATTAGGGTGCAGTAGAGCTGGAAGGAAATCCACCCCATCTTTTCTTTTTGTTTTATTAAGAGACGCTGAGGATCAGCACGAGTTATGCACAACAATTTGCACAAGTGAGATATAGTAATACAGTAAATTTAATTTCTCTAATTTTTTCTCACAGACTAAGTTAGTACACGTACCTTATCATATGAACTTTACTGGACCCGAGAAACTATACGTTTGTGGAGAATACCAATGATGTCACATGGACTTAACCATGTGGCCCAACTGAAATTAACGTAAAGTGAAAGCCTTTCTCTAAAGTCTTCTAGTCTTCTTTAATTTGTGTAATCATGGTTTTTTATGATTTTAAGCAACTTGTTTTTAGGGCATTTATGCTAATAGAGCATGCTGTTCAAGTACTACCTTGTTTGTTGTTATTTTCGTTTTAGCTGTTTTCACTGATGATGTTAATGTTTCTTCTCTCTCTGTTTCACCAATGGACAGCTTTTGCTGCCATGTTGGAGGGAAAAAGTCAGGAGATGTCAACCAAAGAATTATCAGGAGGTGCTAGGATCCACTACATTCTCCAGTCAATTTTTGTAAAAAGCTTGGAGGTACAAATTCTTGCTTTCTTTCTTTTTGTAAGTTTTAATCTAAAGCCATAGACTACTACGTTGTCAGTTGCTGTCTTCTGCTTATTTGTTTGATGTCAGCATACCTTGAAGGTTGTCTTGAAGAAAACTATGTAGTGTTATATATGTAATCAAGGCACCGAGTTGTAGAACTAATGTTCCACTGTGAGACATGTACCATCAGATTGGCTACTAACTCTCACGAATTGTAGGGTGTGGATCCCTGCGACGATCTAACTGATGATGATATTCGAACAGCTATTCAAAACGCTTCTGGTGCAAAAAATGCTTTATTTGTGCCTGAGGTGAGTTTAATGATGATTACATGCTGTAGTTTTGCATTTTTCCCTAGCATAAAGGTAGACGCCCATGCCTTTGGTTCTACACAGTGCCTGATATGTTTTTGAATTATCTTTAGGTCCCATTTGAATTTTTAGTAAGAAGACAAATTGCTCGGTTGCTAGACCCAAGCTGTCAGTGTCTTCATTTTGTTTATGATGAACTTGTGAAGGTGAGATATGATTTATGCACCTGTGGTGCTTATGGAATTCTTATAGCGTGTCCATGAATCCTGAGGTGTAAATATAATCAGTAAGATAAAATTTTCCCTGCAGATAAGCCGCGCTTGCGAGGTAATTGAGTTGCAAAGGTTTCCAGTATTGAGAAAGTGTCTGGATGAAATCGTGGTAAACTTTTTGCGGGAAGGGGCAAAGCCTGCTCTGAGAATGATAGAAAATCTTATTGAGATGGAGGTAGCTCTTTGTCAACCTAGAAAAATTAAGACTAAAGTTTATTCACTAAAAATTATGTACAGCATTTGTTAAAATGATTTCATGCACTCTCAAAATAATGTTAAAATAGCGGAATATAAAATCTAATCACACTGAGTTGACAATAGTAACTGGTAAAACACTCAACCCTTTAAAAAAAAAAAGGTGATTTTAACATTTTGGTAATACAGTAAATTTTCAACTCTGTAGTGTATGATATCCTATATTTCTTGCCAACCCTTTATTTAGTTTTTGGGTGGCTCTTACTACCAATGGTTTGTTGACACTCTTGAAATGAAAGTTGTGGATGCAAATTTATGTCTTCTTCTTCTTGGACAAAATTGCACATACAAAACAAATAACACCTTAGGTCAAGGCCAAGAGCCTCACTCGCCCACAATGAAGGCGGGGGGGGGGGGGCGGGCTTTGGCAGAAAAACCTCCGATGCCAAAGTTAGAATTTTGAGGGAAAAGTGTTTGGAGAATTTAGAGAGTTTTGCAAGAGAATTGGAATTGAGTTTTGGAGAAAATGAGGTAGAATTTATAGGGGTATGGCCGGCCCCTTTGGGAGGATGGGGACCGGCCACTTGGATGGTTTTTTGGGTGTGATTCATAATTTGTTAGCCAATTAATAAATTAATTGAGTAATAAATCAATTAATTAGCTAATTAATATAATTTGAAAGGAATGATTTGGGGGTTACCTTGTGGAGAAGATTTGATGAGGATGGATGAGATAGGTTTTGAATAATTACCTATTTTGAGCACTTTTGACCTTGATTGAGTCATGATTGTCCACTGCTCGTGCGTAGGAGTTCCGGTATTCTTTGAGGGTAATTTTATCCTTTTCACCCTAGAATCCACGTGTCACCTCCATATTTTTCTCGATTATTTTTGGCTCCACAAAAGTGATCAATTCTTAGATCTGTTGGTCATGTCACAAAAAATTGTGCTCGGCACTGATCTCTTCACTGACAATATATGTTTTCTTTTAAGAGATTGCTCAGAATTACATGCTATGGTTTTATTTCTTTCACATTTACTCAAATGCTGATTGCCCAACTTTCTTCCATTCAGGTGGATTATATAAACACTTCGCATCCACGTTTTATAGGTGGGAAGAAAGCTTCTGAGCTTGCTATGCAGCAGTTGAAAGCACAAAAGGTATCTTCTACAACATTGGTGAAATGGATGATAATAATGTAAATAAAATAGCTTAAACAGTTACTGCTTTACTAATAGACACGATGAAGCAGTCCTGATCGTGTGTTGGATTCATAACAAATATGTTGTCATGAACTTTTAGTTTCTTTAATCTAACAGTCCTATGTTTTATTTTTATAACAAAAGTCCTGTCATATTAACCGAAGTCAATTATGAATATGAAATCTCAGTTTTGATATGATCTGAAAGATCAGAAAGGCAAACTATACAGTGGTGGCTTTATTTTTTATTGATAGTATACAGAGATCTCTGTTTAGTGTGTTTTTCGTTCTTATTTTGAGAAAGGAAAAAGTTATTGAGATTTGGCTCTTCATTCTTATCAAGAGAACTTTTTGTTTGATCTCTATCATCAAGTTCATATCAATAAATTTAGAGTGGTTGCATGCTATATTCCTTTTTTTTTTTAGGGTAACGTATTTTATTCCTTATTATCTTTGCACTATTATTCGACCCAATCATCATTAGATCTCATGTAAAAGGGTTTGTCAATTATCGGTTATACCTCAAAGTTGTTCTTATATGTTTCAGGGTGTTACGGATGTTGAAGGCCAGACATCTCGAACTGTTCAGGCTAAGACAGTTATGAATGGAATTTTACCTTACCAAGTATGCCTTTCATTTTTAGTTGACAATATTACAAGACGGAAACTGGGTAGTCCAAACAAAAAGAGAAAGGAAAGACAAAAGGATGGCAGAGTTGAAAACAGAAAGGGGAGAACAACCCCCCAGAACCATAGAAGAAAGGCCCTTAAGAAATTGGAGGTCCTTGCTTACTCTTTGGGGCCCATATCACCTGAATTGTTATGATCTTCCATTAGCCTAGCTATTTCTTCTTTTTATGGGGTTCCATTAACCTAGCTAATGGTAGAAGCGTGATAGTGGAAGACTGGGGTTGTTGAACCTTGTAGAGACAAACGCTGGAGCCACCCATAGTGCTAGAATGAAGAACAAAATCTGCTCGTCTTTTTTTTTTTTTTTAGCATGAAAAATAGGCTCTAACTAGTTCATTCTCTACCTGAAATATCAGATTTGGATTGTTTGTGAAGAAAACTGTAATTTGGAGCACTGTTTTCCTTTTAAATCAGCTTTTCAGTTGGCTAAAAGCCTAAAAACACTTTTGTGAATCCAAGTAAATGGGGTAAAATTAGATTTGTGGATTAACTAGTTTGGAGGGCCTTGCTGCTTTTGGCTTATCTTTCTTCTTCCATAGATGCCTTCAATCTAATATAGTCTTGGTGTTTGGCAGGGAAGTCGTCCTCAGCTGAATAACGAGAATCCAGTATCTTCTGGTAAACTCATGTCTACTATTTCCAAGCATACTGCTGCCTTTGGTATATTGAAACTGCTTTATTCTGTTAACATGTTTCTTGTGCATATATGATGGCACATCTATCCATTAATCTGCCATTGCTAAGACCAATGAATTTTGTTAACAGGTTCTACAAGGACTTGGGGTATTCCGTCTATATTTGGGAGTAGGACATCAGCTGTACAGTCTGGCAGACGTTTTGGTGAACAAAGTCATTCGGAGTCAATGCCCTCTACAATCAATTTGAGAGAGGTAAATCTGTAGTTTACAGAATTTTATTTCTTCATTCTAATTTATTATCTGCTTTTTCATTTGAGGATTTAAATGTGATCCCTTTGCTTTTCCCTTTGTCCCTGCTGATTTCAGCCACCGTCCATCTTAAGGCCAACTGAAACGACAGACAATGAGGCAGCGGAAATTATTATAACCAAATTACTCTTGCAATCCTATTATGACATTGTCAGAAAGAACATGCAAGACCTAGTTCCAAAAGCTATAATGCACTTTCTGGTATGCCTATTTTCCTCCTTTTTCACTGTGTTAATATTTATATTACGGTTACTGTTGAAATACATTGATATGTTTCATTCTTACTGTGGCATAGGTCAATTCTACAAAACAGAACCTTCAGACAGCATTTATTCAAAAACTGTACAGGTATGTCTTGTTGAAAAGGAGGAATTTACGGTCCTTATTCCGGCCATTACTGGCAGGACTTCTGTGAATTACTCTATCTCCCGCATGATTGTGTTTCTGTTGGTTTTGCTGCATATTGTTGATTGAAAACTTCGAGGGTGATTTTCTTCCACTAATTATGCAGAGAGAACATGTTTGATGAACTGTTGAAGGAGCACGATGAACTTGTTTCAAAAAGAAAACGTAACGAAAAGTTGTTCGAGGTTTTCAAGCAGTCTCTTCAGGTAGTTTTAAACTTTTGACGGTTTAAACTTCTAAATGTCATTATTTAGAAGGTCCTGTTGGTTTTCTTGTCCAATGAGTAAACTTGAATTGTTTGTTTCTTCCAGACACTCGAGAAGGTCGAATTTGATGTTTCATCCCAAACTTCAAGTTTGGGCACTGATTTTTCGGTTGGACTGCCAAGGATTCCGAGTACTTTGCCCGATCTGCACAAAACATCTGAGATAATCCAGTTTACGCACCATTCGTTTTCCATGCCATACACGACCGACACCACAGCTTGAAGATCATTTCGATGGGAAAAGCATGCATTGTCTGCATGGCTTGATATCATATACCGGTTCATTTGGCGCTTACCTACAGCGTCCTTCTCCTGTATCCTTTTTTTGGCATATGTAAGATGATTAAAGAGTGTGTGTAGGGAGTTTTGATGTATTTCCCTAACCTTCAATTGTACCATCTATAACGATCGCTGCTGCGAGAGTTTCGTTTGCAAGCGAGGTACACAAGATAATGAAACTATCTGATAACGCAGATGTGAGTTAGGCCACTCGGCTATAATAATTTTTTGAGAAAGCCACAACAAATGCGGGATCTTAAGCTTACCAAAGAGAATCCAAACGTATAAAAAGTACAGATTTATAATTTCAAATCGTCTTCTTGGCATGGAATCCATGGCTCACAATCTCCTATGCGTCCTTATGAAGTTTGTCGTGTTCAATGCCACAGCGTACGAGCACGCATAAACCCCAGCTGAGCTGATCGCTGCCGAGACTAATAGAATGGCCTTCCACTGCCTTCCGGAGACGAGAATTGCCAATGCAGCGAATGCAACAGCAACAGCAGTGAGTGCCTTTTGCCATGCTTGGAAAGCTTTGACAACATCTCTGCAGATTTTGCAGTGAACCACATGCCGGAAATACCTGTTGGCCAAGTTTGGAGCGTGCATCGATCCGATGCCCCCCTTTGCCGGCAGAGATGCAGAAACCCCGGCTACAAGTCCGGCAGGTGCGTGTTCCACCACAGCAGGCTCTTTGGGCAACGAGATTGTGCTGTGTCCGAAATGGTAAGGCATTCCATGCCCTACTTTGTCCATCCATTTCCTGTACTCAGCAACCCAAGTGTCTGAAGATTTCAGGTTCAGGTACAGCTCTTTGGTTGGTACTTTTTCTTTCATGAGTATCTCGTTCTGCGACGATAGAAATCCCATATCTTGCTCGAAAACCTTGCCGGCATTCTGATGAAAGTACCATTTTGGAAACAATTTCGCGATTGGGGACCTTTTCGTTCCACCAAACCTCACAATGAGCATGGACTTCCCTTGTCCAGTTGGTCTACAGAGAAAGAGACCCGAAAAGTAGTGTTTTTCCCCAGTTTTTTCATCAACGATTTCTCTGTTGTTTTGGAGAGAACATGGTGCCTCAAACCTCAAGAAGCTTTTCCCCGACGGATCAGTTGTCTTGCCCCACCAGCCTGCGAATCCTCGATCAGTTCGTTCAGTGACCTCAAAGAACAGTGGTTGAGCATCTTCCCTTTTCGCACTCCAATCCGTCCTGTCGTGTGAGATCGGTACATGGGCAGGATCCATGAGATTCTCCAAAAGTATGGAGTGATCGTAAGGCAGCTCATGAGTCGTCGACGTGTCTTGAAACCCTGGCCGGGCGAAGTTCTCAAACCACGGAATCTTGGCCGGGTTTGGTGGTGTCTTGTGAGACATCCAAACCCACACAACCCCCTGTGAGTCCTTCACCTCGTATGTTTTCACACAAGCTGATTTCGGAATTTTGGCATCAGCCGGAAGCTGTAATACAAAAACATAAACACACACTCGACATCATAAACCGACATTGATTAAAGAGTCTGTCACTGTATGCCTGTGACAGTATCTCAAATCAATCACGAATTGCCATGCATTTTGAATTTCTCACTTAACAATGCGTAATTAGCTCGAGAGACAGCCGCAAACCTGAGGAATCTTTACGCATTTTCCTTGGCCTTCGAATTGCCAACCATGATACAAACATTCCAACCTTCCATCAATCAGCTGCCCTTCCGATAGTTTCGCCAACCTAGCTAAGAGAGGATTGTCATGAGTCACGAGTCATGACTAGTTAGCAAGTTAATACGACGCTAACAACTTTCATACATTAAGAAAAAAAGGTTACGAAATAAACATGCACAAACTATGAGCGTTAACCAATTAGTAAGTTAATGCGACACTAATGATTGTTTTCGACTCTAAATTAGTCACTTGAGACTCAAACAGCAAACTTCATTTTAATCCTTGGCAAAGATGACTTTTAAATTAAAACCATGAGTAAGATTAAAATCTAATTTTAGGCCCTTGATACATTAATAACCTCATTTATTAATTATATTTTGAATTTTGAATTATTTCTGTTTTTCTTCCTAATTTTTAATGTATTAATTTGATTTGATTTTCATTTTCATTTTCATTTCATTTATCCTAATATATTTTATTGTAAACATTTATAAATTAATTTTTGTTATACAATATATTATGATGTACTTTGTCTTCTTCATTTAGGTACATTAAATTCATTATAATCGATTTCGGTGCATATATTCAGCTACACACATTTCGTTACATACATTTCGATATAAATATTTAGGTACATTAATTCAATATAATACATTTTGGTGCATACATTTTGGTACACACATTTAGGTACATTAATTTAATATAATATATTTCGGTGCATACATTTCGGTACTAACATTTAAATACATTAGTTCAATATAATACATTTCAATACTAACATTTTGATACATTAATTGAGTCTTTCAAGTTTGAAGAATGTTAAATAAAATTAATAAATTAAAATTTGTATATTAATAAATTTAAATATTTAATAGGAGACATTAAATAAAATGTACATTAATTATTTTGAATTAAGAACACATCAATGAATTATAATCAATATATAATCACGAGATTTATTTTAAATTTCAATCTTTTTTAAGGATTGAAGTTAAAAAAAAAAACCCTAAAATTAATTTGCATGCTTATATATAAGAATCTAGAACCAACAGACAATGTTACCTGTGGGGGCAACGATCTTGGTAGCACTGGAGCTCTCCATTGCCGTCCCTGTACAGGACGAGCTGCCTATCAAACACTGTGAGACCCAGAGGAGCATCGTTTGGAATGTCCTGTGTGAGGTACAGCGGGTACCATTCCTCCGTCCAATCGTAATCCGCCACGACCCTCTCTCCCCTCCTCTCCGCCTCGCTGGTTGGACCCACCATGACCTTGTGATCCTCCTCCGCTGCGGGCGCCTGATCTCCATCAAGTGGCAGGGGAGGAGGTTTGGTGTCTGCAACTGCACCACACTTGATGCTGCTCAGGCTAATCTTTCTGGAAGGAATGAAGGGTCTGAGATGGGTTGGTGGGGAGAGAGATAAGAGGAGTTTGAGCGGCTGTGATTGCTTGGGGGTTTGGTGGAGGTGGAGGGAGGTGGAATGGGAGAAAAAGGGGTGGAATAAAGCCATGTTTGATTCAATTGGGGAGGAAGCAAAGGAGGAGGAAGATGATGACATTGAAAGAAAAGGAAGAGGGAAATCTAAGGAGGAAATAAAGCCATGTAAATATGTGACTCTAGAGAGAGAGAGAGAGAGAGAGAGAGAGAGAGAGAGAGATAGAGAGAAGGGAGGAGCGAGAGAGTGAAATCGGGTTGGGGGTTGCTTATTTGCTTGTTGCACTTATGTTAGCCACACAATCTTTGAAGTGTGGTCAATCAACAAGAAATAGTGCTAGCTAGCTTATGTGTTTCTCTTACATATGTACTCTTTTTGGTACTCAACATTCATTGCAATAGTACAAACAAACCCAACTTCTCATGAAGATAATGGGTATGACTGACCGAGTTTAAGGCAGCTTTCGCATTGAGTGAGATTAATTGATGTTGAAAGAGACAAAATTGTAGGGAGTTTCATGCAGCTTTCACAATGAGAGGGAATTACTTGAAATCAATGAGACCCCAATGCATGAGTCTCATGCTTTTGTGAATGTTGCTGATTTTTTTCCTTGTGTGATAAACAGAAAACCGAACATTGCGACTCATATACTTTTAAAGGCTACTTTTCTCCTTGACATGGTCGAGTACCATTACTTTGTAATTTCAAATCACACGGATGTAAAAGTAACTCATTGTAAATTTATAATCATAAAGAAAAAAAAATTGTCGTTTGACGCCCTAAACTATTACCCTAGTTAAAATTGATTCTCTGAACTATTTTTTTAACAAATTAAGCCACTGAAATATTTTGAAATCAGTCAATTATCCCCCTTACCATAAGATTTTAATGAAATTTCATACACTTCACTGTCAAATACTGGCAAGACTTTACCCTCAAGAGTGAATCACATACTGGTCATGAGCTAATATTTGATGACAAAGTAGATGAATTTTATCGAATCTCATGGTAAAGAGTTAATTGGCTAGTTTCAAATAGTTCAAGGAGTAGTTTACTAAAAAGTAGTTTACTAAAAAGTAGTTTAGAAGTCAATTTCATCTAGAGTAATAATTTAGATGGTCAAATGAGGTTACTCCAAAGAAAAAGTTCAACAAGTGGCCCTTTACCACAACGGTGGAAAGAAGTTAAGCCCTTGCATAACGACGTATGTTCAAATTTCGTCGGTGGCTAATCTAACATAAATCTATTGTTTGATAAAATAAAAAAAAATGTGATCGTCTTCAAGTAGATATGGCCTCAAGCATTTCCGGAACTTCCAAACATTGGGCTTTAAACTTTGTTGGGCTGCAGTATTTGAATTTCACCCTGTATGACCAATATACGTGAAGTATGTAGAAGTTGACAGTATTGCCAAATGGCCTATTAGCTCAGCTGGTTAGAGCGTCGTGCTAATAACGCGAAGGTCACAGGTTCGAGACCTGTATGGGCCATTTCTTTTTTTGTTTTTTCCTGCTTCGATCTCCTTTCTCGCTTGGTGGGATCCACTAGGAGGAGCTTTTTCTTCCCAATTTGTTGAATTTGGTGAAAGTCCCACTTCAAATGTCTTCAAAGTTCAAAGCTGCCAGATCATGGATCTTGAATCTCATTAGAGAGAGAGAATTTTAATCTAAAGGGAAAATGTAGAAGCATATTACTCCATCCATCTTGGTTATGCTCAATTCAGATTTGATGTATATTAATATATTTTTTATTTAGTATTTCAAAATTATCATAAACAGTGTATCATTTCTACGTCTTCATAAATAAAGAGTGCGATATAACATTTTTAAAATTTTAATAAAAAAAATTTCAAATGTAAACTTATGTAAGCAAACAAAAACCGACATAATTGGAGAAGTGATTTTTCGCACTCATATTCGTCTCTTGCAGACTTATGTTATTTCTAATTTTTCGATTGAATAAATCAAAAAAAAAAAAATCAGTTGACAAAAGTAAACATGAGAGTGCAAAACAAAACAAAAAAAAGTGTATGACTATATCATATGTTATAATTGAACTTGCAAGACAAAGCTCAAATAATTAGCTCGTTTGAAAGTACTTTTTCAAAATTCACTTAAATTTTTACTAAAGATTGGTTTAAACAATATTTTTACTCGCTTTCGGATATTCTAAAATATGGAAACTTGAATATAACACATGAGGTACTCAATAACCACAATGTCAATCATGTACCCTATTGTCCACTTTAAACATCTTTCTTAATATTTCATAATTTAACATATGAATCTTTGATCACCTCATAAATCACAACCTCTTGTGCAACCTTATGAAGTTAGTAGTACTCAATGCAACAGCGGCTGAGCAACCATAAGCCCCAGCCGAAAACACAGCAGCCGCCACCAAAAAAACCGCCTTCCACTGCCTCCCGGACACCAAAATCGCAACCAAAACCATCACAGCAGCAACTCCCGAAAGTCCGGTTTTCAAAACCCGAAAACTCTTCACAACATTTCTACACCCTTTGCAATGAATCACATGCCTAAAATATCGGTTGCTCCAATTCGGAACATGCATCGTTCCAACGCCTCCCTTAGCCGGCTGAGACGCTGAAACACTGGCAACAAGCCCTGCCGGTGCATGTTCCACCACGGCCGCCTCTTCGGGCAACGATATAGTGCTGTGACCTACATGGTAAGGCATGCCATTGCTAACTTTGTCAACCCATTTTCTGTACTCTGCCACCCAAACATCAGATGATTTTAAATTAAGGTACAACTCTTTCGTGGGACGTTTTTTTCTCCAAAGTATTTCGTTCTGAGACGAGAGAAATCCCATGTCTTGCTCGAAAACTGTACAAGAAATGTGGTGGAAGTACCAAGTCGGAAACAGTTTTGCCAACGGGGAGAGTTTCGTGGCTCCGAACCTCATAATAGCCACGGATTTTCCCTGCCCCGTTGGTCTACAGAGGAAGAGCCCGACAGAGTAGTGCTTCTCACCGTTCTTGTCTACAATTTCCCTCGTGTTTTCGATAACGCCGGGTGCCTCAAACCTTAAGAAAAAAGGCAAGTGCTGGTCTTTTGCCTCACCATAATACCCTGTAAAACCTCTGTCACTCCTTTCAATCACCTCAAATCTCAGTGGCTGCGCATTTTCTCTTTTCGCTGAGAAACCTGTCCTGTCGTGTGAGATTGGAATGTGGGCTGGATCCATGAGGTTCTCCAGAAGAATGGAGTGATCGTAGGGGAGCTCATGGATTGTCGAAGAATAATCAAAGCCGGGTTTATCAAAGTTTTCGAACCAAGGTAGTTTTTTGGTGTTTGGTGGTGTCTTGTGAGACATCCACACCCAAACAACGCCTTGAGAATCCCTCACTTCGTATGATTTAACACAAGCTGCTCTCGGAATTTTAGCATCAGATGGAAGCTGTTTAGAGAAAACAGAGATCAATTAAGTTCTATAATTAGTGTAGATCATGAAATTAATTAAGAGGGGGACTCATATAATATGAAACAGAAATGTTTTTGATTAACTAGAATACTAATAATTCAAACATACCTGTGGAATCTTTACACATTTTCCTTGGCGTTCGAATTGCCAACCATGGTACAAACACTCTAGCCTTCCGTCGATCAAATGGCCTTCGGATAGTTTTGCCAGCCTAAGAAAATAAACACCAAGAACTTCACTTTTTGTTAGTAATGAAGTTTGTATTCAAGAGGCAACAAAGCAGAGTAAACAAAAACAGGGGAAGAACAGAGGACCAAAACAGGTGAAAAACAGAGGATACAAAACAAATTAAGCTATATACTACATACATAGCTACTTTAGATTTCGTGAATTAAAAGAAGGTGATGAACCATGAGATGGATAAGATTAACTGTTACCTATGTGGGCAACGATCTTCGTAACAGCGAAGCTCACCCGAGCCATCTCGATACAAGACGAGCTGCTTATTGAAGACGGTAAGGCCTAAAGGTGCATCTTCAGGCAGGTCCTGGGTGAGGTAAAGAGGGTACCATTCTTCCGTCCAATTGTATCCGGTTGCGACGCTTTCTTCTCCATGCTCTTCTTCTTTGGAAGGAGTCACCAAAACCTTGTGATCCTCTTGTTCATCTTCCTTCAAATCATCGTCATGATCAAGCGGAGATGCAACTACGGCTTTGGAGAGAAACTTACCTACACCCGAGATGTTATCGCGACTCTTATTATTTGTTAGTACTAATGTGGATGGTTGAAGAGGTGTAGGGTTTGATTTTAGTTTTGGTGTTGATGGTTTGGGAGTGGAAGAGGGGAAGATGTGTGAGACTAGAGGGTGAAGGAGAGCCATTTTTGATGAGGAGATGAGGAGAGATTGCTTGAAATCTTTGGAAACTTAGACTAACGGAGGTTTCATGTTCCAACTTTGTTGGTCCAATAATTGTCCTAACCTTGTTGCCTTAAAACGACACATGTGTCCCACCTCTCCGTCATTTTATCAATTTATGTGTCGCGCCTCATTTGTTTGTTATCCTTATCAAACAAGTGTGCACGTAATTAAGTTGTTAAAACTCAAATTTACGCTTTTATTATAATATTTCTCTTTTAAAGTGTGTTTTCAAATATGAGATTTAACGTTTGAGTATATAAAGTTGTAACCTAAAGGACAAAACAAGAAAACTCGAACCTACCACTACTTTAAAAACAACGCTCGTAAGGAGTACTATTGAAACCAAGAAATACAGGCCTACCTAAACTTGCATAAGACTGGGAAGAAAACTCTTTCATTCGAGATGAGAGTGATATCTTTTTAGAGCAACTCCACCCATGGAGCCCTCCTCCCTGGCAATCCACTATTCAATCCACCCTATTGAACAGTAACTGCCTTAAATGAATAGTAATTAACATTAATGAACAGTAATTGCCATTTACATATCCACCCTTGGAACCCTTCCCCCTGACAATAAGCAATAAAAATAATAGTTTTTTATGTTTGTTTAAATAATAAAAAATTACAAAACTATCTCTCTCTCTCTCTCTGACACAAAAAAAATAAAAAATTACAAAACCCTCGGGCCACAGGCCCGTCGACTCCCCACCCCCCCTTCGCTCGACCTCCCACCCTCACTCGGGCCCTTCCCCGCTGGATTTGCTCCCACCGGCCCGAGGGCCCTTTCTCCTCGCCTGACGCCCGAGCAACCAACAAGGCTGGAGTTGCTCTTAGATACTAGAGGTACTTTTAAAATGTGCGGTGAGGTTTCATATTTTTCACATTATTCCTAAAGTTTTGAAATTGTATTAATTTACACCTTTTAGATATTTGAACATCTATATATCCATAAATTGATAAGGTATTTAGTCGATGTGATGCAAATGTGGCTTACACATAATCATAATTACAGATTTCATGCTCATCATGTCATCAATTTAATAAATATTTAAATGTTGTAGGGCATGTTTAACCAACGAATATAGGTGATTATAGTGAGAGAAATAGAGGGGTGCGGCAAAAGAGTCTGATTTAATTATGAGGTGTGTATTATTTCAAGATATTTATAGTAGTAGAAAACATAAAATTCTTACCTGATAAGTATTACAAACATGATACTTATGTAAAAAATAAAATACGATAGAATTCTATAAGGATTTCCTAAGATTTCAGGATCATGTTCCTAATCTAATTAGAACTTTATTAAACAAAATATATACACCTTCAAAATTTTAAGAGCAACTTTTAATTGAATTTTTTGGGCTGGGAAAGACGAAAATAAAAGAAATCGGCGGAACAATACGATCTTCTGCTTTAAACCGCCACTGTAGTGTTCGAGTTTCCCTCCATTCCTGCTCCGGACTCCCATTCCAGCATCTTCGGAATCGGAATGAAGATTGCTGTATAAGGTGGTATGCATGGCGACCTCGACAACATCTACCGAAGGCTCATTGGGGGCAGATGACCCCACTCAAGTCGTTCGTTTGTTTAGTTGCAGACTACAATTATATAATATACACAGGTTATCTTTGAAAAAAATATATGTATCTAATATCCAACATACATTCATTTTACTTAGACTCCATATCAAATATTATATGAACAATAGTACTCTTGTTCTGTCATTCAAACCGAAAAAACCTTCTCCCACCTATCATGTACATATATTTTTCTCATCACTTTGCCACTTTTCCCTACTATATTGAAATTTTTGTAACATTGGAATTGTGATATATCATCATTTGAAACCATCCTTAATATCATATTGCGTATAACCATGCTATAATAAGATTTTCTTAGTTGTTTTTGGTTGCCCCCACTAGAAGAAATTTCTGACTCCGTCCCTGCCTCCAACGCTACGAAAAGCTCCACAACACCACCATCGACCTCCTCCTCTGCTGCGGCGACTTTCAGGTACTGCCGCCCACTTTCCTGAATTCCCCATATCGCCCCTTCATTCTTGCTTACTTGCCCTAAATTTTTGAGTTTTTTTTTTTTGTACTCAATTGTCTCCGAAAGTACCGATTTTTCGTTGAATTTAATTGTTCAATTTTCCAAATTTCGGCATTTGCAGTTTCGTTCTGTTAGGTACTTAAGCCCAAGGGAAGAGCTCAACCCAAAAGACTAGTCCAATAGGTGGGAAGACCCCAAGGACTTAAGAACCCCTACACTCCCATAAGTGTAGTTGATGTGGGATCATAACATTACACCACCCTTTGGAAGACCCGACACCCACGACGGTAATCACATCGCCCAGTCCCTCGTCACCAAGTCCCTTGGAGCCCATACTCCCAAAGTGGTAATCACGAGGCGGCACGTCACGTCACCAAGACCTGCAGCGTCGGGCACCTAGGCTCTGATACCAATGTTAGGTACTCAAGTCCAAGGGAAGAGCCCAACCCAAAAGACTAGTTCAATAGGTGGGAGGACCCCAAGGACTTAAGAACCCCTACACTCCTATAAGTGTAGTCGATGTGGGATCATAACATTACACCACCCTTCGGAAGACCCAACGCCCACGGCGGTAATCACGAGGCGGCACGTCACGTCACCAAGACCCGCAGCGTCGGGCACCTAGGCTATGATACCAATGTTAGGTACTCAAGCCCAAGGGAAGAGTCCAATGGGTGGGTGGGTCTTGGTGACGTGACGTGCCGCCTCGTGATTACCGCCGTAGGCGTCGGGTCTTCCGAAGGGTGGTGTAATGTTATGATCCCACATCGACTACACTTATGGGAGGGTAGGGGTTCTTAAGTCCTTGGGTCCTCCCACCTATTGGACTAGTCTTTTGGGTTGGGCTCTTCCCTTGGGCTTGAGTACCTAACATTGGTATCAGAGCCTAGGTGCCTGACGCTGCAGGTCTTGGTGACGTGACGTGCCGCCTCGTGATTACCGCCTTGGGGGTATGGGCTCTAAGGGACTTGGTGACAAGGGACTGGGCGACGTGATTACCGCCGTGGGCGTCGGGTCTTCCGAAGGGTGGTGTAATGTTATGATCCCACATCGACTACACTTATGGGAGTGTAGGGGTTCTTAAGTCCTTAGAGTCCTCCCACCTATTGGACTAGTCTTTTGGGTTGGGCTCTTCCCTTGGGCTTGAGTACCTAACATTGGTATTAGAGCCTAGGTGCCCAACGCTGTGGGTCTTGGTGACGTGACGTGCTGCCTCGTGATTACCGCCTTGGGAGTATGGGCTCCAAGGGACTTGGTGACGAGGGACTGGGCGACGTGATTACCGTCGTGGGCGTCGGGTCTTCCGAAGGGTGGTGTAATGTTATGATCCCACATCGATTACATTTATGGGAGTGTAGGGGTTCTTAAGTCCTTAGAGTCCTCCCACCTATTGGACTAGTCTTTTGGATTGAGCTCTTCCTTGGGCTTGAGTACTTAACACGTTCTTGCTAATTTGCCCTAAAGTTTCAATCTTTTTGTTCGGGGTGATCTAGTTGTTAATGAAATTAGAGAATTTGATTAATAATGAGGGAAAACTATTGTGTTAGTGAAATTAGGCTGTGAGGAATGAGAGGGACTTGGATAGCTTAAACGTGCCTCGTAAATTCCGGAGCATGAACACATTCTGGAAATACTATTCCGGTGAGGCAGTGGCTCCGTACCCGATCATATTCATCGGCGGCAATCACGATGCTTCTAATTACTTGTGGGAACTGTGAGCCCCTTCTTTAACTACAATCTATGGCATTCTCTTCGAATTGTTTTTCGTGTCGTTTTTTTCGCTTTGGATGAATGATTGTTGCGGGTTTTTTACTTGTTTTTGCTGTTTGTATAGGTACTATGGAGGATGGGCAGCACCTAATATATACTTCTTGGGGTTTGCTGGTGTAGTCAAGTTTGGAAATCTTCGAATTGGTGGACTCTCTGGAATTTGCATACAGCCCGATTTTCTTAAAGGTTTGTTTGCTTTAGTTTTGTGTACCATTACAGGTGTTTACTTCATTGCTTATCTTTTGTTGGTAAAACAATAGCTGTTTATGTTTTGCTATTATGGTATGTGCTATTTTGACATATGGTGTTAACTGCTTGAAGGCGGTTCATTTTTTTTCCTCTTGAGCAGGACACTTTGAGAGGCCTCCTTATATTGGTCTATCAGGTCCGTGTATCATGTTCGTGAGTATGATTTCCACAAACTGATTCAAGTTGAGGAACCAATCGATATTTTCCTTTCACATGATTGGCCTGTTGGCATCACTGATTGTGGGGACTGGAAGGAGCTTGTTCGGGAAAAACCGGATTTTAAGCAGGAGGTAATTGCAAGAACGGAAAAATGAGTTAATAAGCTCTGATTGGTATGTTTTCGAACCACTTATCTCGTTTAAAATGTCATTAGGTTCAAGAAAGAAGTCTTGGAAGTAAACCAGCTGCTCAATTGCTAGAACTGAAACCACCTTATTGGTTTTCAGCTCATTTACACTGCATATTTGCTGCTTGTGTTCAACATGGGGAAGATGGTTCAGTGACAAACTTTCTTGCCCTTGATAAGTGCCTACCAGGACGCAAATTTCTTCAGGTATTTGATGAGATTCTGAAAGTACTGTATAGGATGTTCCCCGCAGTCATTGCTGGTAGCTAATGGGTTCTACGTGTGACATTTTCTGGCATTTTAGGTTATTGAAATTGAATCGGAGCCTGGCCCTTATGAGATTCAGTACGATGAAGAATGGCTAGAAATAACTCGGCGATTTAACTCTGTTTTCCCTCTCATGACCAGAAGTGCAAATCTTCGGTGTGTACATTTTTCGAAATGTATTGAGCATGCTGCCAATGATTAGACCTTTAAACTTTATATTCCCTCTGTGGTCTTTACCCTTTTAATGTTTTTTCTCTTGTAAAGTATCTACTAAGTGTGCGTGTGTTATATTGTAGGAATGTACATCTTGACAAACATGGTGGTCATCAATGGGTCAGGAGCAAGTTGCAAGCAAGAGGGGCCAGACCGTTTGAATTCGCCCAGACGGTTCCACCTTACAATCCCTCTCAATCTGTCTCTTATGGTTCTTTTCGTGGTAAGGATCATCATGTCATTCTGAATGCTGTTAAACAAGAACATTTTATGTAAATATTCTTTTTCGCAGCACACGTTCGGAATCCTCAGACAGAATCCCTGTTGCAGTTTCTGGAACTTCCTTACCTTCTTGATAACACATAGAGGTAAAAATCTGCTCATAAAGTGAGGGTTTATTATGTCAATTGCTTGGTAAACTTTGCAGATGTTTTTTTACAAACTATTTATGGGTCCCTCCTGCAATTTGTGTTACGAACCTTTTCCTCTTTCAAGCTTGGTGCGATGGCAAGTGCCTTTGCCCATGAGCGGTAGGTCTCGGGTTCGAGACTTGGGAGCAGCCTCTCCATAAATGGGGGTAAGGCTAGCCGACATTCACCTCTCCCAGACCCTGCGTAAAGCGGGAGCCTTGTGTACTGGGTACGACCTAACCTTTTCCTCTTTCAAGCTTCACTAAAACTAACTGCAAAGCTTTCTGCAGGTTCTGTTGAAGAGAATAGTGAAGACATTCCCATTGATGATGTGGATGATTTGGAAGAAGATGTCGTGGATAGCGAAAATGAAAATTCGTGAAAACTCCTATAGTTATATACCTCTTCGGGCATCCATCATGTGTCCGTTCCAAAATATTTGGGCTGATCAATGCCGTTAGGGTCTCTCAGTCGAAGCTTGTTTAATCGAATTTCATCTATATGCTTGGATGGAAGTAGGTCTGGTCTCTTTTCTTCCTTTTTTAAGGCCTGTTGTGAATATAATTTATTCAGTGTCTGATTTTTGTAAGAGGGAGCAAATCATATGCTATATTGACCCATGAGTACAAGAGATGTATGTACTGACTTTTGTTTTCGATCTGAAAGTGGATAGACCGACTTGTTAGACAAGATTTTGTGTATTTTAAAATGTTTGTGGCATTGTTCTTGTTAATTAGCTTTTCGGGTTCATTTCTTTTCGGCGCACTTTGATATTCCCCTATGGGAAAAATCTTGGGCGTGACAGGTGATATATCACCATGTGTCTATCGCACACATCCTGTGATTAACATAGAGAGGAGGGAATGGGTTAGATGCCAAGGTAACACATGTCTGTCCAAGTTGGTGATCCAGTGTGGTAGCTATAAGGCTACAAGTCATATAATACTTTCTCGAGTGCCCTCTAGATGTGAGTCCCTGTGCGGTCGCTCCACTTACATCTATCTCAAGATAGGAAACTTCTTACTTATGGCATACTATGTGGTCGCTCCACTCGCACTGCATTAGGGCCGGCCCTACTCAACGAGGTCTTGCATAATCCTCCATTTAATCCATCATACTCATTGCCATACTAGTTTGAACTGTCACTGTTCCTCGAGATTATCCAGAGAATTTGATTGAGGAGCTAATCAAAACCCTATTCCACCCTTTTCCTTTTTCTTGTTATGATGAGTAATGTGATCCCATCTACCTCCTGCCATCACCAAATCAACTTGAATGCAGCTTTAAATACACCTCCGTGGCTCCTTTTGTTTACACATGGCCAACTATTTCTCTCTCTCTCTCTCTAAAAAGTTGGGGACTTTGAATGTTATACATTGTAGAAGAAGTCAATGTCTTGAGCATTTCTATGTGTAGGTACATGAAAATATCCCTAGATGGAGAAGACATCGGCAGCCTTCTCTTGCACACATTGTTGTGTTTTCTTAATTTGGTTCTTTCTTGCTGCTTCTGCTTCCACTGCAGACCTGGCACTGAATTTCTACGCAGCTTCATGCCCTTCTGCCGAGTTTATTGTCCGAAACACTGTGAGATCGGCCTCCGACTTGGACCCTACCGTCCCCGGGAAGCTCCTCCGTCTGCTCTTCCATGATTGCTTTGTGGAGGTAAAGTAAACAAACCCTGCTTTGGTATATTTCTCTTGCTCTCTTAGATGAATTGCACCCCTTTACTGCTCCAAGTCCTAAAACCAACTTATATAACAAAGTACTCTTTTCTGTCGCGCCCCAAAATCTCGGCCTTTTTAGAACTAGAAGTCCTTCAAACCTACGCATTCTTTCTGTCACGCTCCAAAACCCCGGTCACGAGACACTCGTGATTTTTGGCCTTTAATTTGACAGTATCGACTTGATACTAACCAAATGAATTACACAGGGTTGTGATGCATCTGTGCTTCTACAAGGAACTGGGACTGAGAGAAGTGATCCGGCAAACACATCTCTGGGAGGGTTTGCAGTGATCGATTCGGCCAAGAGACTGCTTGAAGTCTTCTGTCCCGGAACTGTTTCTTGCGCTGACATTGTTGCTCTGGCTGCTAGAGATGCTGTTGAATTTGTCAGATCTCCATCTCCATCTCCCTCAACTCTTTTTTTTTAATTATTCATTATTTTTTAGGATAATGCTATTCACACACCATTTTTTCCTTCTCACACACCCTTGTTAATTTTTTGCCATTGATCTTCTTTAACTCATTCGATCCGACGACCGAAAATTGAGAGGGATGTGTGAGAAATAAAAATGGATGTGTGGATAACACCACCCTATTTTTTATCTGTTTGTATATTTTGGTTGGGTATATTTAATGTGGTGAGTACAAAACAGGCTGGGGGACCTGTGGCTCAGATTCCAACAGGTAGGAGAGATGGGAAAGTTTCTGCAGCTTCAAATGTCAGGCCTAATATTGTAGATACAAGTTTTACAATGGATGAGATGATTAAGCTCTTCTCTTCCAAAGGGTTGTCTTTGGTTGACCTAGCCACCCTATCAGGTACCTTATTTAGGTAGGAAAACTAACGAAAAATGTAAAAAGAAATTAGTTTTAATGAAAAATGACAAATAAATGTGCAGTGAATAGTATCAGGAAAATGTAAAAAATATGATTTTTCGTTAAAAGTGAATAGTAGCGTGAGTGTTTTATTAAAACACCCTCTTTATGTAGCCGTATCACTCGTCCGCCCAAGACACGCACAAATGAGACCCTTGCATTCGGGTTCCATGTGGGACTATTTTGATGGACTTGAATGCGAGTCCCCTTGTGTGTGTCTTGAGTGGACATGCTGCCATTTAATCGCAATGTATATCGACTGTTAGCTGTAACCACTCAGCCTTTGTAGCAACTACTGATCGCTTCGACATTTCAGGAGCACACACTATCGGATCAGCTCACTGCAGTGCATTCAGAGATCGGTTCAAGCAGGACCCGAAAGGAAAATTCACACTCATTGACACATCCTTAGACAATGTTTATGCAGAGGAGCTCATGGAGCAGTGCCCTGCAGGCGCAAATCAGTCTACAACGGTAAAAAATGATCCTAAAACATCGTTTGCGTTCGATAATCAGTACTACCAAAATCTCTTAGCACACAGAGGGCTGTTTCAATCGGATTCCGTCTTGCTAACCGATGGCAGAACAAGAAAACAAGTGGAGATATTTGCACAGGACCAAGTTAGTTTTTTCCAGAGCTGGACTGAGTCATTCTTGAAACTTGCTAGCATCGGCGTGAAGACAGGTGATGAAGGCGAAATTCGAGCCTCTTGTCCGACGACTAATGCCTGAAGGAATGAAAACACTTGCAATCTGGTGATGGTTTTGTAGGTTGGAGGAGAAAAATTGAAAGGCAATTTTGGCCAAATGGTACTACTTTGGAAGCGTTGCTGAATGTCTATAAACTTGTTTTTAGGGTCATTTTAGTTGCGGTCCTTGATCATCTCAATTGTTAGATTGAAACCTTATAGTTTTTTAATTTTCGATCAAAGTCATTTGAATTTGTACACCTCAGCATTTTAGTATTTATTATATTTACATGTCATTTTTTTGTATTTTAAACTAAAAATGGTTGATTGAGGCAAACTTCAAAACACTTCGTCTTCTTGTTTTTTTATATTTGAAAATGGCTCTAATTAGCAACATTTAAGGGATTTGAATCAAATAATTGTCACTCAGTATTATAGTCTAGTGATATTCCTCTTTATTTATAAATGAGAGATCTTATGTTTGAATCTCGTAAATAGTGAATTCGATACCAAATTAGATTGCCTATTGTGTGGCTTCCGAACTCCAAAAAAAAAAAAAAAAATTTTTGTTGTTGTTAAAAGATAGATTTGTTAGACTAGGAAGTCGACGGCGTACAAACCCATGTCTTGGTGCAAGGACAATACTTCTTTCCACCACTGTGGTAAATGACCACTTGCCAATCAAGTAGTATTAAGGGAAATAATGTACCCCATTAAATATACAAAAACAATGTACCCATGAACTTGACAAAAAATGCCAAATGGGTATATATACTAAATTTACAAAAAAGAAAATTATAATTAACGTTGTACCCAAATAAATATAAAAGAAAAAACTCATGGGTACATGTAAACAACTCAAAGAAAAGAATGTACCACATTGTTTAGTAAGCATACGTATGTTACATAAAAAAATGCAGCAACCACAACCATTTTACCTAATTTTCTCCAAAAAAATTGTACCCATATCAATATCTACATATATAAATGTATAACGAAAGTACTCACAAAATATATTGTACCAATATATATATTAGAATGAAATAACATGTAGAATAAAATTGTACCCATGAAATACAAAAGTATAGCCAACCATATATTGAAATTGAACAATCAAGATTAATATTCAATATTCTTTAAAAAAAAGGATTAATATTCAATAATAAAAGGAAAATAAAAAATAAAAAGAAGAAAAGAAGTTGACTACATAAATATAATGGTCTGGGTAGGTTTGGTGTATGGACGATGAACAAGCATGATGGATTGAGTTTGGATGTGATGTGAGTGAGGGATGAAAAATAATGGAGGAGTTTAAGGGTGCGTTTGTTGCACTAGACTATTTCGGACTGGACTACCTTAGACTAGACTAAGTTGGACTGATTTGACACACCCCAACCCCGATATTCCCCAAATACCAGGATGGGCACGTGCTGGCCGACACCCAAGGGTGACAAAGCCATTTTAAACGCGCATATAACTAAAATATATGCAATTAGAACGATTATACCAAAGCAGGAACGTGCTCAGAGCATACAACTAACTAAGAATAATATGAAAGAGTTACTCAGAAAAGATACGAACGTGGAAATGATACCTATACTGAGAAGACTCGAGGATAACTAAGCCGAAGCACCCTGACACCGAGATCATGTGCGATCCTAACTCCTGAGAGGACGCAAAAACAAAAAAGGTGAGTGGACTAAAGTTTATAATAATAATACTAATAATAAGAAAACCATTTTCTTTATGAACATACTAACCCCCTGTTTTGAAAACATATATATAGTACTACTTAGTAGGTTTTCAGAAAACTCTAGCATGCCATGAAAACGTTCATAAAATATGTACGTGTAAAACAATGCTCAATAAATGTGCTATGGCCGCCTGAAGGAAAATCCGTAAATCTCATCATACTGTACTATCTAGGGGTATCATAGTCGCCCGAAGGCAGTACCTGTCCATCACCAAAGGTGAAGCTGTACGACATTGGGTTACGCCAGTGAAGAAATATGGTAGGCCCCATCATTCGAAGGTGAAACTGTACGACTCCGGGTTACGTTGGAGAAGAAAATATATACATCACACACCGACACTAGTCGTGGCTAGTGAATCTGTCCGACACTGCTTTCAGCAGTGAAGCTGGGCGTATATCATAATATCTCATCTCACTCCTCATCAACTATGTCCTATGGCCATAGACATCATAATACCCGTGTTGTGTGGATGTGCTGTATGATAACCCACTAAATATGTACCGAAAACATATCTAAAAAATCTCATATCAAAATCCAGAGCTCAAAAGCTCCAAGCGTCAACACATAAATCCATCATAATTCACATTTATAAATCCATAGAATTCCATATATGAAAATCCCACAATTCATAACTCATATTCGGAAACGGTAAAATAAATCATATTCATAATCCATAGAGTTTCATATATGAAAATCTAATGATTCAATACCTTTCATAAAACGTAAGTGTGATAAATCATAACTATCTCGTAAACCATAAATATAGAAATCTGGAAAAACAATATATAAAACATATTCAAATCATGAAGTGTGAAATGCATGCTAGGCTAATATTTATAAAAATATGTAAGTTTAGAAGATGTCCACTTACAGATATTTCGTTGCCCTGGAACTGCTCGAGCTAGCAAGGATGACGTCGCTTCCCACCAACGCGCCTAAACACAATTAGGGACCATTTAGTAAAACTATATCCAAACGATAGAATTTGGGAAAACGGATTGTGAATTCGGATCCGGCACGTCGAAAAATCTAAGGAGGGACCTAGGTTTCCCCCCATGAGCCACCGCACGCGACGGCTGACAGTCTTGACTCGCCGAAAAATACAACAACTCTAAAAATTCCCAAATTTTACAGGCAAGTAGATCTTAATGAGGGGAGTAATTTTCATACCTGGGCCGAAGTCCAATTGGCTGGGAAATGCCTGAAATCACCCTTGGACCGTCAGAAACCCTAAAAATGAGTATGCTTCGATTTAACTTCTCCGATGCTCCACCGCCTCCAAGGTTGTTTAGGGTTTGTTCTTGGCCTTTGGAGGAGTGGTTTGGTGGTGGTAGTGGTGGTCGGAACCCGCAGGATTGGCGATTCGCGCCGTGACCCCTTCGGAACCCACGAGTTACGTTTTCCTCAAATTGGGGGTTAAAGGAACTAGGTTTTGGGTGGAAATGGAATAAGGAAGGCTGTAAATCATCGAAAAAATAGACGGAGAACCATTGGGAAAAGTTGCTAGAACTCAGGTCGGGTCGCTGTGTAACGGGTCAAGGGGAAAGGGTCTAGTTGGCTACTCTCCCAACTCTCTCCTTGCTTTCCTTTCTCCATTTTCTGATTGTTTCACTTTCTCCTCTCCTCCTTCATGATTGGGCAACACCCTCTCATCTCTCTCATTTTTCTTCTCTCTCATCCATCCATCTCTCTCATTTCTCTCATTCCTTTCCATCCCAGCCACACACGTGGCATCATCTCACTGCTCCAATAAAATATGGAGCCTTCCAAGATTTATGGTCAATGACCATTTTACCCTCAACTTCGTTCGTTAATAACTCATTTGTTATACCTCCAAATTACGTTCTGTTTGCGCCCACGTGTTCGTACCGACGAATACTACGAGGATATGCCAAGAAAACGGATCTTACGTGACACGACAAGGTGGTTAATAAAAATCAACATTTTACCTTGAAGGGCATTTTCGTAAATCCGCGTATTAAAATTATAAAAACTGTAAAATTCGGAGACGGGTTGTTACAGATTTAGTGAAGCGTTTGGTGCAGTGTCAGACTAAGAAACAGGATAGTGAAAATAGTACTATCCACAGTTTGGTGTTTGCAAATTATTGTTCAATTTTAATTTCTTTCAACCACGAACTAATACTGTACGATTAACAAGAATTAAACCAATATTATACAAAAAAGCCAAATTTACAGTTTAGAAGATGAACGAGCCTTGTATAAGATTTATTGAACATTGGTTTCACCTTCACCAAACCACATGGTGAGCAATTTAGGGCCTTTGACACTGATGAACTAAGCTTGATGTTCATTTGCAATGGCCTTGGCCAAAAGAGTTTTCTAGCATCATGCGGCCGTAGAAAAGGACTTCTCTTGAATGGTCTTTTAAGAAAACAAGCAGAAATTAGAAAGAGTTAGGAACTTGTTGAATTAGGAAGCCCAGTACGATGTAAAAAAGGTTATCTGGGTTATGGGATCAGAAAAGTGTGCTTTCTGTATGCTCAGAAGCTTGTTGAAAAGCCATAAAATGGGTATTTTAAAGTAAGAAAATCGGGGAGTTTTGGATCAAGATTAAACCAAAATATGATAACATCAAATTTCTAGCAAAACGAAAGCAGGGAATGAAGAAAAAAATCACTTCAATTTACAAAAACTTATCAATCAATTCATAAAAGGAAAAATAGAAGATAAATTGAAAACAAATGGGTAGTAATCAAAACCAATAAACCAATCAAATCCCAGAAATCAATCAAACCCACAAATCGATCAAAACCAGAAATCTATCAAAACCCAGTAATAATTTCACGAATCTTCAAAACAAAATTGAAGAAAACTAAGAAGAGAAAGTGGCAGAGGAAGCATTGATTTACAAGGACGTGGCGGTGTTCCTGGGATGGTCCGGCGAGGTTGTTGAGCAAGATAAGGAGTTGAGCAGAGCGAGGAGTCAAGCGGGACAATGCGAGAGAAAAGAAGGGTCTTAGCAATCTGGTGGTATTTGGGGGGTCTCGCTAAGACTATCTAGCGAGCTCCGTAGTCGAGGCGAGTGAGGTTTAATCCCATTAAACTAGTCCCTTCCTCTAACAAATATGGGACTATATTAATACCTAATCCAGTCTAGTCTAGTCCTACTTAATAAGGACAAACAAACGCCCGCTAAAAGGCTGTTTCTTTGACTTAAGAGCAAGTCCACCGGAGTGGACATTGCCCAGCACACAGTCCAAAAAACAGCCCAGCACCCTGTCCATTACCTCCAACCCGTGCAACAGCCTGGGGCCCAGCCCATGCTGGTCTCTGGGCCAGCTCAAAACTGACTGACCAAGAAGCTGGGCAAGTGGCCACGTGGCAACTCCCTGGCTCTTGGATTTGAATATTTTTCAAATCCAACGGTCCAGATTAATTAACTATATTAAAAATTATTAAAAATTATAAAAAAATACAGAAAAATTATTAAAAAATACAGAAAATTAAAAAAAAAAAACAGAAAATTTTTAAAAATGTTATTTTTTTTCTATAAATAATAAAGTTTGTGGTTGAAGAATAAAGTGTATTTGATGAGTTTATGTAATTTCATTTTAGTGTGTTTTTTTTTTATAGTTTATTTGATGAGTTTATGTAATTTTATTTTAGTGTGTTTTTTTTAAGTTTATTTGATGAATATGTAATTTTATTTTAGTGTGTATTTTTTTTAAGTTTATTTGAAATTTTATCCGAAATTGGTTAAAAATCTTATCCGAAATAAACTTAAAAAAAAAAACCACACCAAATAAATGCGCTGGGTGCCAGCGCATTTTTTTAGGGATGGAGATGCCTTGGCCTATTACTGTTCACTCCAGTCTATTACTGTTCACTCCAGTCTATTACTGTTCACTTGAGTGGATAAATGCGCTGGGTGCTGGCGCAAAGTCCTTAGGGGTGGACTTGCTCTAAATGTAGGAAGGGATGAGACTTCAATTGGACAATACTTGGATGCTGAACAGTCAGCACACCAATATTACCGATCACTACGTGGATCAATTGAATTTAAACATTTGTCATTTGAAACCTATCCCAACAATTGCTATCGTAATACCCAAACACCCAACTGTCACCTTATGTCCCTAACTAAACAGCAGCATCTTCTTCCCCTCACTTCTTCCATGGCAGATCTCACCAACCAATTCATCTCTCCTCCGTCAACCCCACCTCCATCCCCTCGTCCAACCTATCTTCCGTCCTCCACAACAAGTCCGCGACCACGGCTACATCGTCGACTCCGCCGCCATCGTTTGCAAGATACAAGCTGTAAACTTTAGCAATCGCGGTGCAATACTCTTTTCGAACGACGACGTCGATCCACTGCGGGAGACCGTCCTTGACAATGGCCGTCGTCCACGACGGAGGACGACTAGTTATAGTTACTGCAGAAGAGAGGGATTGGAGGTGGGTCGCTGGAGAAAAGAAGGATTGGTGGTGGGGTGGCCTGTTAGGGTCGCCGGAGAAGAGAAACCATGCCGGCCATGGCTTGTAAGATTCGCAAACTTGGAGGAGAAAGACCAAGTGGTATGTTTGGCTAAGGGTTTAATAAGAGAAACGGTGTTTGGTTACTTGGTTATAAAACTTAAACATTTAACACTTGTCTAGTTTTTATTGGGCCATGTAAGTTAATGAGTAAAATTAGGTACTGACTTGTCAGTACACAAGTATTGTCGATTTCAATTATCAACTAAAAATCTGGACAAAGCAATTAATATTAATTACAACAAAAAAAAAGGGCTAATACTTTAACAAAAAAATTATAAATAATTAGCAAAGTGTTGACGTGTAATTTTTCAAATTATGAAATGACGATGTGGACAAATTCAAAGGATCTTGATCAAAAATAGAAAAACAATAAAATTTCAATCAATGCAATATGAAAATGAGGGATGAAAGCCTTTTTTTCTTAACATAAATTTGTAAAACCTTATATTGTTTGTGCTGTCAATTAACGCAGAAGATCAATACATTTTGTTTCAAGTGATCAGAGTAAAGAGAGGAAATTAAAATGGCTGTTATCTTGGTCGAAAAATCGGATTTTCCCCTGCAGGATGCCCTGAGCCTGAGGGCTTATGTGATTAGTTGCTTAGGCTGGTTTGGTATTGCTGTGCTTTGAAAAAAAGCTGCTGTGAGAATAAGCGGCTGTGCTGTGAGAATAAGCGGCTGTGAAATAAATCAGCTAAGTGTTTGGTAAACTTTTTTGTAAAAGTGCTTTTGGAAAAAAAAGCAGTCTGATAGTGGGTCTTTTCATTAAAGAAGTACTGTAGCTTCGTGTGCTTTGAAAAAAAGCCAGTTTTCCAAAGCTACAAATAGCAGCTTCAGCTTTTTCCTTTGATTTCAGCTTATTCTCACAGCAGCTTCTAAAATAAGCCATTTTTTTTCAGTTTACCAAACACCTAAAACCCTCACAACTTTTTTTCATGGGTGCTTTTTTTTTAAGCACCTTACTCCCAAACTAGGTCTAAACCACCAGCAGCAGCAGCAACATAGGGCAAATTTTATAACAAAAAATGTAACAGTAATACATAATTACACATAGACGAATTGGCACAAACTATATATAGTGACAATTGGTTTGTGTGTATAATAGGTAAAAAAGAATTCAAGTATGCAAGTAGCAACTTGTACAAAAATAAGAAATAAAAGTGCTTTCGGTCGTTGCGATACTATAATTCTTCTGTATTCAGTCTCACCCAATAAGTCGGAATAATGCAAAATCAAGCTAGACAATAATAATTATTTTTTGTGTGAAAAGTAGGGGACTTGCTGTTAGAGATATGTAAACAATCTGTGATAAATTTATAAATGCTAATAAATAAACAGTGTATGAACAATGAAATAATATTAAACATAAATATTGAAGATCGAGGCTTGCATACCGCAATGTCCTTGAAACAGAAATTTCGCCCCTACTCAGTGCTTGTAGTTCTACGGATGTCTGCTTCACCAGGATTCAACGATCAAGTCAGAATTCCAGCACCAGAAAACTTGACTTTTGACGAATTTCTATGTGGTTCTCTCAGAAAGGATATATGTGATTGTTGAAGAAGAATGTTGATTTTCTGTGTCTTAAATGCCATGCAGATGGATGTATATATAGTGGGATTATACTTGTTTGCAACATGTATGAGAATGAGATATGACTGTTAGGAGACATCTCTTCAGATTGAGTGCTATGTTCTCTGCATTTTTTCATTACCTTCAGACTTCATCTGAAAAGATGAGTATGTTTAAATAAAAAATAATTTAATTAAATTCAAAATTAATTAAAAACAATTAATTTTCAATTAATTAGTACACCCCAAAGCCCATCTTTTGATAATTGATTATATATATTAATTACCAATTAATTAGTACACCCCAAAGCTCAACCCCAAGGGTGAGCCCAATTTTATTCTTCAAGGCTTATTACTCCAATTACTTTCTATAAGGGACAAAACCTTATAAAGTGAGGAAATCTTTTGGGTGTGGTACCAAGAAATTTCTACTCAAAATTTCCAACACTTTCATCAATAAAAATTTGGGTTCACTTAGTTGATACTAGCATATGGGCACACACAAAGTGTGTGAGAAATTTTTTTATTTTTGTTTTTGAAATAGAAGGAGAGAGGAAGAGAGTGATCGAGAATGTGGGAGTGAGAAGTTTTTTTATTTTATTTTATTTTTATAATTAGAAATATGTTAGGATTACATGTAGGTGAGGTTTTGAAAAGAAAAAAAAACAGTAAAATTTGGTTGTGTGAAATTACATTTTTGCATCATATTTCTTATTTATGTTATGTTTTAATTAGAAGGTTAAACTGGTAATTTCATAGGGTTTTGGTTGACAATGAGTGTTTTATTAATTAATAAAGATTACCACAATTCTAATAAGTTTGGATGAGAAATTAATTTTCAAGAAATTTTAAAATTATTTTTTAGAATTTGTGAATTTTCTTCTATGGCGTTAAATGGACATGAGAATTCAAGTACAAAATTTAATGTGTATATACGAGAGATAATAGTTAGGAAATGTACTAACAGAGGTGGTGGGTTATGGTGGCAACGTCGACGGTGATGGCGATGACGATGGTGGGTGAGTGTTTGTAACAACGGTGATGATAATTGGTCATGATGGTGGTGGCGGCGGCGATGACAATGATCGGTGGTGGTGATGGTGGGTAGCAATGGTGGGAATGGTGGTGATGGCAAGTGGTGGTGCCAACAACGATGTTGATGGTAGGTGGAGATTGTGGCAATGATGATGCTGGTAATTAATGGTGGTGGCGGCGACGACAATGGTGATGGGACTGACAATGATGGTCGCTAATAGTTTAGTTTTATTTATTTTTATTTTTAGTTGTTAAAACTTACACTAATGAAAATTTAGAAATGACAACTATTACATAGAATTTAAACTTGAGAATTTGAAGTCCTAAATTTCGAGATTTTCTTTTCACTTGGAAATTATAAAATTTTATGTTTATGAATCTAAACAAGAAAATTAATGCATGTTAATACATAAATTATGATTTTTGTCTAAATTTCAATTTCAAATTTATTTTCCTCATCCAAACAAAAAAAGAGAGTAGAATTTGGACATAAAAAGAAAGCTATGATAGCACATGACCTACATGTAGAGGCCAAGTTAGAAAAATTGATGAAAAACAGTTTGGCGAAAAGAGTATAGATCCTCTCCAAATCTAAAAAAATTGAGCCTAAAGATCAAATAATCCGAGCCGTTGAAAGTACTTTTAAAATGATAGAAAGTTTTTTTGGTGAAATTGTTTTTGGGTCCATGATTTTTCAAGGCAGCAGAAAATCATGATTTTTGTGTAATTGAAATATTTGTCCTGTGGCGTAACTTTTCATGTGTTATGGTGGACAACATAATTGATATTTTCCACTTATAGAGAAATTTAAGTGATATTGTAGCAACACATAATAGGGTTCCAAATACACCAAAAACTTTCTCAAAATACTCGCAACATGAATATAAATGTGAAGTTAAATGTGGGGGTAATATTAAGGAGATTAAATTTGTAGAATTTTTTTTATAAACTACATGACATGGAAGTTGATTATTGGATTATAACTTACGCGTTAATAAATGTTCTCATTGCTATCGGTGACATATCATATAGTTTGTAAAATTTATTTACAAATTTAGTCTCCCTAGCATTACTCTAAATGTAATAATACATGTTTCAACAGAGCCTTTATCCAAAAAGGGTCCCCACCTTTTGGTAAAAAAGAAGACAAGTTATGAAGTTCATTATACATCAAACTTTAACGATCCACAATATTTATATTTTTTTAGACGCATGAGTATATTTTTCAATGAGGTCGTTTCGATAACAGGGCATCAGCGTAGAAAGTAGTACATAGGCATGGGCCATGTTCTCAACTCAACCAACAAAAAGCCAAGACTCTCACGTTCAAATCCTATATCAATACCAAGACCGAGTCAACTCGATCCACTCTCAAGTCAAATCCAAAACCTTTGTTAGCGTCTATTTAATTTTGGAAATTGATTAGATAAAAAGCTCATACCCCTCTTTTCTTTTTCTTGTTTTCTTTTGTTTTCAAGAGGGATCAAGTTTATGACTTCCCTCCTATTTTTCTTGTATTTATGTTTTTGCCTTCATGAGGGTCAGATTTAAGTCTCGCCCTCTATTCTTTATATTTTATTATTAGAGTAAGGTTTATGTACTCGTATTTCTTTAAAAAGAAATATTGATCACATTAACAGCATATCGATCCAAAATTAACAACATATCAATTAAATACTGAAAAATAATCATTAAACATAGAAATTTTGGTGTCATATACAAAAATAACGTAGATTGTTTACGTGTAAATACTTCTGTGTGCTGATGTGGATGACACTTTCTTAAAGTAGTCCCAAAGTGAGCAATATATTTCATAATTAAGTTTAGACTTTTTTTTTCTTTGAACAAGCGATATTATTTACACTAAGATGAGAGGGTGGGTTTAACTTCATAATGAGCTAGCAATAATGAGGTTCAAATTCACATTCGACGAGAATCAAACCTAAGACCTCTTACTTACAAGTGAAGATGAATACTACTAGACCGTAGTATTAAGGGGCAAGTTCAGACTTTTCTTGTTGCATTAAACAATTGTAAGAAATCTTAATCTTGGTAGAGATAAGTGGACGACTCATGACTTGGAAAGGGCATCCATATATGTGGAAGTTGGAACTACGCCTGAGGATATCCCAATGAAAATTCATATATGTGATCAATGCACTTTGGAAATTTGACATTGGCTTTTGTTATATGCAATTTCCAAGTGCACTGAGATAATTAGTCCACTACTACTGTGTACACTGGCTTATCCATTGCCCTTGTGATTAACTCTTATCATATTCATATATATATATATATTTCGTAATTACGTGTGTTTATGTGGATGACACGTTCTTAAAGTAATTCCAAAGTAAGCAATATATTTCGTAATTAAGTTCAGACTTTTCTTGTTCCATTGAACAATTGTAAGAAATCTTAATCATGGTAGAGATAAGTGGACGGCTCATGACTTAGAAAGGGTATCCATATACGTGGAAGTTGGAACTACGCATGAGGATATCCCAATGAAAATTCATATGTGATCAATGCACTTTTGGAAATTGACATTGACTTTGGTTGTATGCAATATTTCCAAGTACATTGACTTGGCGTGTCCATTGCCCTTGTGACTAACTCTCATCATATTCATATATATATATATATATATATATATATATATATATATATATATGTGGTTAGAACATTTTATTTATTAAATTACAATATAAAAATTATCTCTGTATAATATCTATTAAATTAGAATATTTTTTTAATAATTTATATGTTTCAAACAAATTGACGGTTTTGTACAATAAAGGGGTGTATTGTATATGGAAGTTGATGGACTTTGCTTGACTATTAAATCCAAGGGTATTCAATATATACTTTTAAGGTTTGACGAAAAAAATATAAATATACTTTAAAAGAGTCAATAAAAGTCACAATGTATTGGATAAAGCCATTTTATAATTTTTAAAAAGTCTATGAAAATCTTATTGTATTCAATTATAACTTTTTATGAGTTTGCAAAAGTTTAAGTGTATTCAATTTCATTTATTTTACAAGATTTTTAAAAGTTATGGATTTTAATGGACTTTGCTCTTTCATGGTAATTTTTTTTATGTTTATGAATCCAAACAAGAAAATTGGTGCATGCTAATATATGAATTTTGACTTTTATTTTAAATTTATTTTCTTCATCCAAACAAAGAAAAGTGAAATTTGAACATAACAAGAAAACTATGATAGAAAGTGACATACATGTAGAGGCCAAGTTATAAAGATTGATGAAAAATAATTTGACGAAAATTGAAGTAAACCACATTGGTAACAGTAATACTAAAACACCTTCTCCGAGGTATTTCATTGTACATATGAAGAAAAATAGCGACGAATTAACTTAGAGCTCGTTTTAAATTGCTTTTTAAATGCTAGAAAGATTTTTTTTGGTGAAATTGTTTTTGGGTCCATCATTTTCTAGGGCTTGCAGTAAGGCATGATTTTGTGTAATTGAAATACGTGCCATGTGGTGTTACTTTTTATGTGTTATGGTGGACGACATAATTGGCATTTTTCACTTATGGAGAAATTTAAGTGGTATGGTAACACCACATAATAGGGTTCCAAATACACCAAAATCTTACTCAAAATACTCACAACATGGATATAAATGTGAATTTAAATGTAATAATACATGTTTCAACAGCCTTTATCCAAAAGGGTCCCCACTTTTTGGTGGAAAGAAGACTAATTATGGAGCTTATTATACATCGAACTTCAACGATCTAAACTTTTATGTTTTTTAGATGTATGAATATATTTTTCAATTGAAGACAGGGCATCAGCGTAGATAGTGGTACACAAGCATGGGCCATGTTCTCAACTCAACCAACAAAAAACCAAGACTCTCATGTTCAAATCCTGAATCAAGACCGAGGTCGAGGCAACTCGATCCACTCCCGAGTCAAATCCAAAACATTTGTTAACTTCTATTAATTTTGGAAATTGATGAGAGTAAAAGCTCATCTCCCTCTTTTCTTTTCGTTTTTCTTTTGTTTTCAAGAGGGCTCAAGTTTATGTCTCTCTTTTTATTTTTCTTGTATATTTATTTTTGTTTTGATGAGGATGAGATTTATATCTTGCCCTATATTCTTTCATATTTTATTATTAGGATAAGATTTATGTCTCCGTATTTTTTAAAAAGAAATATTTTTTTAATAAATGATATTATCTACACTAAGGGAAGAGAGTAGGCTTAGCCTCACAATAAGCTAGCAATAATGTGGTTCAAATTCGTCTTTGGTGAGAATTGAACCTAAGACCTCTCATTTACAAGTGAAGAGGAATACCATCAGACCGTAGTACTAAGTGAATTTAAAAAGAAATGTTGATCACATTAATGGCATATCAATCCAAAATTAACACATATTAATCAAACACTGGAAAATAATAATTAAACATACAAATTTTTGGGTCATACACAAGAATGACGTCAATTGTTTACGTGAAATACTTCTGTGTGTAGATATGGATGACACTTGATTTCTGAAAATAGTCCCAAAGTGAGCAATATATTTCGTAATTAAGTTCAGACTTTTCTTGTTACATTGAACAATTGTAAGAAATCTTAATCTTGGTAGAGATAAGTGGACGACTCGTGACTTAGAAAGGGCATCCATGTATGTGGAAGTTGGAACTACGCGTGAGGATATCCCAATGAAAATTCATACATGTGATCAATGTACTTTTGAAAATTTGACATTGACTTTGGTTGTATGCAATACTTCCAAGTGCACTGAGATAATTAGTGCACTACTACTGCGTACACTGGCTTGTCCATTGCCCTTGTGACTAACTCTTATCATATTCATATATATACATGTATTTAGAACATTTTATTTATTAAATTACAATATAAAAATTATCTCTGTAAAATATATATTAAATTAGAATATCTTTTAATAATTTATATGTTTCAAACAAATTGACGGTTTTGTACAATAAAGGGATGTATTGTATATGAAGGTTGATGAACTTTGCTTGACTCGTAAATCCAAAGGGTATTCAATAAATACTATTAAGGTTTGATGAATAGAAATATATATAGACTTTAAAGAAGTCAACGAAAGTCCCCATGTATTGGATAAAGCCTTTATAACTTTTAAAAAGTCTATGAAAATCTTATGGTATTCAATTATAACTTTTTGTGAGTTTGCCAGAGTTTAGGTGTATTCAATTTCATTTATTTTAAAGGACTTGTAAAAGTTATGGATTTTAATGGACTTTCCTCTTTTATGGTAATTTTTTTGTCATGAAAAATTTAACCTCTCCCCCAAAGACTTTGATAATTCATTTTTCTCAATTTTTTGAGGATATACTTCACCATCCACTATAATGCAATGACTATCATTATCACCACGTTCACCACCATGTCGGCACCACCACCTTACCATATCCATCATCGCCGCAACCCTCATTGCCATGAGCATCATCGCCACGCCCATGATGACCACCTATACTAGCATCACCATGGTCGTAATTGCCACCTTTACGACCATCATCACCACCGGGCCATCCTTGCTTCTCCACCACCTGAACACCACCTACCACCACAATCACCACCCCTGCTATTATCATAGTCACCAAAAACACCAACTTTACTACTATCATCTTGTCGACAAGTACTACGTGACACTTTCCACCACCATCGTTGTTACTACCACCTCATAAGCATGATCACCATTTTAATAATAAAAACTAAAACATAATAATGCTTTTTATTAATTGGAAAAGGATCTGACAACAGATCATTTTCCTAGGAATCTCGTGATCGTGATTGTTCATCGTACATCGTATGATCAGAAACCATTTCAAAATTTAAAATTTAAAATTAATTATATAAATAGTACATAATGAAAATTGACCGCACGATATACGATGAACAGTTACGATCACGGAATTCCTTATAAATGGATCCGGCAAGGATCCTTTTCCTCATTAATTGGTCATTAAAAAAATTCATGATAAATCATGTAATCCTAAAATATTCTAGCATTGAGTACTCTCTAAAATTTTGCAAAAGTCCATCACTTAACTCTTTATTATTTTCCACAAAAGTACATTAAAAGTCAAAGAAACTTTATGGAGTTTTAAATAGTTAATCAAATTCTACCAAATCCGTGGAAGTTCATCACTTTTAAAACTCAACAGGAGTCCATATAAATCTTAATAAACCCCCTAAGATTCTTACAATATTTGTTAATTCTGTACCTATAGAGGACTAAATGACACATCAGACATATTATGTGATAGTTTTAATCAGATATGATATGTATTTAAATTGTAATTAAGAAAATAAATGGTTTTCTTTAAATTGACGAGACTGTTTGGAATCAAAGCCACAACCTCATGAAAATTACTTACCAGACCATTAATTCTACCACAAAAATTAATCTATAGAGACAAAACATGATAGAAATAAGTCTGAAAGAAAGATCATGCCCATAAGACCAAGTATTATTATATCACGGATAATTTAATTCTCAAACAAACATAGTAATCAAACCAATAAATGTCTTAAGATTGTTAGAAAAATATGGGCTAATTGCTATATAATCACATAGAAAATCAAGAAATAATTCATGCAATTATATATCAAAGTAATGCATGCACATGAGTAACCAATGTTAAATGAACATGATATAATGGATTAGAAAAACTTTAAAATATGGTCGAGGCAAGGACACTCTGCCCTTAAGACAAGTTTACGCCCTACTATGGTGCTCATGGTTGACCAACGCTTGTCTCCCAAGATACAACGACCAAGTCTTTGTAATAGTAGCACTCCATATCACAATGCTTGACTGAACCACGATTGTATAGAAAACTCTCTCATATGGACTTAAAAGAGACTCTCTAACTTTTAGTGCAGTATATGTATGAATATATAGATGATGAAAAATTGTTCAATAACTATAGGAGGCTTCCCTATTTATAGAATTTGAGATGCCGCTACTAAGACATTACTTCTAATTTCCACTCAATTAATAAATTTAATATAATAATATTAAATTTTCCATCATATTTAAACTATGATTACCAATTTGGAAAGGGATCATCTCCAGATATCTTCCACCAAATTCACCAAATCCGACGATCTGGACCATTAAAATTTAATCGAACGGCTAAAGTTATTATAACTTTTAAAGCGGGTCTCTGTTTGTAGCCGTTAGATCAAATTTCAATGGTCCGGATCCCCGAACTTGATGAATTTGTTGGAAGGAGGATCCCTTTCCTACCAATTGATCAAACTATGTACTTTTCAACGGAAAAATAATTAAACCCGACAACACACAGTTGCCATCCCTGCATGTCTTCCAAATTTCCAATTAGCATATAAGGTTGAGAGCGTATGGTTACAGGAACAACATAATCTAGAGGAAATAGCAAGAAGACTTGCTAATTTGCTATCCATGGCAACTCCCATTTCTAGCTCCTCCTCATTCCTTAGATTTTCCATTGGTTTATCAGCATTTCTATGCCTAATTCTCTGCTCTTTGGCAGTAAGAGATACAAAAACCCACCTCCTTTCACGTACTCATACTGTTGAAGTCAACTATCTTCTACCAGCAAACACCTGCAGCCCCTCCACCAAAGGTTAATCCCATATTTCTCTCTAGCTAGCTCCTCTATCCATGCACGCAGATGTTGTCTTTTTAATCTCTCAATGGAGCGTACTCTACTTGCTTTATATACAGATTATTGCATGCATGGTGTTGAATGAGTGCAAGTACATGGAAATATTTTATAGAAAATTTAGGATTAAATCCCTCATTTTCAATTCCATCGATTGAAATTTTTTATCATGGTCCTTTGATTCTTATCTACGCCAGTATTTTAATAATTATTTACATGTCAACATATTTTAATTTAATTTTCCTAATAAATCCACTTAATGTTAAAAACGTCACCTTTGGCATGTTTATATTTATGGCTAAAATGTACCCACTCCGTTGTGTATTTTAACCATCAAAACCGTCCATCTTTTAAAGAAGAAAATAGACGTATATGGTTCTACAAAAAAAAAAAAAAATCCTAAATCGTTAATCCAAAGGTCATATGATTTCAAATTTAGATGATTTTTGGTAGACACAATCTTTTGAAGAAGATCTAAAAAATAGATGACTTGGATCATTGAAATACATTACGAAGTAAGCTTCATATAAAAATGAGTGTAAAAAAAAGCGGTGCCAACATTTTGTTCCCACACACACACACACACAGATATATATATATATATATATATATATATATATATATGTATGTATGTATATATATGTATGTATATATTGTGACTATTAAGTATGTATGTAATGACACACCTATACATTTTTTCAATTCAGGTCATGACAATAAGGCGCCATCCGTACTGAAAGTGGTCCACAAGCATGGCCCATGCAACCAAGTCCACCAATCCAAATCAAACAGTAACCCTGCCGATCAAGATGAATATCTCACACAAATCCTTAACCAAGACGAAGCCCGAGTCAACTCAATCCACTCCCATTTCAACTACCCAAACAAAAAGTACAGGATCCCCGACCTACTTGCACATTCTGACGCCACAGTGATTCCCGCCCAGTCCGGCAGCGTACTTGGTTCTGGAAACTACATCGTCAGTGTCGGCTTGGGCTCTCCCCAGAAGCAACTCTCGCTTGTATTCGACACCGGCAGCAGTCTCACTTGGACACAGTGCCGACCATGTTCTGTATCTTGTTACCAACAGAAAGATCCCATCTTCGACCCTTCTCTCTCTACCTCTTACTCCAACATCTCCTGCAACTCCCCCGCGTGTTCTCAACTTGCAGCCTCCGGTGTCGCTAGCGGTTGTTCCGCCTCCACCTGTGTTTACGGCCAACAGTATGGAGACCGCTCCTTCACAATCGGCTTCTTTGCCAGCGAGAAGTTAACTTTGACTTCAACAGATGTTTTTACTGGTTTCGTCTTCGGCTGCGGCCAGAATAACCAAGGCTTATTTAGGGGCATCGCCGGTTTGCTCGGTCTCGGTCGAAGCAAGATCTCCCTTGTTGAACAAACCGCTCAGAAGTACAAGAGATTCTTCTCCTACTGCCTCCCTTCCACTTCAAGCTCCACCGGTTACCTCAGCTTAGGCCACTCCGACAACGGACGTTCAGGTTATAACGCCGTCAAGTTCGTGCCGCTCACCACATTATCTCAAGGCGAGTCGTATTACGGCCTCGGACTGGTCGGTATCAACATCGGTGGGAGTCAACTGCCAATTTCGGCTTCGGTATTTTCGACTTCGGGAACAATTATCGACTCGGGGACGGTGATCACGCGCCTCCCAGCCACTGCGTACACAGCGCTGCGGGACGCATTTCGAGAAGCGATGAAGAGGTACCCAACTGCTAGGTCGATTTCTTCCCTGCTGGACACGTGTTACGATTTCAATGGATTCAAAACGATAACCTTTCCAAAGATAGGGTTTGTGTTTGGCAATGGGGTTACGGTAGACGTGGACGCAACAGGAATATTAGTTCAGCAGAGTGCTTCGCAGTTTTGCTTGGCGTTTGCCGGAAACAAAGATGATAGGAGTGTTGGGATTATTGGGAACGTTCAACAGAAGAGGTTGCAGGTAGTGTATGACGTTGCTGGTGGAAAGGTTGGATTTGCCCCCGCTGGTTGCCAATGATTCATTAGGTGAACCAATAGATACAAATGTAATACTGATACAACTAAACAAAGTGGATAGGTTATGTGTTAGTAATACAGCTAGTAAATTAAAAATAAAACATTGGTTTCCCAACCAAAAAAAGATATTAAGTAATTGAGTATGTATGTCAAGAATAATTTTGAGGTGTACTCAGAATATGGTCAAGTGTTTAGAGCTTGAGAAAGTATAAGTCAGGAGAGGGAGGGCACATACCCTCTCTCACTCTTTTCCAAGTTGAAAATTTAGTGTATATATTAATCTTGTGAAATATTTACAAATTCTAGTTGAGTTATTAAGTTTTCCTCCCCCTTCTTTGTTTACTCACTTCCGATCTCATGTTTAAAATCATATTGAGTTGCATATTATTGTTAACATGAATGAGTATTAAATTATCAATGCAACAAGTAAAGAAAAAAATAGAGAAAAAGACAAAATTAGCTTGATTTTTCATGAAAATGGGGTTAAATTCTTAAAGGTGCTCTCACTTACACTACAAGAAAATTGCCTTTTAATAACGTAAAACTTCTGTCGTTTAGGAAAAAAAACATCATTAAAGGATCTTACCCTTGACGCTTTTTAAAATACATGTCATGAGAGAGAGTGAGATCATTTGAAAAAAAAAAAACCATCATGGGTAAGATCTTTTAATGACATTTTTGTTTTAAATGCCATAAATTTTGTCATTAAAAAGCAGTTTCTTGTAGTGCAAGTTAGGAATGAAAAATACATGAATACTCTATTAATGTGTTCTTGATTAATAAGCTCTCATTCAGTGAACCATTTTTGGATCCATCTATATTGAAACAGTGACAAGACATGCAATCCCATGATCATATCCATATAGCACATAAGCGAGAAACCAAACTTCACGCTTGCGACAGTTGATGCCGAACCAATTCAAGTATCTTTAAATTTGCCTATTAGACTGAGTCAAATTTGTTAAATGCAGAAATTCTATTTTCTTCCTTGTTATAAACATACTACATAGACTGAGTCAAACTTGTAAAATGTAGGAACCTAAATTATTTTCTAAGATATTTCGAGATAATACGTATTCTAAAAGTATCAAAAAATTGAAAAGAAAGTATGGTTCCGGAAGTTTTTGGATTGAAAATTAAAAACTTGTCTTCGATTTTTAAACTGTTAGAACCCCGCACATAACTGAAATCGATAATTCAATACCACAAATGAATCAGAATTTTCATCCACTACATTCATGTCCATTACGACCTTGTTCGTTTTACATCCTTAGCTAGGATTGAATTAGCTAGTACTAATATACCATATTTGGTATGACTATAGACTAAGTCAAATGAGATTAGCCCGAACTCGTGTGGACTTCGGGCCTCACCAAATCGTCTAAATTAGTCCCACGCGAAACTATGCTGCCTTCTCTCACTAACAAGTATCCTCTCTCTCTCTCTCTCTCTCTCTCTCTCTCTCTCTCTCTCTCTCTCTCTCTCTCCCTCCCTCCCTCTTGGATTGATATGGGAATTGGGTAGGCGTCGTGTTTTGCTTAAGATCTGCAGACTGTTGGGAGAAAACAGGTCTGCAACTATTTGTTTTCATAATTAGGATGATGATGGGATTAGCAAGGCTATGGCAGATGAACAGAGATGGAGAGGCATGAAGAAGGGAAATTGATGAACTTAATTATTATTATTATTATTTGTAATATATTAGAATTACCATGATTATATTGAACTTCATCAATTAAAAAAATAAAAGAAAAAAGAATTTGGAGGAGGTCTAAATTTAATTATTCAGATCAGAATGTGAAATTTAGTTTTTATAATTAATTTAAAAATAAATTTAGTCTTTATAATTAATTTAAAAATAAATTTAGACTTAATCTAACACTGCACTAAACGCTTCACAATTTTAGTATTGCTTAGTCCAAGCCAAGCTAGTCTAGTTTAGTCTGAGCTAGTCAGGTGCAATAAACGCACAAGTCTTAGCATTCGACACGAAGCAATGTTTTCGTCAAGAGATTTTTCAGTGTATTTGAACATGAAGTGATACGCCACATGTTATTATACAAATGAAGATTATTATTATTTTTTTCAATTGTCTCTCCAATTATCTATGATATATGATGTTTAATATCGTGTTCCAAACACACTAAACAGTCTCTCCTTTTGGCCTACTTGCGACAACTATATCTTAACATTTTAATACCAATTATGCGACATAGAATACATATGGTGTATATCATGGGGTTCAAGTGTTTACTAGTAAGATGTTTATAGTACAAGTCGTTGCCATAAATATTATTGATTTTGAAATTGAGGTGATGAGTTAATTTGCATTTTTTTAAACGAACGATATTATTTACACTAAGGTAGTGAGGGAATAGGCTACGCTTCACAATATGTTAGCAATAAGGTGGTTTAAATCGCCTTTTGCTAAAATTGAAGCTAATACCGTTCATTTACAAGTGAAAAGGAATATCACTAGACCGTAGTACTAGCAGCAGACTTAATTAGTATTGACTTCTATATGTGCAACCAGGAAATAAGCGTAGCCCCAAGAAATTTAGCATTGCGTAGCTGCGTACTCTGTAGTTTCTAGATTGAAAAACTTGGTCAATGATATTTGTCAGGAATTGCTTTCCCTTGGCCATGAATATGGATTTGGGTCCTCTCCAGATCCAAAGGATTTGAGCCTGCAAATCAAGTGATTTGGCCGTCCAAATTTGATTTAACAGCTATAATTATTATAACTTTAGAAGGGCTCCTTGTTTGTAGTCGTTGGATCAAAATTTCGATGGCCTGGATCACTTGATCCGTAGGCTCAGATCAAGTGGATCCGGAGAGGATCCAAATCCCATGAATATCTTCTCCAAGTCTGTCTCTGTTTGCAAAAGACTACCATACATTAATTGCAGAGAAAATTATAGTAATGGTCTCTTAATTTTAATTTAATTAGAGCAATAATCTCTCGATAAAAAATCCATAACTATTGGTCTTTCGATTAAAAAGCCCAAAAAAGTTTTGAGCCCAGAAATAGAAAAACCAAACAAAGACCTTACAATCCTACTTGAACTGATGCCGCAGAAGCAAAGCTTCGCCGAGAAATCCAAACAATCAACCAAATACACTAAAATGATGGAAGTAACAACTCCACAACCTCCACAAAGCACTACATAGATCGGAACAACAACCACAAATCACAAAAAGCTAGTGAAAGATGACCCACCAATAAGAAGGTCACATAACAAAGCCACCGAGGACAAATTCATGGGAGGTGGCTGTGTTAACACCCGAGCCTAAAACATCGTTTGCCTTCAATAATTAGTACTACCATAATCTTTTAGCACACAAAGGGCTATTTCAATCGGATCTGGACTGAGTAGTTCTTGAAACTTACTAGCATCGGCGTGAACACAGGTGATGAAGGCGAAATTCGAGCCTCTTGTCCGACGACTAATGCATGAAGGAATGAGAACACTTGCAATCTGGTGACAGTTTTGTTGGTTGGAGGAGAAAAATTGAATGGCAATTATAGCCAAATGGTACTACTTTGGAAGCGTTGCTCAATGTCTAAACTTGTTTTTGACATACATTTGTAAAACCTTATATTGTTTGTGCTGTCAATTAACGTAGAAGACCAATACATGTTGTTTTAAGTGATCAGAGTGCAGAGAGGAAATTGAAATGGCTGTTATCTTGAGTTTATGTTATTCTCTTTCATTTTTAAATAAGATCATAGTTGCTAGATACGAATCGGTGGATAGTTACGAGATGTGAGTAGCTGGTCGATCAATACAATATATTTGGTCAATTAGTCAATCATATGTTCTGAGTTTGTCCTGCATTGGTGGAACAGAGAGGGAATTTGACTGGATTCTCACAAATTGGTTTAAATGAAGATGCCTTGAAACTCTTTGGGGATATGAGATATTCAGAGGTAGAGATTGATCATTATGCTCTCTTAGCTGTCCTCAGGTCATGTTAGGATTTGGCAACCCTCCAACTGGGTCAACAGGTTCATGCATTGGCAGATAAATCAGGGCTCGAGTCCAATGAATTTGTCGCTAGTTCTTTGATATTTATGTACACAAAGTGTGGGATCATTGAGATACATCTGAATCATTTGGAACTCAATCATTTTCTGATATGCACAGCATGGGTAGGGATATGTTCCACTCGACCTCTTCTTCCAAATGAAGAAGGAAAAGGTGAAACTAGATCATATAACCTTTGTTGCAGTACTAACTGCTTGTATCCACATGGGTTTGGTAGAACAAGGCAGCAAATTCCTAAAATCTAAGGAATCTGATTATGGAATAACCCTGCGAATGGAGCATTATGCGTGTGCAGTAAATCTATACGGGTGAGCTGGGCGTCTAGAAGAGGCAAAAGACCTGATTGAAGGCAATACCATTTAAACCCGACACAATGATTTTGAAGACATTACTTGGTGCCTGTAGGGCTTGTGGGAATATTGAATTAGCTATTCAAATTGCAAGCCATATACTAGACCTAGAACCGGAAGAGCACTGCACTTACGTTATTTTCTCTAACATGTATGGGCATCTCAAAAGTTGGGGTGAGAAAGCTAGCGTAAAGAAGCTTGAGGAAAAAGGGTGTGAGAAGAGTCCCCAGTTGGGGTTGGATATAAATAAAGAATGAGGTGTTTTCTTTCAAAGCCGAAGATCTCTCACATCCCCACTACACGGAGATATATTACGTATTGGTAGTTTTGATGGAGGAAATAAGAAAGATGGATGTTGTTGCTGTGGATGCAAATTTCCGCCTTCTTCTTCTTGGACAAAATTGCACCTACAAAACAATTAACACGTTAGGTCAAGGCCAAGAGCCTCACGCGCCCACAATGAATGGGGAGGGGCTTTGGCCGAAGAACCTTCGATGCTAAAGTTAGAATTTAGAGAGAAAACTATTTTGAGAGTTTTTTGGGAGTTTTGCAAGAATGTGGACCTCATTTTCTAGAAAAAATAGGGTCATATATATAGGGAATGGAGGTGGCCGGCCCTTAGAGGTTTTTTGTGTGAAAATGGATGATTTATTAATTAGGAATTAATGTATTAATTAGCCAATTAATCTCCATTTATATGGAATAATTTGTAGGTTATGAAGTAATTACCTAAGATGAGGATGGATGAAATAATTTGGAATTAATTACCTTTTTTGGACACTCTTGGCTTGATTAAAGAATGATTGTCTACTGATCGAGCGTAGGACAACCGGTGTGTCTCAAAGATAACTTTGTCCTTTTCACCAAAAATCCATGTGTCACCTTGTGATTATATTTGGCTCCACAAATGCCCCCACACATGCTGGGTTGCTCGCAGGAAAAGGCAGCAAATGTAGAGACTTCCAACTTTGATGCAGATTCTCTCTTGAACTTGGAATTAGATTCTTCTAGGAAAGGGAAATAATTCTCCTCCAAAGCCTATTTAAGCATGCCTTAAGTAGGGGTTTAAATCAACTTCGGAGGGAAATTATTTATCCCTACAAGAAAGAGAGAAAGTTAGAAGATATTTGTTCCCCCTCCTGTAGCACTCTTCTTTGTTTGCCCGTGCAAAGAACCGTCTTCCGTTGATTTCTTTGTCTTCTTTGCGTCGCACCGATGTAAGAAAAACTTAATTATCTTTGTCTTCTTCTTGGGAGGTGCTGCCACGGGACATCCATCGAGGTGGTACGGCACGTCGGTTGGCAGGGGCTAGGAGTCGGCTTGTCATGGGCTAATGAGGTGGTGTGGCAGGGGCTATTGCTTGTGCTGCTCGGCTTGATTGAAGCCAAGGATTAACTCGACATGGGCCGAGGAAGTGGCATGGTATGGGCAACGGTTTGTGCTGCCATGTCTGGGCTGCTTGCCGAAAATAAGAAAACTGCTTGAGTTTGATTTCTCAGTTGTCGTAGATGGAGCAGTCAATGATAAAGTTGCCAAGATCGGAGCTGCTAAAGATGAAGTGTCGGATGAGTGAATTGTTAAGTGCAAAAGTGGCTGATGCCCCATGACCATTTGCTGCCTAATTGATCTTCAAACATTCGATCTTTTAAGCTATGTGGTCTTCTCGCACTGGAGAGCTTACCCAGATGGGTGTCAGGGATTTAGTTTACTATATCGCACTGAAGAGTAATTAGTTTACCCTCTTACACTGGAGAGCAATTAGTTTATTCTCTCGCACTAGAGAGCAAACCCATATGGGTGTCAGGGAATTGGTTTACCCTCTTGCACTGAAGAGCAATTAGTTTATCCTCTCGCATTGAAGAACAGACCCTTTTGGGTGTCGGGGAATTAGTTTATCCTCTCGCACTGGAGAGCAAACCCATATAGGTGTCAAGGAATTGGTTTACCATCTTGCACTAGAGAGCAATTAGTTTATCCTCTTGCACTGGAGAGCAAACCTATATGGGTGTCGAGGAATTGGTTTCCCCTCTCGCACTGGAAAACAATTAGTTTATCCTCTCGCACTGGAGAGCAAACTCATATGGGTGTTGAGGAATTGGTTTACCCTATCACACTAAAGAGCAATTGTTTTATCCTCTTACACTGGAAAGCAGACCCTTTTGGGTGTCGGGGAATTAGTTTACCCTCTTTCACTGGAGAGCAATTAATTTATCTTCTCGCACTGGAAAGCACGGAAGTCATTGTCGTGAGTGCAGCTGAGGAAAGCTAGACTGTTGGGACAACCGAAATAATCCTTAGCCTGCGAGGTCATGTTTGGCGATCTGCTTGAGAATTCGAACTGCTTGTGGACCTCGCATAAGGGTGCAAGCGTAGTGAGCTGCTCCCATAATTATTGTGCCATCATTAGGTGTTTCGTCGTGTGCCTTTTTGAGGCTTGGTTGGCACGAGCCACATGGCAAGGTCGGCATGGCTGTAAGCCATGGTGCAAGATCAATGGTTGCCGGGAGCCGTGGAGTAGGCAAGCATGGTTGTGAAAGCAGAGATGGGGCTGGCTTGGGCCAGGTTGTGCGCATTAAGAGGAATTGTCTGGAGTGTTGAGAATAAGGCCTGCCCCCAGTTCTTGGTAGTTGGGTTGACGTGTCCTTCTGGTACTCGTTTGCCCCCGGCGTGCCATTAGGCTGAGCTGCTGGGTTTTGTCAGAACATAAGAAGTCTTTATATCCGGTAATTTATGTGGGGTAGTCATGTCTGCTCGATCTTGTCATTGAAAGATGACTCGCTTATGTTGGTCATGTCTCATCGAAGGGCCTTGTAAATAACTTCGTTGTGCGGGAAATCGCGCAATCGCTTGTTCAAGAGTATTTCTACTTCTTCCTGAATTTGCCTTTGTTGGGGGGTGGCAGAGCCTTCGGCTGCCTCTGGTCGTGACCTACTAGTCTAGGCTGGTATTCCATATGTTCGGCTCGTCTATGCCTCAACTGAGATCGGTGCTAGCAAGAGAGCGAGTAACTCGCAGGCTGCTGGTTGAACTTGAGCCGGATTGAATGACTACTTATCTTTGTTTGTTGTGCTGCCTACTCCGATGTGAGGTGGATGATACTCCTTGCGGGCCTTATCGGGAATGAACATTTTTGCCTGGAAGGTTGCTTATGTTAATTATCAGAATGTGGCCCTAACCGTGAGCGTATACTTATCCTTGACCCTAGTCGAGAATGCACACTCCCTTGCGATCTAAGACGGGAGTATATGCTATCTCGGGGGCCTAATCGGGAATGTACACTACCCGAACATTTGGCTAGTGGCTAGTCGAGTGGCTGCTTACCGGGACACTGCTGGAAAGTTTCGTCTGCCCTTGTCTTACTTCAGGATACCTTGTCCGAAGCACGTTGGATCTCGGTGCGTTGCAAAAGTTGATTCACCAAGGTCCTCTGTTGTGCAAGGACGCTCGTCAACTCTATGACTTGTCGAGACAAGTGTTATTCGCCGTTTAGATTGGAAGAGCTTTGGAAGGAATGTGCCTCATTGAGCAGTGGAAGTATGGTAGACTCCAGGCATGAGATTTGAGTTGAGAAATGTCAAATCTGTGGAGAAATATGGTAAAAATGCCCCCAGCTCGATGGTTGGTTTGGATGGTTGAGATAGTTTTGGGTCGGTTTGGGCTGCTTGGAATGCCGCAGAAGCAAGCTGGGCCACGAGAGTAGGCTAGGCCACAAGAGTAAGCTACTCAGCGGGAGCAGGCTGGGCTACGGGAGTAGACTGGGCTGCAGGAACCCAAAACCCTGAATGAGGCACGTTGGATCTCGGTGCGTTGCAAAAGTTGATTCACCAAGGTCGTCTGTTGTGCAAGGGCGCTCGCCAACTCTATAACTTGTCGAGACAAGTGTTGTTCACCATTTAGATTGGAAAAGCTTTGGAAAAAATGTGCCTCCTTGAGCAGTGGAAGTATGGTAGACTCCAGGCATAAGATTTGAGTTGAGAAATGTCAAATTTGTGGAGAAATATGGTAAAAATACCCCCGGCTTGATGGTTGGTTCGGATGGTTGAGATAGTCTTGAGCCGATTTGGGTTGCTTGGAATGCCACAGGAGCAGGCTGGGCCACGGGAATAGGCTGAGCCGCGAGAGCAGACTGGGCCACAAGAGTGGGCTACTCAGCGGGAGCAGGCTGGGCCGCGAGAGTAGGTTCGGCCATGGGAGTGGGCTGAGCTGCGGGAGCAGACTGGGCTGTGGGACCAGGCTGGGCCACGAGAGTGGGCTATTCAATGGGAGCAGGTTGGTCCATGGGAGTAAGTTGGGCCACGGGAGTGGGTTACTTAGTGGGAGCAGGTTGGTTTGCGGGAGTAGGCTAGGCCACGGGAGTGGGTTGCTCGGTGGGAGCTGGCTGGGCCGCAAGAGTGGGCTGCTCGGTGCATGATGCACGAGAGTGTGAGGTTTGGGGTCGGCTTGGCAACGCATTGGGCTCGCGTTGGACTTGGTTTGGTGGCACAGCTCAGGTCGTGGTAGTGGTGACACCATGGACCTCGCCACATGTGGCTATCGTAGTAGCCATCGCGGTGGTTCCCGTGGTGGAACCTTGTGGTGGTCGTGCCGTTCCCCCTAAAGATCGCATTTAGTCTCGTGGATCGTCATGGTCCCATATCTTGAATGTTAAAATTTTCATTTGTTGAATTTTCTAAATTTCTAACCATTGTACTTCTCTTTTACGTTTTATCAAAGAATTTTTGCAAATAAAAAAATTCTAATAATAAGAACGTACGAAAAATCTACAATGGACAAGAAAATAGAAAACCTTGGATGCGAGAGTCTTCTACAAGTGTGAGACTCAACTCTCAATGAAAGCACCAATTTGTGGATGCAAATTTTCGCCTTCTTCTTCTTGGACAAAATTGCACCTATAAAACAATTAACACCTTAGGTCAAGGCCAAGAGCCTCACGCGCCCACGATGAATGGGGGGGCTTTGGCCGAAGAACCTCCGATGCCAAAGTTAGAATTTAGAGAGAAAAGTATTTGGAGAATTTTTTTGGAGTTTTGCAAGAGTGTGGACCTCTTTTTTTTAGAAAAAATAGGGTGATATATATAGGGAATGGAGGTGGCCGGCCCTTAGAGGGTTTTTTGTGTGAAAATTTGTGATTTAATTGGTGATTAATGGATTAATTAGGAATTAATCCATTAATTAGCCAATTAATCTCCATTTATATGAAATAATTTGTAGGTTATGAAGTAATTACCTAAGATGAGGATGGATGAGATAATTTAGAATTGGTTACCTTTTTTGGACACTCTTGGTTTGATTAAAGAATGATTGTATACTGCTCGTGCGTAGGACAACCGGTGTGTCTCAGGGGTAACTTTGTCTTTTTTACCAAAAATCCATGTGTCGCCTTGTAATTATTTTTGGCTCCACAATTGCTAATCTAATGGTTTTGATGCATGATTTCGATTATATCGGCGACTGCTGTGATGATGCTCCTATCCAAAATCATGATACGATTTTGTTGGCTGCATAAGCTGGCTCACCATCTTTGCTCAAAATACCAAATTGGTTTCACATTTGTATACTATTGTATGCACTATTTCTTGTAACGATTCAAATTCTTGTTTCAATAAGTTTAGAAATTAATAAAAGAGTTGGAATGTTCGAAGTTTGTAAATTGATCAAACCAAAACTCTGATTCAGAATGAACATAGGCTTTGTTCCAAGGAATCACCAACTTGCCTTGTCTACTAATGTGAACTTGTTGCAAAAAGGCAGTTGTGTGTATATGAAAACAATTTCTGATTTATTGAGAACTAGGAAAAGTGGAGAGGCTTCAAAGGAACTCCTCACAATGGAGGAAATCAAGGTATAGGAGGGAACTTATCTACATCCTGATGATACTGTGAAGTTACCATAAGGCAATCACGCATTGTACAAAATTCACATGCCATTGCATGATTAGTTAAAGGATATTTCTATTGTTGTATATATGGGAGCAAATTTCCACCTCAGATTTAATTGACGAAACCTACACACAAGAAAAGGGATAAATAGAGTTAGACTAACACCGATGTTAGCCAAAGGATCTCCGTTTCCTAAATCAGAAAGACTATAGAAAGTAATAAGAGTGTGGTGAGATTTTTTATATTGGAATCAAGTGGTTGATCTAAGGTATTTATAGAAAATTGAAAGTTAACCCTAGCGTCCAGGTTCATTGAACTTGTTAGCAGAAAGTTATTTAGTATGCACATTGATGGAGAAATATTTTTATAAGATCCCTAAATATTCTTTGGAGAGTGTTGCCATTCTAAGAGACTGATAAGCAAGCCCATTACATATCAAGGTGATATGAGTAGGTTCAGTGGCGATCGACTTGGACTGTTTGTAATGAATTGGGTCTGGAGGCATGTTGATTGTGGGCTTCTAGGACCTTCCTAGAGTATGTGGCCCATTAGCCCGTTAGGATTTGACTAATGGTTTGTGTATTCCGTCAAGGGTAGAGTAGTCATATTTGATAAGTTGTATGCGTGGTGCATGTGTTCCTATTAGTTGACATTTATGTTCCCACAACATCCTAGTTGCATGAAAATTCTTCTCATATTTCAAAGGTAAGTTCAATATGTTTTCAAATAGTTATCTATATATATGAAACACAGTGAGCAATAATCCATCTTAATCAAAGAGATAACTACTAAACTATGCTAAAAATAAAGTTAATTAACTCTAAACACGAAATGGTTCTAAAATGCGTTTTTAGAGTAGTGTCCTTCTTAGTGTACCATGTTGCATTAAAAAGGGGTGGTGATTTGCAAAGGTGACATCCATGTGCAACCAGAAAATAAGCACATGAAGACTACCCAAGAGTGTGAATTCAAAGAAAAATTCATCCTTATGTAGTTGTTTGGATAGTTCCTCGATGATTAATCATCTAAGCACTAGACAAGATGTTCGTTCTTTATTACATAACATTAGGAAAATATAACCAAACATTGACTCCGTTCCAACTACATTACATTCACATGAATTATATGTATATATATACACACACATATATTCTAGGGTTTGGAATCATCTTAGAAACTATACAAGTAACTTTATTATATATATATATATATATATATATATATATATATATATATATATATATATATATAATGACATGCATATAGTCAGTTTTTCTCTAGACAAGATGTTCGTTCTTTATTAAAAGATAAGTTGTAGATAAATAACATATAATATTAATATATAAATTGTCAACATGTTATTATCAATAGTCAACACTATATCAGTGCAAATTTTGTTATTTAACAAAGGACGGTTGCGCATAATCCACATGAATTCCTAGAGATAAAATATTGGTGTAATGGGTCGCTAAGATTTTTGCCATAGATTCAGATTAGAAACTTCAGATGATGATGTGAACTGATGCTTTTAACCACCCTTTTCATCTTTTTCAATGGTGCACTATCAAAGTGGGGAAATTAGGCATATGGATGAAAAATTAAAATAATAATAATTAAGCCATGCCAATTAGAAAGTACGAACTCTTATACAAAAAAAATAAAATAAAATAAAATGTTGCATGGTGCTGAAAACTACAAGATCGGAAGTCAAGCCATCAAAATCTCCATCCGTATCTCTCACTCTCTCATTTTTGGGACAGATTCCAGCTTTTCTCCGCCATCCACTACAACTTCTGTCTACCCCACACCCTAACAAGTTCCAACATATCAATCATTTTTCCCTATCCGATTAAAGATTCCCACTATTTTTCTTTCATGATTAATCACCAGAACTGTTGGTGTGCAATTAACAATCAAACAAGAAGAAGAGAACTATGCAGGAATAAGGATTATTTTTTTAATTATTATTTTTAAGGGAAGAGATAAGGATTCAAAACTATTACAATAATTTAGGAGAAGAAGGAGTTTCGAACCTGAGATGCATGAGTGGAAACCCAACACCTTATCCATTAGAATATTGGCCACCCATTCTACTTAATTTTGTTAACCAAGGCCATCACATCGTTATGAAAACAATATTCTGATGTCAAAAGTCATAAATTCATGAACGATAATTCAAGTCTAGATTGAAACGGATTCATGAATATGTCTTCATGGGATGGAATAACACAACTAACTACAAAAACATTGTCTTCTTTGAGGTATTTCATTGTACATATAAAGAAAAAAAATTGACAAATTAACTTAATTGTTGGCACATATTAATTGGAAATTTGTTTTTCTTTTGATTGAATTTATAAGCTGTTTGTACCATACTTGACCAATCCCGAAACTACTGAGCACCGGTCAACGTTATACCGTCAAGGACCCAGAAGAGTTTCCTCCAACCAGGAGGCCAATCACAGCGCGACACGTGTCGACATCGGAAGCCAATCATAGTGCGACACGTGTCAACATCAGAAGCCAATCACAACACGGCACGTGTCAATGTTAGAATGAAACTAGAAACTCTCTTCTATAAATAGAGATCATTCTCTCACAATATTTCCTAATGTCATTTGTACTAAATCATTCACTTGTACTCACTAAAGGAGAGCTTGAACCTATGTACTTGTTTTAATGAGAACTCCTCTACTCCGTGGACGTAGCCAATCTGGGTGAACCACGTACATCTTGTGTTTGCTTCCCTGTCTTTATCCATTTACATACTTATCCACACTAGTGACCGGAGCAATCTAGCGAAGGTCACAAACTTAACACTTTCTGTTGTACCAAAGTCCTTACTGATTTTGTGCATCAACATTTGGCGCAATCTATGGGAACGAAACTTATTCCCACTCCCTTCAGCTTTGCCAAGCTGGTTTCCACCATTCGTACACTCTCTTTTGACTAGACATTCCTTTCCAACATGGGGAGCGAAGGAAGCCACATTACACAGAATGACACCCCTCTTGCACTTAGTGCAAAGCAACGAAAGAATGAAGGAAAGAGTGTTGCTCTTCAAGCTAAAGTCAATGAGCTAGAAGCTCAGAACAACAAGATAGCAATGAAGAATGAGGTCCTCTAGGAGCAGTATGAGAAGCTCTTTGAGACTCTAATGTATTCCGATAGACTCACCCTAGAAGTCAGTACGGCGAGTCCAAGAAAAAACCACACGCCCATGCTTAAACTTTCAAACTTCCAAAAGACGATGGAGACTTATGAAAGAAAATTCCAGTGGTACATAACTCCATTTATGACCCCTTGTCCTATAACTCATTGAGGAAGGAAACAAGTTGAAGGCCGAACGTCAGGTCGAGATACCTGACTAGAACCAACCCAAGCCTAGCCTTCTCACAAGAAGAATCCTCGATGCCCCCTTCAAGCGAAGACAAAACAAAAGCTTCATCAATGGAGAACACCTTAACCTCTTTGAGTCCACCATGGCATATCGGATGCACACCGACGAAGAGCGAAGCTCTAAACTGATGACTTGTACACTATTCACCAGAAGTCGGATGAGTCACTACGAGAGTATGCCGGTCGCTTCAGCCATGAGTATTCTCACTACGCCGAGGCAGATGACAAGACCACCCTCAAGGCCTTCACGGTAGGCCTACGTGATTGTTTCTTCAAGTACATGATCAGTGCCAACACTTGGAAGACTTACTCTGAGGTGATGGCACATGCTTACAACCACGCATCCGCCGAAGCAAGGACATACCAAGAGAACCCTCATATGGTTAACCTCTATCAACAAATGGGAAGTGGAAGTCAAGTTCTACCAAGTGAGGAGATATTGGTCATTCAGACACCCATTGCATCATCTCCTACCTCATTTAGTTACTCACTAAGTCACCAAACGTATCTGTCTCTTGGTAAGAGGAATGATTTTTACTCTCAGGAAGCCCATTACAACAAGAGGGATAAAAGTTCGTATCAAGACAACCAGGGGTGAACGTACCATCGACTATTATGATTATGGGGCCAAGCCTTACTCTTTCAAAGTGGTGGACTAGGTACTGAAGGAAATGCTATTATAAGAAGGCATACATAAGCCATTCGGCAAATATTTAAAGAAGAGGGAATTCAGACAACTTCTTCTGAGTTTTTTGCGTTCCTAGCACTGGAACACTTGGTCTACGCTGACCTACCTTTATACTCCAACTCAGAGCTTCAACATGCATACTTTGACACAAAGTATGTGATACTAAGTGTTACAACCAACATGGTTCACATATCAAAAGCATGGATCCTTTCATGCATAACAAAACATTCATAAGCATCACTCATATCAATCAACATAAACATTATACATTCCAACACATTTATACATAAAGATTATACATTCCAACACATTCATACATAAACATCATACATTCCAACACATCCATACATAAGCCAACTGTGCTTCGAAATGGTTCAACATACTTTGTGTCTTTGACACTTGCTACAATGTACCTTGACACCTTGCCCTTATTCTCACCAACCAGGTGATGAAAGATGAAGAAAGAACTCATCTTCATGCCACCAACCAAGTGATGAAATGTACAACCCGTACTCTCATTCATGCCACCAACCAGGTGATGAAATGTACAACCCGTACTCTAATATCATTTGGCAACTTGCCACTCATGCCACCAACCAGGTGAAGAAGGAACTCATCTTCATGCCACAAACTAGGTGATGAAATGTACAACTTGTACTCTCCTTCATGCCACCAACCAGGTGATGAAATGTACAACCAGTACTCTAATATCATTTGGCAACTTGCCACTCATGCCACCAACCAGGTGAAGAAGAAACTCATCTTCATGCCAATGTACAACATGTACACTCATTCATGCCACCAACCAGGTGATGAAATGTACAACCCGTACTTTAATATCATTTGGCAACTTGCCATTCATGCCACCAACCAGGTGAAGAAGGAACTCATTCTCGTGCCACCAACCAGGTGATGAAATGTGATGAAAGATGATGAAGGAACTCACATTCGTACCACTAACCAAGTGATGAAAGCAACTCACCATTCATTCCACCTACCAAAAAACGAATGGTACAACTTGTACATGTGAACTCCTAGAATTCACAAATAATCAAAAACCCTTAAGCTTGACAACTCAACTAGGGGAACACTTATGCCCAACAAGAGTTATAGTCACCAACAAAGTTTTATTACAAGCCAACAACAACTTCAGTGCATGGCATACAAAGATCAAGCTATTCAGCCCTCTTGCATCTGCTTTAGACATTTCCCCTCTGTAACAATGCAAACACTACAACTCGTAGAAAGTTTCACATTCTTGATCAAGACAGTGTGAAGCAAAACCAATTTATGGTGCCAACAAGAGCTTCATCAAAGGAGTTCAACCACAATTCTCAAAAGCTTCACACACTCTTGATCAAGACAGTGTGAAGCAAAACCAATTTATAGTGCCAACAAGAGTTTCATCAATGGAGGGCAACCACAATTCTCAAAAGCTTCACACACTCTTGATCAAGACAGTGCGAAGCAAAACCAATTTATGGTGCCAACAAGAGCTTCATCAATGGAGGGCAACCACAATTCTCAAAAGTTTCACACACTCTTGATCAAGACAATGTGAAGCAAAACCAATTTATGGTGCCAACAAGAGCTTCATCAAATGAGTTTAACCACAATTCTCGAAAGCTTCACACACTTTTGATCAAGACAATGTGAAGCAAAACCAATTTATGGTGCCAACAAGAGCTTCATCAATAGAGGGCAACCATAGTTCTCAAAAGCTTCACATACTATTAATCAAGACAGCGTGAAGCAAAACCAATTTATAGTGCCAATAAAAGGTTCATCAAAGGAGTTCAACCACAATTCTCAAAAGCTTCACACACTCTTCATCAAGATAGTGTGAAGCAAAACCAATTTGTGGTGCCAACAAAAGCCTCATCAATGGAGGGTAACTACAATTCTCAAACCTTCGAAACAAATTCAAGATTGTTCGAAGCAAATTCAATTTATATGGTTCATCCAAACCTTCGACTACTACAAGATGTGACTTGCATCACAATCTCTTGCTCAACAGTGTGGAAGAAAAATTTGTATATGTTGACTCTCCCACATTTTCAAATTTCTAGTTTCCCAAAAAAAAAAATTGGGAAATTCAACAAAGCTTCATCAATGGAGGACAACTACAAATTCTCAAAAGCTTCACACTATCTTGATCAAGACAGTGTGAAGCAAAATCAATTCGTGGTACCCAACAAAGCTTCACCACAAAAGCTTCACCAACAAAGCTTCACCAACAAAGCTTCACCACAAAAGCTTCACCAACAAAGCTTCACCACAAAAACTTCACCAACAAAGCTTCGTCAATAGAGGACAACTACAAATTCTCAAAAGCTTCACACTATCTTGATCAAGATAGTGTGAAGCAAAATCAATTCATTTTACCCAACAAAAGCTTCAACTCCAAAGCTTCACCAACAAAAGCTTTATCAATGGAAGACAACTACAAATTCTCAAAAGCTTCACACTATCTTGATCAAGATAGTGTGAAGCAAAATCAATTCATGGTACCCAACAAAAGCTTCAACTCTAAAGCTTCACCAACAAAAGCTTCATCAATGGAGGATAACTACAAATTCTTAAAAGCTTCACACTATCTTGATCAAGATAGTGTGAAGCAAAATCAATTCATGGTACCCAACAAAAGCTTCAACTCCAAAGCTTCACCTACAAAACTTCAACTCCAAAGCTTCACCTACAAAAGCTTCACCCACAATAGCTTCACCTACAAAAGCTTCACCCATAAAAGCTTCACCAACAAAAGCTTCACCCATAAAAGCTTCACCTACCACAAAAGCTTCACCTATAAAAGCTTCACCAACAAAAGCTTCACCCATAAAAGCTTCCCCCACCACAAAAGTTTCACCCACAAAAGCTTCCCCACCTCAAAAGTTTCACCCACAAAAGCTTCCCCACCACAAAAGCTTCCCCCACCATAAAAGCTTCACCAACAAAAGCTTCACCCACAAATGCTTCCCCCCCACCACAAAAGCTTCACCAACAAAGGCTTCACCCACCACAAAAGCTTCACCCACAAAAGCTTCACCAACAAAGGCTTCACCCACCACAAAAGCTTCACCTACAAAAGCTTCACCTACAAAGCTTCAACACAAAAGCTTCACACTATCTTGATCAAGATAGTGTGAAGCAAAATCAATTCATGGTACCCAATAAAGCTTCAACCTCAAAGCTTTACCTACAAAGCTTTAAAATAGATATATAATTTTTTTTTCGGAAATTCGAAAATTAAAAAATTCGAAAATTCGAAAAACAAAAATTGCCTAGGCCTCCTCTTCTTTGAGCCTAACAACTTTCATAACAAATATATATGAAGAAGGAGTTTTGGGCTACCACTTAGAAAGGAAATGCCTCATTCGTCAACTCCCTCGATCGGAGACTTGGGGGACTTCTACCATATGCTACTGCACCTTGATACTCGGAAGTCTCACGACCACTTAGTGACTTGGATTTTTCAAGTCTCCAAAAGAGAAGTTTTCCTCACTCGGGAAATTAAGGGAGCACTACCTCAACCTACATGCTTCACTCACAAAACTTCAACATACAAGCTTCAACAAAAGGAAAAATTCAAAGAACTTAGTGAAGAATGCCTTGGTGTATTTAACACAATACATTCAAATGAAGCAAAACTTGTTTATTGATATCTCCGATAAGTTACAAATATGTACATATACATGAATCAAAATAAACAAACAAGAGGGATCATTCACAAAGGTTGCTCAGGAGAAGTCTCAGCAGTCAGCAGAGCCCCAGAAAGAGGAGGCACCAGAGGGTGATTATTCGGAGCTTTAGTACTAGGCAGAACCCTAGAAGAAGGAGGCATCGAAGGTTGATCATTTGGAGTTTCATTACACGGTATAGCCCTAGAAAATGAAGGCAATAAATGCCTTTGGAACAAACCCACAAACCTTTGATGATCATGTAAAATTTGACCATCAGATTCCTGCAGCTGGTCGAGCTTCCTCTTCATGTTTGTAGCATAGTCATGTGCGAGCCTGTGCAACTGTTTATTCTCATGCTTGAGCCATCTGATATCTTGTTTGCGACTTATCACTTCAGCCGCCAATGATTCAACTTGGCAGGTTCGAGCAAATAGGCGTTGTGCCATATTAGACACATAACCTGCACACTGAACACTGAGAGCCAGAGAATCCTTAACAACCAACTCGTCAGATCGTTTGGAAAGTAGTCTGTTATCTTTGGGAGTGAGAAGGTTATTGGCCACCACCGCAGTGGTCATATCATTCTTCATCACAGAGTCCCTAACGGTAAGAGGACCAGTAGGGGATAAGAAGGATGGGCGCCATATGTTGTCTTGAGAAGGCATGGCTGCCTCTTCACCAAAGTTCAATTCAAAACAACGGTCGGATGGGCCAGACATTCTCAGAAATGATGAAGGAGAAATGAGGTGCAATAAATCTCTGAAGTAAGGGGAAAATTCCTACAAGTAATAATTCTTTGAATGTACTTCTTGCACACAATTGGTGCCCTTATAAAAGAAAGGGCAACATGGTCGTTGGTTCAAAAATTGAAGAGGCACCACTCTCTAGATTCCGAAGAGGCATAACTTTCCACACGCAACATCAGCTCCTTGGCTACCATAGATAACTTTGCCAAAGATCTCTGACAAAGGTTAGACACATAAATTTCGAAGGTCCAGCTACCCTACTATTACCCACAAGGGTAAAGGAACAACACCACTGCTTGTTAACTAGAAAGCCCCAATGTGTGTCAACGTTCGTGCTCCGTGGCAAGACAGACTGGCAAAAATCCCCAACCTTTACTCACATTCGAGAAAACACCCCCAACAAGATTGCTTGCTCAAAAATCGAAGAGACACCGCTCTTCGAATCTCGAGAGCCAGACTCCCAACAGGATTATGTGCTCAAAAATTGAAGAGGCACCGCCCTCTGAATCTCGAGAGCCAGACTCCCAACAGGATTACTTTTTCAAAAATCGAAGAGACACTGCTCTCTGAATCTCAAGAGTTAGACTCCCAACAGGATTACTTTCTCAAAAATCGAAGAAGCACCGCTCTCCAAATCTCGAGAGCCAGACTCACAACAGGATTATGTGCTGAAAAATCGAAGAGGCACTGCCCTCCGAATCTAGAGAGCCAGACTCCCAACATGATTACTTTCTTAAAAATCAAAGAGACACTGCTCTCCGAATCTCAAGAGTCCGACTCCCAACAAGATTGCTTTCTCAAAAATTGAAAAGGCACCGTTCTCTAAATCTCGAGAGCAAGATCCCCGACAAGATTGCTTGTTTGAAAACCGAAGAGGTACCGCTCTCCGAACTTCGAGAGCCAGATTTTCTTGGATAAAGCTTGTCTGCAATCTTCACACGCAACATCAGTTTTCCAGATACCACAGACCATTTTTTCAAAGTTCTCTGACAAAGTTAAAACACGTGAAGCTTGTAGCTTCCACTACATTGCTATGACCAAGAAGGGTAAAGGAATAGCACTACTACTTGTTGTTAGGGAGACTCCTATATATGTCGACCTTCATCCTTCACAACCAGGCAGACCTGCAAATAAAAAAAATGCTCAACTTTTCTTCACATCCGAGAGAGCACTCTCAGCAGAGTCTCTTGAAATACTCAGCTTCTTTTCCTCCCGATAATACCTCTGCAAACAAGCCACACCAGAGAAAGAGTATCTCATATCATCAGGGTTAAAAGCAAGAGTATCCCATATCATGCTTTTTCCCTGTCTTTTCCTTTGGCCTTGTTCTTACCTGCAAGACAAGGAGAAAGGGAGCAATCAGTCAGCACTTGGAATCAAGTTTCCAGTCAGGAACTGACTGCATGGAACCCCTTGCCTGATTACTTACCTGGCATTGCTCTCGAGTACTCATCTTCAACATCTTATGCTTCCAGAGAAGATACCACATCTGTCTGAGGAACAAATAGGGCAAGTGAGAAGGATACAATGAAGCATATGGAGACAAGCGTAACAGAACATGTGCTGATACATCCACTACTTTGTCAACAGCAAAAGTATCAAATATCATCAGGGTCGAACGTACTCTAGATTTGATGGATTTGTTTTGACCCTCAAATTCTTGAGTCGGCTTTATACTCTGGAGGAAACCAGAAAACCCACCAGCCCAGTTCAAGAATAAGCCTGTGGAAAGTTACTTCTTCAAAAGCAAAAGTATCTCATATCATCTCTTCTCCATTTGCTTTTCCTTATCCTTGTTGCCGTTTACAACATAAGGAGAATGAGAACAATCAACCAGAAGCCAAAGTTGAACCTCCGATCCAGGTTGCTTGCTTGGAAGTCTGATTGCTTACCTTGTATGTTACCTCCTTTGGCAAATCTCCTAGCTCGGCGACTTGGGGGACTCCTACTATAGGGTTTGTATCGCACTTGACCAAGCCCGAAAGTACAAGTAAGCTTCAAGTGAAATTGATACATTACCTTGTGCATCTTCATCGGTTAAAGATACCACCCCTAGATGGAGGAAAAGTACTTCCAAAGAAGATCTCACATCTACATATGAGACAGATAAGGCAAGTGAAAATGATATTACACTTCGGTACTTAGAAGTTTCGTGATTACTCAATGGCTTGGATCTTGCAAATCCTCAACCGAGGAGCTTCCCTCACTCGAGAACTTAAGGGAGCACTGTTTGTACCATACTTGACCAATTTCGAAACTACTGAGCACCGGTCAACGTTATACCGTCAATGACCCAAAAGAGTTTCCCTTCAATCAGGAGGCCAATCACAGCGCGACACGTGTCGACATCAGAAGTCAATCATAGTGCGACACGTGTCAACATCAGAAGCCAATCACAACACGACACGTGTCAATGTCAGAATGAAACTAGAAACTCTCTTCTATAAATAGAGATCATTCTCTCACAATATTTCCTAATGTCATTTGTACTAAATCATTCATTTGTACTAAATCATTCATTTGTACTAAATCATTCACTTGTACTCACTAAAGGAGAGCTTGAACATATGTACTTGTTTTAATGAGAACTCGTCTACTCTGTGAACGTAGCCAATCTGAGTGAACCACGTACATCTTGTGTTTGCTTCCCTGTCTCTATCCATTTACATACTTATCCACACTAGTGACCGGAGCAATCTAGCGAATGTCACAAACTTAACACTTTCTGTTGTACCAAAGTCCTCACTGATTTTGTGCATCAACATAAGCAAAAGAAAATTTCTATTTATTATTGTGCTAATATTGCTTTATTAGTGAGGATAGTCAAGTACATAATAGATTTATAAAGAAGTAGTATTTATATGTAGTATTGAATTGAATAAACCTTGGTGGGTGTTAATTTTCATCCAATCATTTTAATTTGGTGCTGGGTGTGGTCTTCGTGGACTCAATTATTTGTTGGGTGCAAGTGTGCCAAAATTATGCACCAAATAAACTCATAAATTTATTGTTCATGTTGTACGATTACGCCAAAAAAATAATATCCTATCATACAAGTCTTCGTTTTAATATTGATAGTCTTGTATTTAATCATAGTATGTTGTCGAATTTTTAATATGAACAATCGATGAGACGTATTTTGCTATTTCAACGTTAGAATTGGAAACAATAATAAGCAATAGCATGCCAAAGATTTACATGGGATAAGGAAATGAATGCATCAATATTAGATTGCGGACTTCTATATAACTTGTGGAGTACGTTATAGTGGGATGGTGTGGATTTTGGGGTGGGTGGGTTACCACGTAGTAAATTAATAATTTAATTTATATGGGACGGATCCGTATCATTTTTTTTTACTTCACCATTTTGCAAAAGTTTTTATAGGGCCTATTCCATAAATGTATATGATCAATTTAGAACATCATTCATTGATCATTTTTATAAAATATTAAATAAATTTAAAACTATTAATATATATTCATTTGTAGTGAAAAAAGAAATTACCAAATACGGCCCTCAAGTCTTATTCCAACCGTATTCCAACCATTACATGGTTTTATATTTGGTAATTTTTTTATAAACATGATTTTTCAAGGAAGACCTAAAAGTAGTTGGAGTGGGCCTTAAAAAAATTGTCTAACAATCGTGTATGGATCTAGAGGTGGCAAACCAACCATTGGATTGTTAATGAGTACCCATTAAGACTTATGTAGTTTGACTTCACCTAACAACATCATCACTGCTACCATTCACACCTCTATATTATGGTGATATCAAAATTAAACGAGTCTTAACGAGTATCCATTAACAAATCAATAGATTGATTTATCACCTTCATAAGGATCCGCTAATCATATATATTTGTTTTGGAGGAGTAAAATCATAGAAAACGTGATGATTGGGCTGCCATTCCAGCATGTCTCCACTACTGAAAAATGAAGTGGATAATAATTGATTGGCTTCCCATATATCGTTTTCAAAGTGCGAGTGAAAAACCCTAATATATTCCAATTGGCTTGGAAATTGACAACGTTGACCCAAGTCAATTCGGTTTGTACAAATGGTGAAAATATATATATTTCTTCTGGACGGCTGAAATGAATGCAAGAATTAATGAAGTTGCTAATTTGCCTATAATTAACAAGAAAACCATGTTCATGCAATAATATACTAAGGTATAGTACAAACTAGTAGTGGATGATAATTTAGGTGCCTTCCCTAGCTACTAGTAGGTAATTAGATCCACGGAAATGATATAAATCAACTAACATGTTGTGCTAGTCGATGTTTTCTACGCTATAGAATAGGGAGAAATACCTCTATAGCACAAGTCACATACAATCATAAATACACTAGCTCATATGTATTTATCTCCTTCGTTACGTTAACCAGTCATATAATGAAGACTACTTTTATATGACCAACAACTATGTACAATTACAAACAAAGCTAACCCCAAACGAGTCGAATGCATAGACATGATATTCAATATATCATCCAGTTATATGTCATTACAGGTCGAGCAATATATTAGACCTAAATACACACCATGTCAATATTATTCACAAGTTGTGTATGTGTGTAGGTAGTGTAGTAATTCAGAGAAGTTCTGTTCATAAATATTGTTTATCTCTCATCAAGCTTACTAATCACGTGATGAAATTTTAGGTAAAATGACGAAGGGGGAGGTAAATAAGGTGGTTGCCTAAGGTCTCACTTTTTAGCTAAGGCCGATGCTGTCTCTATACTATATGAACAAAACGGTGAGAAGATTGCCTCACGTATAGGCTATAGTATTTGCCACTCACTTTTAAGCGTGCTACGTATGTCAATATCTGTGTATGTGATTCGGGATAGGTGGACTTAATTCAGCAAAGAACGTGAAGAAGAAGCCACGCAGTCTAAATATGTACATACATATACGCCGTATATATGTTGAAGATCAACACCAGCCCAATTGGTATTTGGATTCTAGAAAAGTCTAGCAAATACAAGCAGCAAACTTGGAAGGCTTAAGCTTCTAGAGGACTTTGTCCAGTTGCAAATGAACTAGACCATTCTAGTTCAAATTTGCATGTTAAGTCGGTGGACATGCATAATATGCTAGAAAATTCTAGCCTCATTTAAGTCGGCAAGGCTATTATGCAAAGCCATATGTGGGTGCAGTAACATGCACTAGAAAGTGCTAGTGAAGTCGGCAAACATGCCATAAATATGTATGTATGTGTGTTGTAATGTAATCAAGTAAGAAAGAACCAACCAAGAAGAGGTAGGCAATCAAGTGAGAGTGAGAAGTAAGAGTAGTCTTGTGAGGAGTGTGAGTGATCTAGAGTTTGTCTCTAGAAAGTGAGTGAGTGTCATAGCTTCTAAAGAGTGTCCTTAAGAGTTTGTGTGTTGTAATATTTTGTGTGTGTAATACAAGTAATTTGTTTACTTGTGTTGCCTCTCCAACACATGTGTTAGAGTTGTGTACTCTAAGTTTTTCCTCAACAATTGGTATCTGAACAGTACGATCAGGGACCGTCTCTAGTGAAGTTTTTTAGAATCGTGAGAAGTTTAGGACTTTGCAAGATTATTAGTTAATCTTGTTCGGCTTATCGAAGCTATGCCGACATGATGGGAGATCTTCAAGTTGTTGGAGCAACCAAGAAGTTGAACAACAAAAATTACAACACATGGGCGACATGTATGGAGTCTTACCTACAAGGCCAAGATCTTTGAGATGTTGTTGGCGGTAATGAAGTTACATAGCCGGAAAAAGACACCAGCTGCACTTTGAGGAAGTGGAAGATCAAGGCAGGTAAGGCTATGTTTGCCTTAAAAACCACAGTTAAAGATGACATGTTGGAGCACATACGGAAGGCCAAGACACCAAAAGAAGTTGGGACACCTTCACCACACTCTTTTCAAAGAAGAATGACACAAGGCTGCAACTTTTTGAGAATGAGTTATTATCAGTGACCTAACGAAACATGACGATTGCCGAATATTTCCATAAGGTAAAGTCTATTTGTCGTGAAATTTCTGAGTTAGATCCTAGTGCTGCCATTGTAGAATCCAGGATAAAAAGAATAATTATCCATGGATTAAGACCCAATTATCAAGGCTTCGTTGCCGCTGTACAAGGATGGCCAACCCAACCATCACTTGTTGAGTTTGAGAATTTTCTTGCCGATCAATAAGCTTTGGCAAAGCAAATGGGAGGGGTCTCATTAAGAGGTGAGGATGAAGCGCTCAACACCAAAAGTAAAGGCAACTTTAAGCAGCGTGCTGATGGTGGATTTAAAAGAAATTGTGACAAGGAAAAAGATTATCAAGGAGAAGGGAGTTCTTGACTAAGAGGAGCTCCAAAGTATCACGACAATCGTGGTCAATCCCAGAATAATAAAAGGTTTGAGGGAAAATGTTACAATTGTGGTAAGAAGGGTCACATGGCAAAGGATTGCTGGTTCAAAAAGTCCGTAAAGAGTAATGTCGCCAGCTCAAAGGAGAAAATTGAAGATGATTAGGACGTCGTTGCGTCTCTAGCCCTGGAGGAAGAATGGGACGTTGAAGCATTCGTTGCTATGGAGAAGCAAGAGTCAGCTTTCACAGTAGCAAATCCGGAGTCGATTGACTACCAGAATGATTAGATCGTGGATTCAGGCTGCTCAAACCATATGACAGGTGATGAGCAAAAGTTACAAAGTCTGACTGAGTACAAAGGAGGCTGCTTGGTGGTGACGGCCAAAGACTCGAGGCTACCAATTGCTCACATATGTAAAACAATAATTGAGCCCTGATACAACACTAACCATGTGCCGCGTCAAGATGTCTACCATGTTCCAGGTATGAAGAAAAATTTACTTTTAGTGCCGCAACTAACGTCATTAGGAAATTATGTCTTGTTTGGTCCACGAGATGTGAAAGTGTATCGACACCTCAAGATCTTAGGGACGCCAACAATGGAGGGATGATGATTGCAGTCAGTCTATGTAATGTTAGCAGAAACTGCATACGTAGACAAGACAAAGAAGAACGAGATAGCAGATTTATGGCACATGAGATTGGGTCACGTTAGCTATCACAAGCTAAATGTGATGATGAAGAAGTCAATGCTTAAAGGGCTACCTCAACTTGACGTGAGAACATACATGGTTTGTGCAGGATGCCGGTATGGTAAAGCACATCAACTACCATACGAAGAGTCAAAGTTTAAAGAGAAAGAGTCGTTGGAGTTGGTTCATTTCGATGTGTTCGAGCCCGTCAAGCAACCATCGATAAGTGAGATGCAATACATGGTGACATTCATTGATGACTTCTCTAGGTATGTGTGGGTTTTCTTTATGAAAGAAAAATCTGAAACATTTTCAAAATTTAAAGAGTTTAAGGAGACAGTTGAAGGAGAAGTGGGAAAGAAGATATGTTGCATATGCATGGATAATGGAGAAGAATATACCTTGAATGAGTTTTCCTAGTATCTAAGAGACTGTAGAATACGTCACCAGTTCACATGTGCCAACACGCCACAACAGAATGGTGTAGTGGAAAGAAAGAATCGGCATCTTATAGAAATATGTCGAAGTATGCTCCATGCCAAGAATGTACCAGAAAAGTTTTGGGCCGAAGCTATGAGAACTGTAGCTCATGTGATCAATAGGCTTCCTCAACCAAGGTTAGAATTTGTCTCACCCTTTGAAAAACTGTGGGATATGAAACCTACAGTTAGTTACTTTCGAGTATTTGGCTGTGTCTGCTACGTATTTGTTCCAAGTTACCTACGTAGCAAGTTTGACAAGAAGGTAGTCCGATGTATCTTTGTGGGATACGACAGCCAAAGAAAAATGTGGAAATGTTGTGATCCTACGATTGGAAAATGTTTCACATCACGAGATGTGGTGTTTGATGAAGCATCTTCTTGGTGGTCTTCAAAAAAAGAGGCATTGCCTGATTAGAGAGAGATTGAAGATAAGCTGCAACAGAAGATGGGGGAGCAAACTGTTCGAATCCAATCGAGACCAGATGAGTCTAAGGATTCCCTTGATGGTGATGGTGTTGAGCAAGCAGTGCCCCAAAACCCTTGGCAACCTGGCGTATATCAACAACCAGAAGAAGATAGACCTAGTGAAGTGGAAGTATTAACTCCACAATCACAACTAAGGAGGTCAACAAGAATCCGGAAGCAAAATCCTAAATACGCCAACGCAGCCATAGAAGAAGAAACAGATGAACCTGAGTGGCTCAAAGTTGGGAGAAGAGGTCACTGCAGCGGAGCTAAATCAAACTTGGAATCTAGTGCCAAAGCGAAGAGATGTGAAACCCATATCATGTAAATGGGTGTGCAAGAAAAAGCTTCGTCGTCAACTCGGCATGGAGGAAAGGATGAGTTGGTGTTGAGGGAGAGTGTTGAAGATCAACACTAGCCCAATTGGTGTTTGGATTCTAGAAAAGTCTAGCAAATTCAAGCAGCAAGCTTGGAAGGTAGAAGCTTCTAGAGGACTTTGTCCAGTTGCAAATGAACTAGACCAAGTTTAAATCTGCATGTTAAGTCGGTGGACATGCATAATATGCTAGAAAATTCTAGCATCATTTAAGTCGGCAAGGCTATTATGCAAAGCCATATGTCAGTGCAGTAACATGCACTAGAAAGTGCTAGTGAAGTCGGCAAACATGCCTATAAGTATGTATGTATGCGTGTTGTAATGTAATCAAGTAAGAAAGAACCAACCAAGAAGATGTAGGCAACCAAGTGAGAGTGAGAAGTAAGAGTAGTTTGTGAGGAGTGTGAGTGATCTAGAGTTTGTCTCTAGAAAGTGAGTGAGTGAGTGTCATAGCTTCTAAAGAGTGTCCTTAAAAGTTTGTGTGTTGTAATATTTTGTGTGTGTAATACAAGTAATTTGTTTACTTGTATTGCATCTCTAACACTTGTGTTAGAGTTGTGTACTCTAAGTTTTTCCTCAACAATAAACACACTGTCATATCTACCCTTTTAAAAAAAACCTAATCAATCAATTGGTCTCATGTCAAGTTGTAAGGGTGACGTGTAAGACGCCAAAAGGTTTCCCATTTGCTTATTATAAGGCTGAGAAGGTCGCGCTGTGTAGGAGCAACACCATAATTTGAATTCTGGGAAGAGTTTTCGATATTCATGGCAGCAACTCCCGGTATTTCTAGCTCCTCCTCCTCCTCCTCCTCCCTCATGAGCTATTTACTTTACTTCTCTGTAATTCTAACCATAATTCTCAGCTCTTTGGAGAAGGGCTTTGCCTTGGAAGAGAACCAGCGTCCCCGTACAGTTGAACCCCATCCAGTTTCTCATACAGTTGAACTCAATTCTCTGCTGCCAGCAACCTCATGCAGCCCTAGCTCCTCCGCCAAAGGTTAATAAATATGTTCAAGTTTTTTTTATTCAATATTATTGAACCGGTCATTTCGTAAGCCATCATTACAAAACATCATTCATACAAAAAATCGAAAGCCATTGTATAATTTGTTAGAGCTTGCTTCTATGTACAAGGTTTAATTGCAATGTTGGAAATATATGTGCTGCGGCTGGTCGGAGAAATGTTTCGTTTTATAAAATAGATAAAAGAAAATTTACGGGGATACTTTGATAAAGAAAGCACGGATTAGATTCTGCAAAATCTTAAAGTCATAAAATTATATTATTTTGGAAAGTAATAAAGTTTTGATAGTTTGATGTAATTTTCAACATGCATGATGGTGATACGTACGGAACCAAATATGAAAATAGTGAGCTAGGATTTACTATTATTTGATGCGAACACGATTATATTAACACCAATAACCAAGGGGATTATGTTTTTCATATACTACTAGTAGATTACACTAAATTAATTTTAAATTATGAAAGGTGAATCGAATTGAAATATATAATAAAAGAAAAATACGCTGTTCCAGCCATCTTATGCTATAAAAAATAGGATGACTCATTTTGTCTGGATTTTGGGAACAACTTTCATAAAGTTATTAAAAGAGTTTTTTTTCATGGTTTTGTTTCTTAAGTCTTTTGTCTCAAAAATATCTATGTGTGTGTGCAAATGACGTTTTGTTGTAGTAGCAAAAAATAATAATATTTATATACTTTGGTTCAGGTTTTATATTCACAAGTTTCCTTTTTCCTTTTACATTTAATAATTTAATTCACTACGGAAAAAAAAAAAATATATATATATATATATATATATATATATATATTGTGTGTAAGTATATATATATTTGTTTCACTTAGTACTACGGTCTAGTGATATTCCTCTTCAGAGTTCTTAAGTTAGATTCTCGTCATATGCAAATTTAAACTAAATTATTACTAACTCATTGTATGGCTAATAATTAATAATTATTGTCGACCATCTCTCATTAGTGTAGATAATATGTTTTGTTATAAAAAAAAGTATACATATTTTTGTGTGTTTAAGCTACAATAATTAAAAATTACGCAATGATTGCTCAATAGAAACATGAAATCATAACCTATAAATACTATTTTCTTTTGGTACTTAACCAATTTATCCGCAAACCATGCATGTTCTTTGTTTATTCATGGCCGCATAAGCAGGTACCACAGAGACTGGCAGAAGGACAAGGGTGAGAGAGGGAGTTAAGGTCTGGTTTGGCACTGAGGTGATTCTGAAAAAAACTGGTATAAAAAAAAGTTGTGAGCTGTTTTTGTGTTTGGTAAACATTTAGCTTCAGCTTTTTTTCACAGTTTTGGGTGAAAAAAAACCAAAAACAAGAAGCTGCAAAACCCAGCTTTGAAAAACCGGTTTTTTTTTCATATTTGTTTTACATAAAAGTTTACCAAACACTATAATACTGCTTTTTTTTTTCAAAAGCACTTTTACAAAAAAAGTTTACCAAACACTCTACTGCTTTATTTCACAGTTGCTTATTCTCACAGCACAGCAGAAGCAGTTTTTTTTAAAAGCACAGCAATACCAAACCAGCCCTAACTCTCACACTAGGCTAGCTATAATCATGTGATTCAAATTCACATTTGACGAGAATTGAACCTAAGATCTCTTAATTACAAATAAAGAAAAATATCACTAAACCAATACTAAGTGAAGTAATGAACATTAGAGATTATAAGAAAACGTTATGTATTAAAGACATAAATTGGGTTTTCATATTTATATATGAAAATGTTATGTATTCATATATATTAGCGTTTTTTGTTGAAAAGTGCTTTTGTAAAATAAAATTACGAATAAACCCTCATAAAATACTTAAAAGTTATTTAAAAACCACTCCTATTACTCGAAAGCGTTCTAAGTCTTTGTATCGGACATAGTCTCCTTCGGTTATAATAAAAAAGTGTAATCGATCTATTTGAATTCAGGTGGTGAGAGCAAGGAGTCATCATCTTCATCGGTACTAAAAGTGGTACACAAGCACGGACCATGCTCTCGAATCAACAAGAACAAATCCAAAACTCTAACTCATGCTCAAATCCTCAACCAGGACCAAGCCCGAGTCGACTCAATCCACTCCCTATTCAACACCAATAAATCACCATCCACAACCACGGTCGGTAAACCCCGTCCATCCGCCGCCGCCACCATCCCCGCCAAGTCCGGAAGCGTACTGGGCTCGGGCAATTACATTGTCAACGTGGGTCTGGGCTCACCCAAGAAGCAGCTTTCCCTCATTTTCGACACAGGCAGCGATCTAACGTGGACCCAATGCCGCCCATGTGCTGGTTCGTGTTACGACCAGAAGGAGCCCATCTTTGATCCCGCAACCTCCGCCTCATACGTTAATGTCTCATGCAGTTCTGCCACATGTTCCCAGCTGGCGTCAGCCACGGGATACAACCCCCGCTGCTACACTTCCACATGCATCTACACCATTGGGTACGGAGACCGGTCCTTCTCCGTCGGATATTTCGGGAAAGAGCGACTGAGCCTGACGTCGACGGATGTTTTTGATGGGTTTTTGTTCGGATGCGGCCAGAACAACCAGGGCCATTTCGGGGGTGCCGCCGGTTTGCTCGGTCTTGGCCGGGATAACATCTCCCTCGTCGAGCAATCCGCCTTGAAATACAACCGGTTCTTCTCCTATTGCCTCCCCTCCACATCTAGCGGCACTGGATACCTCAGATTCGGCAAAGGCGGCCGATCTTCCAAGGGCGTGAAATTCACACCCCTCGTCGACGTCTCCGACAGCGGGTCGTTTTACGGCCTCAACGTGGTCGGGATCAGCGTTGGCGGGAAAAAATTAACGATTTCCGGTGAAGTTTTTTCCTCCTCGGGGACGATTATAGATTCCGGGACGGTGATCACGCGCTTGCAGGCGACGGCGTACAGGGCACTGCGGGACGCGTTTCGGCAGCAGATGAAGAGCTACACCTCGGCTCCGGCGCTTTCTATTCTCGACACTTGCTACGACTTCAGCAATGTTAAAACGCTGACGTATCCGAAGATTTCGTTTGCTTTCGGCGGAGGGATGACGTTGGATTTGGACGAGACGGGGATAATGTATGTGGCGAGTGCCGATCAAGTTTGCCTGGCGTTTGCCGGGAACGGCGACGACAGCGACGTTGGGATATTTGGTAACGTTCAGCAGAAGAGGCTGCAGGTGGTGTATGATGTAGGTGGTCGTAAAATCGGATTTGCCCCTGCAGGATGCCCCTGAGCATGAGGGCTTATGTGATTAGTTGCTTAATTAGGCTGGCTAAAAAGTTTGATTAAGCCACCACCAGCAGCAACATAGGGCAAATTTTATAACAGATAATGTAATAGTAATACATAATTATACATAGACGAATTGGCACAAACTATATATAGTGACAATTGGTTTGTGTGTGTAATAGGTAAAAAAGAATTCAAGTACGCAAGCAGCAACTTGTATAAAAATAAAAAATAAAAGTACTTTATGTCGTTGCTATTCTACAATTCTTCTATATCTAGTCTCACAACATAAGTCAGAATAATACAAAATCAAGCCATGCAACAATAATTATTTTTGTGTGAAAAAGTAGGGGACTTGCATCAATGAAAATTTGGGTTCTCGTAATGTGATATTACCACAATTCTAATATGTTTGAATGAAGAAATTAAAGATTTTTAAGGAATTGCAAAATGATGAAATTTATTTTCTAAAATTTGTGATTTTTTTTCTTTTTTTTTTTTAAATTTATTTTCTTATATGTGAATTTTTCTTATTTGGCTAACCTAAAAGGATAAGGAAATTCAAATACAGAATTCAATATGAGAGATAGTAGTTAAGAAATGTACTAACAAAGGTGGTGGTGGTGACAGCGTTGGCGGCAGTGGGGTGGCGTCAATGGCGGTGATGAAGATGGTGGATGGTGGTAGCAATAACGACGATGATGATAATAAGTCATGATGACAGTGGCGGTGATTGTGGGTAATGGTGGCAGCAGCGATAATTATGGTGAGTGGTGGTGACGTGATGGTGGGTGGAGGTGATACTCTCAGGCGAGTCTCACATATAATAGTAAGACTCACCCTTATTAGAGATTACGGGTTATGTCAAGTTTGTATGTTTAAATAGCATATTAAACATATATATTTCTATATAATATTATGGTTACGAGAAAAACTTGACTTCACGTCTCTATATAAATTTATCTCATTGCGTGACTATTTCACCTACTTAAAGCTTGTTTACAGCTTAAGGATATATATGAATATATAATTATATATACACACACACGCATATATGAAAATAATTGTGAATCTGGATAACTAAACTCCTATATACATTCCAATTTAGATCATAACAATAACAAGGCATCAGTACTAAAAGTGGTACACAGGCATGGGCCATGCAATCAACTCCGCCAACGTAAACCAAAAAGCAGTACTACTGATCAGGATGAGGACCTCACACAAATCCTCGAGCAAGATGAAGCCTGAGTCGGCTCGATCCACTCCCGTTTCAACATTGGAAACAAAACCTACAGAATCCCTGAAGGACCACTCAAATAATCTGATGCCACCGTCATCCCCGCCCAGCGAGGCATGTAAGAGTAAACATAGGCTTTATGTTAATATACTTAGCCAAGAACATAAGAATTTACCAACTAAATCACAACCAACGCATCAAATATGTTCTACATATGTAGATACTGAAGTAATATCTACAACACATACCTGCAGACTGTTTCACGAAGTCTTTCCCATGTGTGCTGTCAGAAGATGGTGCTATTCCAATAAGCCAAAGGACGAGGGGTTTTCGAGATGCATCCTCTTGGGCTTGAAAAACCAGTACAACAAGGTCTTCCCCGAATTGGGAAGTCGGACGTAGCCGGCAATTAAGGATGGTTTTGATGGAGACTAGCCTTGAGAGAATGGCCATGACTACAACCTCTGGAAGTTGTTGAATTCTGCAAGGACCTTTGGGTTGTTGCCATTCTTCTTTCTTACAGCCGATCGCTGCTCTTTTAATTGCTACTCTCTTTCTTAGCTTGAATAACTTCTTCATGTTTCACGGCATTGATAATAGGAAAGAGTAGTACTAAACACCATATCGTAACTATGTTCAACAGATTAGGATTAAGAGCCATTGGAGAAATCTACACACAACCTTCTCCTCTCTGCAAAACTCAATGCTCTCCAAGTTATATGTAATTGGAACAATAAGAGACTGTTTTTGTGAGAGCAAGGGCTTGTGGTTATACTAAAAGACTTGGATTGCCCTATAACAATCCTACAAGGAATACCAGACTGCATTCCTTATATCTGTATGAGTCCTATAAACGAGCAAACACAAAAGTCTTCAATATACCAATATGATTGGATTAACTCTTGTCAACATGATTGAGACTTCTTTATAATATCAATTATCCCAAGACTTGTATGAATCATACTCATACTCTTACAAGGCAACCTTAGTGGGCTATGGCGACTACATGGTTAGCATCGGCTTGGGTTCGCCTAAGAAGGAACTCGTGCACTTATTCAACACCGGCAACAACATCATTTGGACACAATGCCAAACTTGTGTTCGGTCTTGTTACCCACATAGAGACTCATCTTCGACCCCTCTCTCTCTACCTCTTACTCCAACATCTCATGCAACTCTGTCGCATGTTCTCAGCTCGCAGCCTCCAATGTTGCTAGCAGTTGTTCCGCCTCCACCTGTGTTTACGGCGAACGGCTTAGAGACAGCTCCTTCACAGTCTGCTTATGGGCCAAAGAGAAGCTAACTTTGACTTCAACGGACGTTTTTAACGGTTTTGTCTTTGGCTGCTGCCAGAACAACCAAGGCTTATTTAAGGGCATCACCGGTTTACTCGGCCTCGGTCGAAGCAATATCACCATAGTCGAACAAACTGGTTATTCCCCTACTGTCTCCCATCCACTTCAAGCTCTACCGGTTACCTTAGCTTCGGCAAAGCTGGTGGCAAAGGTTCGAGAAAGACCATCAAATTCACACCGCTGACCACATTATCTCAAGGTCCAGGGTTTTACGGCCTCAGACTGGTTGGCATCAACTTCGGCGGGCGTCAACTTTCTATTTCAGCTTCAGATTTTCAGAACGATTATCGACTTAGGGATGGTGATTATGCGCCTCCCGGCCACGGTATACGTCACACTGCAGGGATCATTTCAGGCACCAGTGAAGAGGTACCCGTCGGTTAACTTGACTTCCACCTTGCTGGAAACGTGTTACGATTTCAGCAAATTCCAAACTGTTAAAATCCCACATCGGTGGGTGCAAAAGAAACCAAGGGGTTTAAATAAGATTATCCCACTTTTGTTAAAGTCCCATATCAGTGGGTGCAAAAAAAAATGAAGGGGTTTAAATAGGATTACCCCACTCTAACTAATGCCGAGATCTTTTGTGGTAAAACCTCACAGCTGACAAATTGGGTAGGTGGTAAAGTTGGGGACAATATTGTCGTTAGAGTAGGGCAGGCCCGACGATCCAAAAATCCAACATGGTATCAGAGCCAAGGTTCGGACCTGTGCAAGCCAATGAGCTTGTCACCCAGAATGAAACAAGTCTAAACTCTTAATATAGAGACGACATCTGAGTTCCATTGAAAACAAGTGGGCCCAACATGAGCCGACCTCTGAGTTTCAATTACCGATGTGGATCTCCACATGTGAACCACTAAATGAGGTTACACGTGAGGGGGAGTGTTAAGAATCTCACATCGATGGGGATAAAGTCCCACAATGGGTTTAAATATGATTACCCAACTATGATACCATGTTGGAAGTTTCCATTGTCGGGCCCATCCCACTCTAACGACACCGATATTGTCCCTAACTTTACCACATGTCAAATCCATCAGGTATAGGATTTTAACATTCCCCTTGGTTTTTTTTGCACCCACCGATGTGGGACTTTAACATTCCCCTTCACGTGTAACCCCATTTAGTGGTTCATAAGTGGAGATCTACACATCGGCAATTAAAACTCAGAGGTCAGCTCACGTTGGGCCTACTTGTTTTCAATGGAACTCAGTGGTCGTCTCTATATTAAGAGTTCAAACTTGTTTCCTTATAGGTGACAAACTCGTTGGCTTGCACACAAGCTCATTGGCTTGCACGGGCCCGAACCTTGGCTCTGATACCATGTTGGATTTTTGGATCGTCCGGCCCACCCCAATCTAACGACACCGATACTATCCCTAACTTTACCACCTGCCCAATCCGTCAGGTGTGGGGTTTTACCACAAAAGCTTTGGTATTAGTTAGAGTGGGGTAATCTTATTTAAACCCATTGGTTTCTTTTGCACCCACTGATGTGGGAGTTTAACAAGAGTGGGGTAATCCTATTTAAACCCCTTGGTTTCTTTTGCACCCATCGATATAGGTGTAAACACGGAAATTCCTGCAATGAACGAGACAAGAAACACGTGTACAAAATAATATTTGTATTGATGATTTAGGGGTTACAATCTCTTCTACAAATTTAGCCTCTGATTCTATCTTTGCAATGGGTGGATTTGATGTTGTTGGTCCAAAGGGCCGTCGGGGCTTGATCTTGGGATAAACAGTTGTGCAGATTTGTTGACGTCGTGGATCCAAAGGGCCGTCGGGGCTTGATCTAGGGATGAACGAATGATGAACGATGGACACTTTCTTCAAGGGCCGTCGGGGCTTGATCTTGAATCAGTGGAAGTTCTTCAAGGGCCGTTGGGGCTTGATTTTGAATGAGGATTTGACGAAGAACGAAGAGAGCTCTCTTGATCCTTCGGGATTTGCTTGGGAGCTTTTGAGTTTCAAAGCTTCAAGGTTGTGGTATGAGGTGAATTGGTTATGAGTTGGTGTCCCAAAATGAATGCCTTGGCCTCCTATTTATAGAATTCCAAAACTTGATTTTTTGGATTTAAATAATTAGATGAAATAAATCATTTCTGCCAGGTGTTGACACGTGTCCCGTTTGATGACTTTTTCGATTTATTTTGATTTTTCGTTTATTCACATGCTATGTGTAAAATTTATGTGACACATAAACATTGAAATTTTAATTATTGATCAACATTTATTTTACCGAAATTTCGATGTCTACAAATGCCCCCACTTCAAGGCGCGTCGTATACATGTGCTTGTCACGTGTAGAAGATGCGTTTTGAAGTCCCTTACTGCAGATGTTGATCCAAGGGCCGTTGAGGCTTGATCTTGAACTGGGTTGGTGATTTCTTCAAGGGCCGTTGGGGCTTGATCTTGAACTTTGTTTGAAATTTTTTTCAAAGGCCGTTAAGGCTTGATCTTGAAGGTTGAAATTGGACCACAAGGAGCTTCATGTGGTAGATGATCTTTTGCTTTGGTAGTGGGTGAATCGGCACGTATTTTGTTGCGCTTATTGACTTTCCACAGCTTTGATCTTGAACTGGTTCGGAAGATTTTCTGGTTTCCTCCAATTGTTGACTTTCCACAGATTGTTGCACTTATTGACTTTCCACAGGCCATTAGTTCTTAAATTACCCGTAGGAAGTTCTTTCGCCTGGCAGAAGTGGTGGCAACCTCTTGCCTTTGAATGGTCCTTCAGAACATCACTTTTCAGCCACTTATCCTTGTCTGGCAGCTTCAGTGTAAAGAGCCAACACCTTATTAACTGTTTTGAAATATTTGCTGAGGAAATTCGAGATCCGTCAACAGTTGAAGATGAGTATTCGAGAGCAACGCTAGGTAAGCAACCAGGCAAAGGTTCCTGGCAATCAGTTCCTGATCGGACGTTTAATTTTAGGTTCCGACTGATTGCTTTCTTTCTCCTTATTCTGCAGGCAAGAACAAGGGCAAAGGAAATGATAGGGAAAAAGCATGATATGAGATACCTTTGCTTTCAACCCCGATGATATGAGATACTTTTGCTTTTGAAGAAGTAGCAGATGATCAGCACATGTGTTTGTTGAGCTTGTCTCCACATGCTTCGATGCATCATTTTCATTCGCCTCTTCTGTTCTCCTGGCAGATATGGTATCTTCTCTAGAAGCATAAGATGTTGAGATAATGGGTACTTCGAGATCAGTGCTAGGTGAGCAATCAGGAAAGATTCCAAGCAGTCGGTTCCTTACCAGGAGCTTGAGTGGAGGTTTCGACATATTGCTTTCTTTATCCTTATCATCGTAATGAAGAGAGAGGACAAAGAAAAGGATAGGGTGAAAGCATGCTATGAGATACTCTTGCTTTCAACCCCAGTGATATGAGATACCTTTGCTTTGATGTGATTTAGCTGAAGAAGCGTTTCCAGGGAGGAAGAAAACTGAGTTTTGGTTGCAGATGCCTTCGGCAAGGAAGAAGAGTCAGGCTGGATGTGTGTCTTGCCATAGAGGATGGAAGTCGAATTATATGGTGAGCTCCCAACAGCAAGTGGCAGGGTGGATGTGCCTTGTCTCTCATGCTTTGTCGGCCAACAGTCGGGTAGGTGAGTATGATGGACTCCACACGTTTTCAACCTTGTCAGTGATCTCTGGCAAAGTTGCACGTGATAGCCGAAAGCTGAAACTGCGTCTGAAAAGTGTTGACGGATTTTACGCAGGAAAATCCGGGTTTTGAAATTCGAAGAGTGACGTTTCTTTAATTTTTTTTTTTTTTTTTTTTTGGAACAAGTGGTTGTGTTGCCTCTTCTTTTTAAAGGGGTGTCAATCATTTTCGACCTGCACGCTTTGAAGATTGCTCGCCTTTGAAAATAGTCCTTGCTGTATTTCTGAGATTGTTTACTCACTCCAACCCTTTTCTTTTACCATCTTTTTGAAAATGGCTAACCCATCTAACATTTGTTTAGATTTGAGTCTTAGCAGTGACGCAGGTGCACCGCGTCAGGGTAATATATGGCGTCCGTCCTTCTCATCTTCTAATGGCCCTCTTACAGTTGAAGACTCTGTAATGAGGGATGCAGCAACGGCTACGGTTGTAGCTAGAAACCTTATCACTCCTAAAGATAATATGATACTTTCACAACGATCCGATGAATTAGCTGTTCGAGAGTCCCAGGCTCTCAGTGTCCAGTGTGCGAACTCTGTTTCCAACATGAGCCAACGCTTACTTGTTCGAACTCGCCAGGTTGAATCATTGACAGCTGAGGTGGTAGTTCTTAATCAAGTGATCAGACAGCTGAAGTATGAGAATAGAGAGTTGCATGTGCTTGCAAATAATTATTCGACAAGCATGAAGAGGAAGCTTGATCAGTTGCTGGACTCCGAAGGTCGGGTTCAAAGTGACAATCGGAGATTTGTGGATGTATTCCAGATGGACCTTTTGCCTTCGTCATCTGAAGTTCAACCAGGTATTGAGGCTCCGAATAATCCATCCCCAATGCCTCCCTCTTCTAGGGTTCCGCCGAGCATTAAGGCTTCAAGTACTGAGGCTTCACATAAGTCGCCGAGTACTAAGGCTTCAAGTACTGAGGCTTCTCATAAGTCGCCGAGCACTAAGGCTTCAAGTTGAGGCTTCTCATAAGTGACATTTGTGAAGGTTTTTTTTTTTTTTTTTTTATTTTTTTTTTTTTTATTTTTTATTTTTTTATTTTTATTTTTTACGCATTTGTAATTTCTTAGAGATATCAATGGACATGCTTTACTTTATTCAGTATGTTGTGCTAAAACATATATCTGACTAAGATGTGTTACTCCTTTTTATTTTATTTTGATGGTACTTGATGCGCACTATTCTTTTACTCCCTATTTTTAGACGGAAATTTGTCGTCTTCCCCCTGCTTTCTTCCTTTCAATTATTCATACTTGCTAATAGTAGCATACACCATGACCTGTCTTTCTTGTTTTTTTTCTTTTTTCTTTTTTTATCATTTCCTTTTGGATGGTGCCTGTCAATCACTTCTTTTCTTTGCTTTCGGTGGCTAGTCACCATTTGAAAACCTTTTTTTTTTTTCTTTATATATGGTGCTTTGTAGGGATGGAACTCGACGGACGGTGAGCTGCAGTCGAGGCTTTATGACCGGCTAGTCGTTTGACGGCGGTTTATTGAAGTTCTTCGTTGTTGTTTGTCACGAACGGAGAGAAGGCCTTTGGGTGTGAGTTGACAAACTTTGGTTTTGTCAATCACATTCAAAAGGAGCAGCCATGGCGGAGGTGCAGAAGCAGTTGGAATTTGAGGTAGAATGCAAGGCATTGAGCTTCACTACCGGCTAGTCGTTTGACGGTGGTTATTGAAGTTCTTCGTCGTCAACATCGGCCCACGATTTCGTGTTCAATTCCAGCATTTTGAGCTATCAATGCTGCTGGTGCTACCAGTGCCTTCTGGACAATGTCAGCTCCAAGCCGCTCATCTGCATCAACAAGTTTTTCCCTTGATAGCAGGAACATATGCTGAGAGATGTACCAAAGCAGCACCACCACCAGGCACAATCCCTTCCTCTATGGCAGCGAAAGTAGCATTCTTGGCATCCTCAATACGGAGTTTATGGTCCTCAAGTTCGGTCTCTGTAGCAGCGCCGACCTTTATAACAGCAACTCCACCTGACAATTTGGCAATCCTCTCAGCCAATTTTTCTGTGTCATAAACAGAATCCGTGTCGGACAGCTATTTCTTTAGCTATGCAATTCTGGCTTGCAACTCGTCTTTTGATGCTGCATCAGTGATAATGGTAGTGGAGTCCTTTGAGATTGTCACATTCCGAGCCAAACCAAACTGTTCAACTAAGGTGTTCTCAACCAGTAGACTCAGATCGCTGGCTTGAAACTCAGCTCCTGTCAAAATGGCAATATCTTGGAGGAGAGCCTTTCTCCGTTCACCAAAACCAGGAGCTTTGATAGCGGCAACATTCAGTATACCCCTCAACTTGTTCACAACAAGAGTCGCCAAAGCCTCCCCAGAGACATCCTCAGCAATTATGAGTAGAGGGGCTCTCAACTGAGTGGTCTTCTCCAATAGAGGAATTATGTCCTTGATAGCTGAAATCTTCTGGTCAGCAACCAAAACTCTTGCATTCTCAAATTCAACACAACAACCAACTTCTCAAGGTTCGTAACGAATTGAGGAGAGATATATCCTCTGTCAATCTCCATTCCTTCTTCTTCCTCGACGCTGGTCTCAAATGAAGATGATGACTCAATGGACAATACATCATCAGGTCCAACCTTGTCAATAGCATCAGCAATCATTGTCCCAATTTGCTCATCGTTCCCGGCAGAAATAGATGCGACAGCTTTAACATCATCACGACCCTTAACAGGCCTAGACTTATTCTCTAGTTCATCCACCAGCCCTTGCACCGTTTTCTTAATACCCTTCTTTCTTGAAACGGGATTTGCACCAGAGGTCACACTCAAGAGCCCTAGCTTGATTATTTCCCGTGTAAGAATTGATGCAGTTGTTGTTCCGTCACCAGCAGAGTCATTGGTCTTGCTGGCAACCTCTCTAATGACAGCTGCACCAGCATTCCCCATGGCGTCAGGTGACTCAATAGCTCTGGCAATTGTGACTCCGGTGGACCCATGATGGCGTCGATCAGTCCGTCGGTGCAGAACGAGAGGGAGCAGTGGTCGATCCAGATTTTGCGAGCGCCGAAGAGGGAGATGCCGTCGCCGTCGGATTTGTCGCGCCAGCCAACGTGGGTGGGGCTGGAGGCGATGTTGGTGTTGCCGGCGGGCTTGCAGTGGTGCACGTGGACGTTGACGCCGCGGCCGTCGATGGTCTTGAAGCTGTTGACAATGAACTCGTATTTGAGCTTAATGGTCATGTCGGCCGAGAAGATAATCCAGAAGGGTTTTTTTTGGATGACGGCGTGGCGGAGCGTGCCCGGAGTTGGGTTCGCTGGGTTGGAATCGGAGGAGTCGGTGACTGGAATGTAGAAGGGTTTGGTTGGAGGAGAAAACCCGAAGTGGGTTTTGAGAGCTGGGTTTATTGGAATTTAGAAAGATGGGCCGCCCCCTTTTTTTTTTTTCACAAGGAAAATGTTTGTATTTGTAATAAAAATATACTCTCAATGGTCAAATTTTCAATAAAATCTTATTATTATTTTTTTTTTTTTGCTGTATATATATATATATATATATATATATATATATATATTATACACACACATATATATATACACACATACATATATATATACATACATATATATATATACATTTTTTTTTTGTAATAAAATTGACTCTATTTAATAAAACATTTATTTTTTTATTTTGATGTGACTGAACTTGAAATTGAATATTCAAGCTGCCTACGTACCCTTCCAAAGAAAAGATCAAGTCAAAACGTAGTTCAAATACATTTTTTTTTTTTTTTGGTATTTTCTTTTGGTGCCGTTTGCAGTTTCAACTCGTACAGACAAGGAGCATTGGTGTCGTTTGCAACTCGTGCAGACAAGGAGCATTGGTGTCGTTTGCAGTTTCAACTCGTGCAGACAAGGAGCATTTGGTGTCGTTTGCAGTTTCAACTCGTGCAGACAAGGAGCATTTGGTGCCGTGTTGCAGTTTCAGCTCGTGCAGGCAAGGAGCATTGGTGTCGTTTGCAGTTTCAGCTCATGCAGGCAAGGAGCAGTTGGTGTTGCCTTTTATGCTCGTGCAGACCAGGAGCGTTGTGCCATGCAGTTTAGGCTCGTGCGGACAAGGAGCTTTGGTTGTGGCCTTTTAGGGGTAGTAGCGCTTCAAGAATCTTCCATTGATAGGGTCAATCTTCAAGCCATCTTCTGCCATGATTAAGTAGGCGCCGTTGGTGTAAACCTCTTGTATTACGTATGGTCCATCCCACTTTAATGTGAACTTGCTTTTCGTCTTGTGAGTTGCGACGATAGGCCTACGCAATGCGAGGACGAGATCTCCAGTTTGGAAAGACCTTGGGCGGACCTTCTTGTTGAATGCCTTGGATAGTCGTGCTTGGTAGCATTCCAAGTGTTGTTGAGCTTCGAGCCTTCTTTCGTCGAGTGCTTCCAACTCTTGAATGCGCAACTTTGCATTCTCCTTCTCAGTCAAGCCTTCTTGTATAGCCATTCTCAGTGAGGGGATTTGACTTTCGAGCGGTAGAACAGCTTCCACGCCATATACAAGAGAATAAGGCGTAGCTTGGGTAGGAGTCCTATGTGTCGTCCGATATGCCCAAAGTGCTTCGCTTATTCTTTCGTGCCAGTCTCTCTTTGTTCGGCCGATCACTTTCTTTAAGAGATTGCACAATGTTTTGTTGAATGCTTCTGCAAGACCGTTGGCCGGGGCATGATACATGGAAGACTTATGCTGCTTGAACTTGTATTTCTCACATAGCTCATCCACGAGTCGGTTGGAGAATTGCTTTCCGTTATCAGTGATGATGTAGCGAGGCACTCCATATCGGTGGATGATGTGCTCCTTGATGAAACGAACGACAGTTTCCTTCTTTACTTCCCTTAGGGGTATGGCTTCAGCCCACTTGGAAAAGTAATCTGTTGCAGCTAGGATGTAAGCTTCTCCTATAGATGATTTCGGAGTAATTGGTCCTACGACGTCCAATCCCCATGCATCGAATGGCCATGAAGCAACTGTAGGGTGTAATGGCTCAAGTGGTTGGTGTATGAAGTTTGCGTGGAATTGGCAGGCTTGGCACCTTTTGGCATATTTCAGGCAGTCCTTCACCATGCTTGGCCAGTAGTAGCCCATTCTTTTGAGCTGGAAATGTAGCTTTGGTCCAGATTGATGCGCCCCGCATACGCCTGAGTGTGCTTCTTCCATGGCTTGATTAACTTCTTCCTCACCTAGGCATCTCAGAAGTACTCCTTCGAAAGAGCGTCGGTAGAGTGTTTCTTTGTAATAGAGGAAGCGAGGTGCTCGTCGACGTATTTCGGAGCGGTGTTTAGGATCATCTGGAAGTTTTCCATGCTCTAAGTAATCGATCAGCGGTTGTCTCCACTCTTCAACATCGACTGGAAGTACTGAGATGACATTTGTATCATCTAGTAGCATTTCAGTGACGAGGGGGATCACCCATCTTTGGCAGACTGGCACGTCTGCAGCTTCATCTTCTCCTAATGTCATGCTTGAGGCTAGGTTGGCAAGAGCGTCTGCCATTTGATTTTCTTTTCTTGGCACATGCTCTAGTGTCACAGTCTCAAACTCTTGTAGCAGTTGAGTTGCCAGCCGAAAGTATGGGATGAGATCATCTTTCTTCACCTCATATTCAGTTAAGAGTTGATTGATTATGAGCTTGGAGTCGCCAAATATCTCAAGGGCTGTGATTCCCATATTGATCGCCATTTGGAGTCCGATGATCAGTGCTTGGTACTCAGCGACATTGTTGGAGCATAATTCGCTTAGTTGAAATGAATAAGGTAATATATGCCTTTGTGGCGACATGAATACTACTTCTGCCCCCGCTCCGTCTGCTCGTGCAGATCCGTCGAAGAACATCGTCCATGTCGGGAAGATGTCGATGTAGAACACTTCCTCGTCAGGCAAGTCGTCTGAGATTTTCCAATCAGCTGGGATTGGGTGATCGGCAAGAAAGTCTGCCAGCGCTTGTCCCTTTACGGCTTTAGCTGGGATGTAGATGATCTCATATTGGTTAAGAAGCAACGCCCATTTAGCGAGTCGCCCTGTCAAGACGGGTTTGGACATGACGTATTTGACCGGGTCAGCTTTTGCAACCAAGTGGATGGTGTACGCATGCATGTAATGCCTGAGTTTCTGGATGGCGAACACCAAGGCAAGGCACATCTTTTCTATTGGGGAGTAGTTCAACTCGGCGCCGGTAAGGGTTCGGCTGAGGTAGTAAAGCGCTCCTTCTTTCTGGGATTCATTCTCTTGCGCCAAGAGTGCTCCAACTGAACTTTCCTGAGCGGCAATGTACAATATGAGTGGTTTCCCAAGCACAGGCGCCCCCAAGACAGGTGGACTTGACAAATACTTTTTTATGCTTTCAAAAGCATTGTGGCATGCTTCGTCCCATACAAACGGAACATCCTTCTTCATGAGTCGACTGAACGGTTGACAACGCCCTGCAAGGTTAGAGATGAAGCGTCTGATGAAGGCTAGCCGTCCTTGTAGACTTTTCAGCTCGTGCAGGTTTCTTGGCTCAGGCATGCTTTGAATGGCCTTGATTTTTTATTGGTCCACTTCAATACCACGGTGCTTGACAATGAAGCTGAGGAACTTTCCAGAGGTGACGCCAAACGCACATTTTAACGGGTTCATCTTGAGGTTGTATTTTCGCAGCCTTTCGAACACTACTCGCAAATCCTTCAAGTGATCTGATCTTTTCTTTGTTTTGACCACCACATCGTCCACATAACATTCTACGTTCTTGTGTAGCATGTCATTGAAGATTTTCTGCATTGCTCGTTGATATGTAGCTCCAGCGTTCTTTAGACCAAAGGGCATCACCTTGTAACAATAGATACCTTTTGGAGTGCGGAATGCTGTTAGTTCCTCGTCTTCGAGAGCCATACGAATTTGATTGTATCCAGAAGAGCCGTCCATGAATGACAGTGCCTCGTGGCCAGTGGTTGCGTCCACCATGATTTCGATGATTGGCAAGGGGAAGTCGTCCTTCGGACAAGCGTCGTTGAGGTCCCGGAAGTCTACGCAAACACATATTTGTCCAGATTTCTTAAGGACGATGACGATGTTGGAGATCCACTTGGGGTATTGCACCTCTCGAATGAATCCTGCTTCGATTAGCTTGTCAATCTCTGCCTCGATTTGTGGAATGAGCTCGGATCGATATCGCCTTTGAGTTTGCTTTATTGGTCGTGTTCCAGGCTTGACTGCAAGATGATGCACAGCGATGACAGGGTCAAGGCCGGGCATTTCTTTGTAAGTCCAGGCAAAGACGTCTTTGTACTCTGATAGCAGTTGGTAGTACTCCTCTATCTCGTCTGCTCTTAGCAGTGCACTTACAAAGATAGGTTTTTGCTCCTCTTCTGTGCCCAAGTTGAGCTCCTTGAGATCGTCAACCGTGGCTTGCCCCCCATCCTCAAGTTGTGGTGGTGCGGCAGTGACATCTTCTTCAGGGGTCTCGTCTTCTTTGCCTTCTTGGATCGTGATGTGGAAGACATCTTGGACTTCCTCTTTAGTGTCGTCCTCTTGGGTTTGTTGGTATGCAGATTGTCCAGTATGGATGATGGTGCGCCTTCTTACTATCAGTGGTCCATTTGCGTCAACCTCCAAGATTGCTTGACGCTTCATCCTTGAAGGAATTGAGCTTCGAATATCGCCCTTTTCTACTAGCCTGTCGAGCTTTTCTTCCTTTGACTTTGTTTCCCTATTTCCAGAAAACTTCATGTTGTCTTCAAGTCTTTCCAAAGCTGACTGACGAGGAGGAGAGCTAGCCGTGTTGCTTTGCTTATTAGGTTTTGACAACCTTTCAAAAATAGAGCTTCGGGAGGTTGGCCTGTTAAGCCTCTTGAAGACGGAGGTTCGGTTTTGACCACCAATGTGATCAAGGGCTGACGTTTTGGGTCTTGAACGATTCATCCTATCGAAGACTGGCGTTCGAGGGGTGGATTTAGGCTCCTCTTGATCTTGTTCAATGCTCACACTGATATGTTGAGTGCTAGTATTTTTTGCTTGGCTTGAAATCTTCACAGGTGCATTTGGTGTGAAGCCAAGTCCAGCTTTGTTGTTGTTAATTCCGTAACCATGCTTCTTCAACTTCTTTTGAGTCTTTGTGAGGTCACATTCTTTATTGTTGACGGTGTTTGAAACCTTTTTTCCAGGATTCGAAGAAGAAGCGAAGTCGTACCCAGCTTTTGACATGAGTTTGTAGGCCTTCGGATCAAAACCTTCTTCAGTCCTTTTGGTTGGGAGAAAACTTGGTTCCGCTCTCTTTGGTAGAGCTTTTACGAAGCCTTGTGGTAATCTTGCAACCTTTGCGTTGCTTAGCTGTGTCAGAGGTAGAACTGCATTCGTCTTGAGCAACTTTACATTATCCACGTACCGTTGTGCATCGGCTTTGCTTGCTTCAGTTTCGAATGGGGATTGACCATTCTTTCTTCTTGACATCGGGATGTATCGAAAAACGGGTGTGTTTAGTACATTTGAGGACATCTTACTCCCTTTGGTTGTTGCAGGTTTAGCAAGCTCATCATCGTTCTTGCTTAAAGAAGACATGGCTTCTTCTTCTTGCATCTTGGGCATGGCTTGCCACTCCTGCTTTTTAGGTGTTGCTTTGCCCGTGGATTTGATCTCTTTTGGAAGAGCTTCGAGCACCATGTCTTCATCCATGTAGAACTTGGCGTCTGCGAAATGTGATTCGGCTTCGGTGAATGGTTTGGTGTCGCCATAGATCACCTTCACTCCTTCTCGGTAGAATTTCAAGCATTGGTGAAGGGTGGACGGTACTACTCAATTTGCATGGATCCAAGGCCTTCCTAAAAGCAAGCCGTATGAAGTTCTTGCATCAATCACGTGGAATATCGTGCTTGACTTAAGTTCACCAATAGTCATCTCCACTCGGATCATGCCCATCGCTTTTTGTCCTCCTTGTTTAAAACCTTGGATTAATAGACGACTTAAGGACAGTTCATCCGCCTTGATGCCGATTGTAGTCATTGTTGACTTTGGCATGATGTTTATGGCTGATCCACCATCCACAAGCATGCGATTGACTTTGTGCTCCCTTACGTACCCAGAAACGAAGAGAGGACGGTTGTGAGGCTTGGATCCTAGCAGCAAGTCTTCGTCGGTGAAATGGATTGTGTCCTCGATGGCACAGCATGTGGCATATTCATGTGGCCGAAGCTTGAAGCATTCGTTCTTGCTTTCTTGCACTTCGTGGTCATTGGGACTTTCCAAGACCGCTGCTAATGCTATTCGCATCTTCTTTGGTAATCGCAGCGCTTCCTCAATGCTAAAGTGTGTTGGCAGACCTTCTTCGAGAGTGAGAGTTTTTTCTCCCTCAGTGGTGATATCTTTGCCTTTTGAAGGTTCTTCTATTTCTACTTCGACCATGTGGCATACAGCGATAGTGCACTGTTGGAAGAAGTCATTCGGGAAGTACTCGTGCAATGAGATAGGAATGCGTGGCTCTTGCTCCATAGGTTCCCCAGCATACATTGGCTTATCAACTTTTACGTTTCTTTTGGGCTTCCTACTGTTGCGGGGACGGTGCTTTCTCACTTGTTCCACCTTTTGTCTTATGGCTTGTGGTTTTGGTTTCCTTATTTTTTTGTAGGTCACCAATGTCCATCCTTCTTCATCATCGGCATGTGCATCTTGTTCGTTTGCCCCCGGTGATGGTTGCACAGAAGGTATCGTGTAACTTGAACATTGATAGGAATGGTCAAATGCTACTTGGAGAGGCACGGGATCGAAAGTTCCAAATGCAATTGTAGTAGTATGTGTCGCGGCCGTGTCTTCGAGGTCGAGCTCGATTCGCCCTTGTTGTGCTAGCTTCATGATGAGCTCTTTGAGGACGAAGCATTTACCCACAGGATGGCTCACGATTCGATGGTACTTGTAGTATTTAGGATCGTTTATGCGATTCATTTCTTCAGGCTGCTTGCATTCGGGTAGCTCGATTACCTTCTTTTCTAGCAAGTCGTCTAACATTGCATCCATGTCTGAGTCAGGAAAAGGGTATACCTTCTGCTCCAATTCCCTCAAGGTGCTTTTGTACCTTTCTTGGGTGCGAGGAGGCTCACTTTTCTTTATCTCCTTTGCTTTGGTTTTGGAGGAGATCTTGATAGGCGCGGAGGCTGTCTTGACGGGCGCAGTGCTGACGGTGAACGCTTCCTTGGGGGCTTTCTTCCCAGTCTTGTCTACATTTGGGGAGAACACCTTATCCTTCTTGAAGTCGGTGATCGGCTCTTTCTTCCCGTGATGGGCAATACTTAGCTCCATGTCATGGGCACGGGTGGCTAGCTCTTCAAATGTCCATGGTTTGATGCCTTGAAGGATATAGTGTAACCCCCATTGCATGCCTTGGACGCACATCTCGATCGAAGAGATCTCTGAGAGCTTGTCCTTGCAGTCAAGGCTCAGATTGCGCCATCGGTTGATGTAGTCCACGACTGGCTCATCCCTCCATTGCTTCGTGCTTGTCAGCTCTAGCATGTTCACGGTGCGACGGGTGCTGTAGAAGCGGTTGAGGAATTCCCTTTCCAACTGTTCCCAGCTGTTGATGGATTCGGGCTCCAGATCTGTGTACCACTCAAAGGCGTTTCCTTTTAACGAGCGCACAAACTGCTTGGCGAGGTAATCTCCTTTCGTCCCTGCATTGTTGCAGGTTTCGACGAAATGTGCGACATGTTGCTTTGGGTTTCCTTTTCCATCAAACTGCATGAACTTTGGTGGTTGATAACCCCTTGGCATCTTTAGGGCATCAATCTTCTTGGAGTAGGGCTTTGAGTAGAATGATGAGGTATGTGAGCTCCCTTCGTACTGCGCCTTGATGGTGCTGGCGATCATCTCTTGCAGTTGTTGGATAGAAAGAGATCCCATGAGTGCCTCTGCTTGGCCTGGCTCCGGCTTCACATCGATTTTCTCCACCGGAGGCTCTTCATCCTCGTTGTTTTCCTTCTTTACTGAACCATCCCTTTGCTCGATTTTCACGTCGGGCTTTACATCTAGTTGATTGACTAGTGCGGCGATTTGCTGGTCCTTTTCTTCCACAATCCGTGTTAGCCTTGCGATTGTTTCATTCATATGAGCCAGCTGCTCATCGATTGATGTCGCTCCAGCAGTCATGACTTGCATGGCTGAGTTGCCGCTTGAGTCGGCATCGGAAAGCATGAAACCAGAGTACTTCATTGGGCTTTCCTTCCTTGGCGCCTTTAGCGAAGTCAGGGTGATCACAGGTTCGTGCCTCAGGTGCTCTTGTTCATTCGGCGGAGTTGATGCAGGGGTGGAAGATGCGGCAGAAAGAGCTCTTGCCTTGCTTCGAGTTATGATGCCCGAAGTAACACCGCCTGCGGTGATGACGCTCTTGTTCCTTGCATTGGCTGCGAGAACAACTTGAGCCTTCTTTGATGCCATTTGTGCTTTTTGCGGATTCAAAGATAGAGATGAGAGGTAGAGAATGTCCCACCGAGCGTGCCAAATTTGTAAACACGGAAATTCCTGCAATGAACGAGACAAGAAACACGTGTACAAAATAATATTTGTATTGATGATTTAGGGGTTACAATCTCTTCTACAAATTTAGCCTCTGATTCTATCTTTGCAATGGGTGGATTTGATGTTGTTGGTCCAAAGGGCCGTCGGGGCTTGATCTTGGGATAAACAGTTGTGCAAATTTGTTGACGTCGTGGATCCAAAGGGCCGTCGGGGCTTGATCTAGGGATGAACGAATGATGAACGATGGACACTTTCTTCAAGGGCCGTCGGGGCTTGATCTTGAATCAGTGGAAGTTCTTCAAGGGCCGTTGGGGCTTGATTTTGAATGAGGATTTGACGAAGAACGAAGAGAGCTCTATTGATCCTTCGGGATTTGCTTGGGAGCTTTTGAGTTTCAAAGCTTCAAGGTTGTGGTATGAGGTGAATTGGTTATGAGTTGGTGTCCCAAAATGAATGCCTTGGCCTCCTATTTATAGAATTCCAAAACTTGATTTTTTGGATTTAAATAATTAGATGAAATAAATCATTTCTGCCAGGTGTTGACATGTGTCCCGTTTGATGACTTTTTTTATTTATTTTGATTTTTCGTTTATTCACATGCTATGTGTAAAATTTATGTGACACATAAACATTGAAATTTTAATTATTGATCAACATTTATTTTACCGAAATTTCGATGTCTACAATAGGACTTTAACACTATTCCTCATGTGTAACCCCATTTAGTGATTCACACGTAGAAATCCACACATCGGCAATTGAAACTCAGAGATCGGCTCACGTTGGGCCTACTTGTTTTCAATGGAACTCAGTGGTCGTCTCTATATTAAGAGTTCATACTTGTTTCCTTCTAGGTGACAAGCTTATTGGTTTGTACACAAGCTCATTAGCTTGCACAGGCCCGAACCTTGGCTCTTATACCATGTTGGATTTTTGGATCACCGAGCTTGCCTCACTCTAATGACACTGATATTGTCCCCAACTTTACCACTTGCCAAATCCGTCAGATGTAGAGTTTTACCACAAAAGGCCTCTGTATTAGTTAGAGTTTGGTAATCATATTTAAATCCATTGTGGAACTTTATCCCCACTGATGTGGGACATTTAACAATCTCTTTCATGTGTAACCTCATTTAGTGGTTCACATGTGGAGATCTACATCGGTAATTGAAACTCAAATGCCAGCTCACGTTGGGCCCACTTGTTTTCAATGGAACTCAGTGGTCGTCTCTATATATTTAAGAGTTCAGACTTGTTTTCTTATGGGTGACAAGCTCATTGGCTTGCACAAAAGCTCATTGGCTTACACGAGCCCAAACCTTGGCTCTGATACCATGTTGGATTTTTGGATCATTGGGCCCGCCCCACTCTAACGACACTGATACTGTCCCCAACTTTACCACATGCCCAATCCGTCAGGTGTGGGGTTTTACCACAAAATGCCTCGGTATTAGTTAGAGTTGGGTAATTATATTTAAACCCATTATGAGACTTTATCCCACCAATGTGGGACATTTAACAAGTCTCACATTGGTGGGTGCAAAAGAAACCAAGGGGTTTAAATAGGATTACCCCACTCTTGTTAAAGCCCCACATCGGTGGGTGCAAAAGAAACTAAAGGGTTTAAATAGGATTACCCCACTCTAACTAATACCGAGGCCTTTTTTGGTAAAACCTCACACCTGACAGATTGGGCAAGTGGTAAAGTTGGGGACAGTATCGGTGTCGTTAGAGTGGGGCGGGCCCGACGATCTAAAAATCCAACATGGTATTAGAGCCAAGGTTCGGGGTCGTGCAAGCCAATGAGCTTGTCACCTAGAAGGAAACAAGTATGAACTCTTAATATAGAGACGACCGCTGAGTTCCATTGAAAACAAGTGGGCCCAACGTGAGCCGACCTCTGAGTTTCAATTACCGATGTGGATATCCACGTGTGAACCACTAAATGAGGTTACACGTGAGGGGGAGTGTGATAGGAGCATATTTATGCGACTTAGTTAGCTTGTTTTCTTGCATTTTCGTAGTTAGTTTGTGTTTATTATAGTGATTTAAGCTATTTTCGTGTGTTTATAGGTTCAAATGACAAAGTTGGCAAGAAAATGCATTTTAGAGCGTTTTGGAGCAGTTTTAGGCACTAAATGGATAGCATATGTATGGGCCAAGGTGGATGGACGTTTTTGGAGTTCAAAAGGCTAGGAATCTGATAAGGAGATGAAGAAATTAAATTCAAGACAAAGAAGATAAGAAATCAGCTAAAAAGAAGAAACATTATCCAAAACCTTATCCAACCTTATCTTATCCAAACTAACATTATCCTATCTTATCCTATCCTAATCTTATCATGCCTTAATTCTAGCTGCAAGGGGACCTAAATATCTACTTCTAGAAGTCCTAATTTCTGTCACAAAACACATTGTTTCTAGAAACCCTACAAAAGTGGCACCTATTCCTTTCTAGAAGGCTTTTGCCTTGCCTTGCAAGCAATTCCCATTCCCTCCAATTCTTGTCGTGCCTTTCCTCACTCAATTCCCTTTGGATTCTGATTTTGGTAGCCTTATTCCTTATGGATTTGGGTTATGCAAATCCTTTTCAGAAATTAATTGGGCCAAACCTTGTTCTTAGTGGATTTAAACACCTTTGCCGCACCTTTAGGCCCTAATCCTTGATTTCTGCTAAGTTCTAAACCTAAACTGATTACCCTAGGGTTTGGCCGAACCTATATATACATCTTTTCAGCCAAAATTCACCACCACCCCCCATATAATTCTACACCCATTTCAGCCGCAAAAACACCATCCATCCTTCACCAGAAATCACCTACATCCATCCACCACCACAATTCATCACTAAAACCTTCACCCATACCTTGTGTTGCAGCAACGAAGAAGAAGGAGGACCCTTGGAGTGCTTGCTATTCAAGTTTGGATTGCTGGATCATTTTTAGGTGTAATCTATCTTTTGTTTTCAATGTTTAAGTTTATTTATCTTTGTTTTACGAACATGAGGAGCTAAACTCATTTTAGTTAGGGGAAAATTCAAAGCCATGAACATATTTGCAATATGAATTGATTACTTCCAGTTGTGATTTCATATATTGAGAATGCAATTTGCTTAACTGTTTTATTCAAAACTTATTCTTGTTTGTGGATTAAGGATGCATACTTAGTTTGCATGCATGAATTTGATGCTAGAATATAAGGGAGTTTCACATAATCGTTACAAACTTATATTCACAAGTAGTGAAGGTCGCTGGTCACGATCGCGTTAAGTTAAATTCCTAGCATGAGTATTATGATGATGTGCATGTAACTTATAGTTACGAATGTTTTGTCAATGTTTATGATTTTCATAGAACTTAATGATCTTTGATTGTATCTCTATGATGATGTGCATGTAGGGGACTATTGAAGAATGATTTGGGTTGATGATGGGTATCCCATTCAATTCAATAACTTAAGGAAAATCTGAGGGTTAATTAGTGATGGCACGGTTAATCTGGGGCATTGTCATTCATGGTTTATCGAAAAAGCTACTGGAGATTGATTTGTATGCCAAGTGTGTCATGTGTGGAGAATGACCCTCTAGCTAGCCCATTATCCATTTAATTCACCAAATTCGTTCAACTTTGTTTAAGTCTTTAATTCACTTGTTTTACTTAAAATTCGTCCAAAACCCAATCTCCTTTACTTTAGTGTGTCAAATTAGTTGGAATCTGTCTTAGTTTGTGTTTTTAAGTGTTTTGAGTCAAGCTAAAATCAATTTTCGTCCAAAGTCATTCCTAGTGTCTAGTTTGAGTCTATTTAGTTGTTTGTTGTTGTTTTAAGTTATTTAAGTCAGTTTTGAGTTTATAAAGTCTAGTTTAGTGTTTTTTAGTCTTATTTGCATTGATTAGCAGCCCTAGTTAATCCCCGGTTTAGAACGATCCATACTTGTTTAATACTACAATTACATGTTTAATAGGGTTTAATTTGTGTGTCGAGTTAATTTTCACATCAGTGTTAAGAATCCCACATCAGTGGCATAGGGATAAAGTCCCACAATGGGTTTAAATTTGATTACCCAACTCTAACTAATACCAAGGCCTTTTGTGGTAAAACCTCACACCTGACGGATTGGGCAGATGGCAAAGTTGGGGATAATATCGGTGTCATTAGAATGGGGCGGGCCCGGCGATCCAAAAATCCAACATGGTATCAGAGCTGGGTAATCATATTTAAACCCATTGTGGGACTTTATCCCCACCGATGTGGGATTCTTAACACAAACGGTGTCGTATCCAAAGATAGGATTTGTGTTTGGCGGCGGGGTTATGGTGGACGTGGACGTTGCCGGCATATTTTTTCAACAGAGTGCTTCGCAGTTTTGCTTGGCTTTTGTAGGAAACAGGGATGATAGAGACATTGGGATTATTGGGAATGTTTAGCAGAACAGGTTGCATCTGGTGTATGACGTTGCTAGGTGAAAGGTGGGATTTGCCCCTGTTGGATGCTCCTGATCGATTCAATGAACAATTATAAATGAGTAATGCTAGAGAGACCAAATTTTTTAAATTAAATTTGCAAACTAAATGACGTGATTGTAGATGATTGGATAGTTAATTAAGTGTCGATTAATATACTTGTTTCTTATTGTGACACATCATTTGGTTTGCAATTTGATTTAAAAAATTTGGTTTCCATAACATTACTCATTATGAATTGATGATCCTTTATGGGTATAATTGTAGTACACGTAAACAATGTGGGTAATACATACAAATGTCCAAAGAATAAGTGTTTTAGGCTCCCTTTTGGTATTATTATTATTTTTATATAAAAAACTGTTTCACTTTAAAGTTAAGAAATAAAAAATGTTAGATAAAAATAAAATATCATAATTAATTTTAAAACAATGACTTCTAGACAATAGTTTTTAAAAGCAGCTTGTTGATTGTTTTTAAAAGTAACATGTAGATTGCTTTTAAAAGCTGATTTTGTAAAAAACGGAACTAAATCTTTAATGAATAGTTTTAATTCCTATAATACCCTTCATTAATTTTTTTTAAATGACATAATTTATCATTCTACATATTTTTTTTCTTTGGAGATCAAGGTGACAAACACCACCTACCACTACAACCACTAACCTCACACCACCATTGTCATAACCACCACATCGTTGTTACAACCACCTCCAACAATGCTGCAATCACAACAGCAATAACAGCAACCACTGGAAGTGGTGAGAGGAGACGAAGAGAAAGATGCCGGAAAATGACGGCGAGCGATTCGTTCAAATTCCTAAAGATATAGTCCGCGCGGTAGTGGAATGGTAACAGCAGCATGCCACAACTCCGAATCTAAATGAGGTGATAATGACTAGACCTCATTCCGCTATAATCATTCCATCTGGTATTCCAACGAGTGCTTTAGTAATGCCAGCCTCAGTGCCTACCAAAGATATACTTATCTGCCACAACGACAACCGAAATTGGGCAGTCAATTCAATCTCCTATTATCTCTGGCCATTATAGAACCGTCGACCGGTTACTGTTGATGCAAGCAGACTACAAAATGTGGAGCACGCTCAAGCCATAATTCGCTCGACCATAATTTCAGCAGACCTAAATCAAATCATTAGTGTAGTTCTAAAGAAAGATGAAACAATGTCTGTCTACCTTATGGTTCATCTTTGGCAAATGTGCCTTGATTTAGGCAAGCTTTGGAGTTGTTTCTCCATATCTACGGGTAGACGAACGACATTGAGGTTCTTAATAATATCGTCGGAGTTTGGCGATATTCAACCTCTTAAGGATTGGAGTGACATTGAGGTTCTTAATAATATCGTCGGAGTTTGGCGATATTCAACCTCTTAAGGATTGGAGTTCCATCTATATGCGTAAGGTTGTATGTTCTTTTGCCTCTTACTCTAATGACCATGTATAGACCTTCCCAGTTTGTCCTGAGCTTGCCCTCTCCAGGATCAACAGACTTGATTGGAGCCCAATTACCCAAATTTCTTCCATTGCCGCCGCACCTAATATACTACACAGAAGGCGTTGACTAAGAATTTGCATAACGGGAGAGAAAAGGAATAGGTCCAATAGGCGAGAAATTTTTCATTGTGACCGGTACACGGGGTATACCACGTGTTTTTATATAAATAGTAGGAAATTTTACTTTTTAAGCTATTAACTTTTTAACACATTTATCTTATCATTTGTATAGTGACACGTGATATAACATCTCGTCTATAAAAATTTCTTCCCATAGGAGTCAGAGCATGTGGGTGATATGGTTAGGGTTTCCTTTTAAGGAAAACTAATGAAAAGGGCTTGAAAACTTTGAGTTTTAATGATAAGGACAAAATAAAGGGTAAAGTGAATAGTACCAGGATTGACTTTTTAGTGTAAAAATGTGGTTTTTCGTTAAAGTGAACAGTACCGTGAGCTTTTCGTTAAAGTTCCTTCCTTTTAGGGAATTGACAATTATAATATTGATATGTTTTCGGCTTGAAGTTGGGCTTCCGTAGATTGTGCTGAAACTAACTAATGTTTGGAATTGGGCTTCGAAGATGTTAACATATAATTTAATTTAAATAAAAAAATACTAATTTATAATTTATTCGGTTATGGGTCAGTTTTCAGTCCCTTTTTTTTTTTTTTTTTTTTTTTTTTTCCAACCCACCCTTACGCAGTAAAGCACCATCTACGACTTCTATTAATATTAAAAATTGGTTGAAATGATGAACGAGTGTTAATTTAGCACTTCAAAAATTTTATTGTACACTACAAATATTCTCTTATTATTATATTTTTTTTGGTAGAGATGATACATATTTAAACTATGATTAAGAAAACTAATGGTGTGGGCAGGCCTAGGTTGATAGGTAGGAGTAATTTAGATTTATTGTTTGAAACTCATCAATGTAGCAAAAATTTTAATTAAAAAATAAACAATTTCAATTATAACACTTGTTTAACGAGATTTCTTAATCACAATCGGATGAACTCGAGTAATATTCTCTAATATTCCTTTGAGGAATGCAACGAAGTATTATAGTGGACTTGAACGTGTTGAGAACGTTGGTGTATATATGGTCTCCATGGACTTTGACGAGTTGAATGGTGGTGGGTAATTACCAATTGATGCTATGTACTTTTCAACAGAAAAATAATTAAACCCGATAACACAGGCGCCATCCCTGCATGTCTTCCAAATTTCCAATTAGCATATAAGGTTGAGATCGTATGCTTACAGGAGCAACATAATCTAGAGGAAATAGCAAGAAGACTTGCTAATCTGCTATCCATGGCAACTCCCATTTCTAGCTCCTCCTCCTCCCTTAGATTTTCCATTGGTTTATCAGCATTTCTATGCCTAATTATCTGCTCTTTGGCAGTAAGAGATACAAAAACCAACCTCCTTTCACGTACTTACACAGTTGAAGTCATCTCTCTTCTACCAGCAAACGCCTGCAGACCCTCCACCAATGGTCGATCCCATATCTCTCTCTAGCTAACTCCTCTATCCCTGCACGCATATGTTGTCTTTTCAATCTCAATGAAGCATATTCTACTTGCTTTATATATGGATCATTGCATGCATCGTGTTGAATGAGTGCCAAGTGCATGGAAATATTTTAATAGAAAAATTAGGTTTTAATCCCTCATTTTTCTATTCCATCGATTGAAATCTTATTTTATTTTATTTTTTTATCACGTTTTTATTTTTATTTTTATCCATGTCAGTATTTTAGTAATGAAATATTTACATGTCAGCATATTTAAGTTTAATTTTTCAAATAAATCTATTTAGTGTCATAAATGTGTTACATTTGGTATGTTTATGGGTAAAATTTGTATCATATGTTTCTATTTTTAATTTTGTACCCATTCCGTCATGTATTTTAACGAAACAGTTTATCTTTTAATGAAAAAAATTGACGAATACGGTTTTACAAAAAAAAAAAAAAAAAAACCTAAATCGTTAATCCAACGGTCATATGATTTTAGATCTGGGTCATTTTTGGCAGACAAGATCTTTGAGGGGAGACATAAAAGATAAACAGTTCAGATAATTAAAATACATTACGAATGGGCTCCATAAAAGCATGTGTAAAAACAACTCGTGTTACCATATATATATTGTACTTCATAAAAGTAATTGGGACCAAATAAGTATGTAGATAATATCGTTTGTTAAAAAAAATTGTATGTAATGACAAACCTATACATTTCTCAATTCAGGTCATGACGCATCCGGACTGAAGGTGGTCCACAAATACGGCCCATGCAACCAAGTCCACCAAGTCAAATCAAACAGTAACCCTTCCGATCAAGATGAATATCACATACAACAAATCCTCAAGCAAGACGAAGCCCGAGTCAACTCAATCCACTCCCATTTCAACGACTCAAGCCGTAATTACAGAATCCCCGACCCACTTGCACAATCAGACGCCACTGTGATTCCCGCCCAGTCTGCCAGCGTACTTGGTTCTGGAAACTACATCGTCAGTGTCGGCTTGGGCTCGCCCCAGAAGCAACTCTCGCTTGTATTCGACACCGGCAGCAGTCTCACTTGGACACAGTGCCGACCATGTTCTGTATCTTGTTACAAACAGAAAGATCCCATCTTCGACCCTTCTCTCTCTACCTCTTACTCCAACATCTCCTGCAACTCCCCCGCGTGTTCTCAACTTGCAGCCTCCGGTGTCGCTAGCGGTTGTTCCGCCTCCACCTGTGTTTACGGCCAACAGTATGGAGACCGCTCCTTCACAATCGGCTTCTTTGCCAGCGAGAAGTTAACTTTGACTTCAACAGATGTTTTTACTGGTTTCGTCTTCGGCTGCGGCCAGAATAACCAAGGCTTATTTAGGGGCATCGCCGGTTTGCTCGGTCTCGGTCGAAGCAAGATCTCCCTTGTTGAACAAACCGCTCAGAAGTACAAGAGATTCTTCTCCTACTGCCTCCCTTCCACTTCAAGCTCCACTGGTTACCTCAGTTTAGGTAACTCCGACAACAGACGTTCAGGTAACGCCGTCAAGTTCACGCCGCTCACCACATTATCTCAAGGCGCGTCGTATTACAGCCTCGGACTGGTCGGCATCAACATCGGTGGGAGTCAACTGCCAATTTCGGCTTCAGTATTTTCGACTTCGGGGACAATCATCGACTCGGGGACGGTCATCACTCGCCTCCCAGCCACAGCGTACACAGCGCTGCGGGACGCATTTCGAGAAGTGATGAAGAGATACCCAACTGCTAAGTCGATTTCTTCCCTGCTGGACACGTGTTACGACTTCAGTGGATTCAAAACGATAACCTTTCCAACGATAGGGTTTGTGTTTGGCAATGGGGTTACGGTAGACGTGGACGCAACAGGAATATTATTCCAGCAGAGTGCTTCGCAGTTTTGCTTGGCGTTTGCCGGAAACAAAGATGATAGTAGTGTTGGGATTATTGGGAACGTTCAACAGAAGAGGTTGCAGGTAGTGTATGACGTTGCTGGTGGAAAGGTTGGATTTGCACCTGCTGGTTGCCAATGATTTATTGTTGAAGTTGTTGGGATTTCCTAGTTGATAGGGTTCCTTGTTTTTAGGGTTTTATTTCAGGTCGTGCTAATAACCCTCCTATACTTGAGGGACAAGTTTGTTTTCTGTTTTGATTTAGTCACTTACCACGATTCTAGGTCCGGTAAAATCGTGGGCTTCCCATTTTAATACCAATTATGTGACATATAATACGTATAGCGTATGGCATGAGGTTCAAAGTGATTACTAGTATGATGTTTAGAGTATGAGTCGTTGCCCAAATATATGATTTTGTAATCGAGGTGATGACTTAATTAGTATTGACTTGTAAAAGGGACATCTAAATGTGCAACCAGGAAATAAGCGTACGTGCTACGTAGTTTCTAGCTTGGAAAACTTGATCAACGATATTTGACAGGAATTGCTTTCTCTCAGCCATACATATCTTTTCCAAATCTGTCTCTGTCTGCAAAATACTACACAAGTATTGGTTTGATTTGTCAAGTATTGGTTTGATTTTTCTTTTGGGTTTGGAATTTTTTGGGTTGTTTGAACTGATAAGACAGACCTAATTAAACTCATTTTAGTAATTAGCGTAAGACAACGACTTAAATGTCAAAGTTAGAGTGGACCGCTATTGACTTGCTAATTACCACTTGAATTAAAATTCACGATTCCATATTCCTGCAGTTCCAGCATGCATGGATGTCCTCTACTGACATCATTATGTAGTAAGCATTATAATAGCAGCACTAGCAAGTAGGGGTGGGTTCGGTTCAAATCGGTTCGGTTTTTTGCCAAACCGAAACCAAACCGAAATTTCGGTTCGGTTCGGTTCTTTTTTTTTTTCCGTTTTTTTCGGTTCGGTTTCGGTTTTTTGTTTTGTTTTTTTTTTCAAAAAATGAAAAACATTGAAATTTAAAATTTTAACATCTCCAACACAATCATAACATAAGCATTCGAACTAGAATCAAAGACAATGAAAATAAACATTTAAAGTTGAACTAAAATCATCAATCAAGTCTTCCAAAGTCCAAACTAACAACCTCACAACACAAAAATCATACAAATGACTTAGAAAAGTTAAATTGTATGATGTTGTTCAAAGATCAGGGTTGTTTGCTTGTAACTGCATGTTGACAACTTGATTAGTAAAAGTAATGCGTGGGTGGATTTATTTAGTGTGTGTTGGATTCTTTTTCATCACAAATTACGCAAGTAATCTACCCGAAATAAATGTTTATGGATTCTGTTACATGTTATATGAGAGTAGATTTGGAAAAGAAAGTTGGGGCAGAAGTAGATAGTGCTATGGAGATGGATGTAGGTACTTCAGGAGGAGGTTTGGTTCCAGAACCTTATATGGGAGAGAAATAATAGGTTAGGGTTTAGAGTTTTTATAGGCCTTTTTTTAATATTTTGAGCTTAAAGTTTGGCAACACATTGGGTTTAGCACATTTTAACTTACAAATTGGGTTTAGAAAATAATACCCAAAACAAATAATTAAATAAAAAAATCAATTTAATTAATTCGGTTCGGTTCGGTTTGGTTCGGTTTCTAGATCACTAAAACCGAATTGAACCAAAAGAATTTGGTTCGGTTCGGTTTCGGTTTTTTTCGGTTTTCGGTTTTTTGAACCCACCCCTACTAGCAAGCCATGTCAAATAGCTATAATATGACATTCATCAATGACAAATTTATGTATAAATATTATTAATAGTTATAACACGTATTATTACATGAATTCTAAACTGTTAATACGACGTAACGCATTACTATCTCACTCAAAAATTTGAACCATTGATTACCTTTACCATTATTAACTTCCCTTTTGCACCACATTCAATTATTGTATGAATAAATGTGTGATTCATATATATTTATAACCAACCAAGGTATGAAAAAGTTATTTAAAACTAGTATTCATGGATAATTAACAGTAATTATCATGAATAATACGTTTTTCTTTATAAAAGGTAAATTTATTACTAACAGTACACCAAATTACGAAGAAAAGACGTCTAGTTATTACAAAAAAAAAGCAGGAAAAAAAGATATGGACCCCCAAAACAAAGTTTTGAGCCCAGAACAGAAAAACCAAACAAAGACCCTACAATTCTGCTTGAACTGCTACCGCAGAAGCAAAGCATTGCCGAGAAACAGAATTCCAAACAACCAACCAAATCCTGAAAAATGATGGAAAAGACGACTCCAACAACCTCCACAAAGCAACATGTAGATCAAAACAACAACCACAAACCAAAGAAAGCTAGTGAAAGATGACCCACCAACAACAAGGTCACCGGAGGCAACGAAGCTGCCCAGGACAAATTCATGGGAGATGGCGGTGTGAACACCCGAGTCGAAGCAAAAAGCATTTCCTGATCCATGGGAGGTGGTGGTGTGAACAAAGGGATTGGCATATTGAATAATTAGTGGCTATGGGGGATCCTAGGTTTATTTTGTTCTAGGCTTTTTCACTAAAATGTTTCATGAAATTGGCATAACTCTTCACTTTGTTCTCTGATAATGAAAATTGATGAAAGTGGTCTTTGAGTTTGTCCACCGTAAACATTTTGATCATTTTGTGAAAAATATGTCAATATCCTTATTAAGTGAAGTGGTTAGTTTGACAAAAATCCTCTTAGAAAGGTATGCACTTCCCGAGAGAATCACGTCAAAACGCGATGAAGGAGAGTGACTGAAGATCTGCAAATATGTGGGGTCGAGGAAACCCGGAGCCACTTGGGAAGGGTAGGAGAAGTAAGGAATAAAACTATGGATGTGGAGGATGGGAAACGGGAATTGAAATTGATGGCTTAAGTTTTGAAATTGATGACAGAGGTTTGGAAATTGATTCACTAATTCAGGTCACAACAACAAGAAACATGCATCAGAACTAGTAGTGCACATGCATGGCCATTGCCACGAACCCAACCAACAAAACCAAAACCGCTACAGATCATCATGAATGTTACACACAATTCTTCGAGGAAGACCAAGCACGAGTCAAAAGTCGTTAATTTTTACCAAAAACGCAGCTGGTCAACAAAACTCAAACTTTGCATCTCCCCTTGTACACGACGAGGCAAAAGTCGTTCATTTTTACCTTTTTGTCACTCGTAAATGTCTCGGAAAGGCAAAGAGAAATTAAAAAGATGGAGGAAAAAGAAAAGAAAGAAAATGTCGATGAATTAGGTGGGTCAAGCTCTCACTAATGCCTAAGCCAGCACTCCACCATGCTTTATAGACTTCAAGAGTCCACCATAATAGCAGCACTAGCAAGCCATGTCGAATAGTTATAATATGACATGGATCAAGGACAAATTTATGTATATATATTAGTAATAGTTATAACACGTATTATTACATGAATTCTAAACTGTTAACACGACGTGACGCATTACTATCTCACTCAAAAATTTGAACCATTGATTGCCTTTACCATTATTAACTTCCCTTTTGCACCACATTCAATTATTGTATGAATGAATGTGTGATTCATATATATTTATAACCAACCATGGTATGGAAAAGTTACTTGAAACTAGTATTAATGATAAGTAACAGTAATTATCATGAATAATACGTTTTCCTTTATAAAAGGTAAATTTATTACTAACAGCACACCAAATTACGAAGAAAAGACATCTAGTTACAAAAAAAAAAAAGCAGGAAAAAAAGATATGGAACCCCAAAACAAAGTTTTGAGCCCAGAACAGAAAAACCAAACAAAGACACTACAATCCTTCTTGAACTGCTGCAGTAGAAGCAAAGCATTGCCGAGAAATAGAATTCCAAACAGCCAACCAAATCCGCAAAAATGATGAAAAAGACGACTCCAACAACCTCCACAAAGCACCATGTAGATCAAAACAGCAACCACAAACCAAAGAAAGCTAGTGAAAGATGACCCACCAACAAAAAGGTCACTGGAGGCAACAAAGCCACCGAGGACAAATTCATGGGAGGTGGCGGTGCGAACACCTGAGTCGGAGCAAACGCATTTCCTGATCCATGGGAGGTGGTGGTGTGAACAAAGGGATTGGCATATTGAATAATTAGTGGCTATGGGGGTTCGATTCGGTTTTGTGCTTTTGGTTCAATTTTTTTCGGTTACAGTTCGGTTTTCAATCCTTTTTTTTCGATTTTTGGTTTTTCTAACCCACCTCTACACAATAAAGCGCCATCTACTAATTTTATTAATATTAAAACGTGGTTGAAATAATAAATGAGTGCTAATTTAGCACTTCAAAAATTTCATTGTGCACTACAAATGTTCTCTTATTATTTTTTTTTTTTTAGAGATGATAAATATTTAAACTATGATTAAGAAAACTAGTGGTGTGGGCAGGTCTAGGTTTATAGGTAAGAGTAATTTAGATTTATTGTTTGAAACTCTTCAATGTAGCAAAAATTTTAGTTAAAAAATAAACAATTTCAATTATAACTGTGATAACTAGTCCCCAATTTTAGGGTTTTTATAATTTTGAATCGTGAATTTACGAAAATGCCATCCGAGGTGAAAAACGTTGACTTTTGTTAACCGCCTTGTCGAGTAATGTGAGATTCGTTTCTTTGGCATATCCTTATAGCACTTGTCACTATGAACGCATGGGGTCAAGTGGAATTGAATTTGGAGCTAAAACGTGAATTTTACAAAATTTGGAACAGTAAGGGCATTTTGGTAATTTTATGTCCCGCGAGATATTTTCTCATTTCAAATTTTCTCACTTTGGTTGGTGTACCAGTGGGGCCCACCCCTCTTTTGTTGTCTCCCGGCCCTCTCTTTCTTTTCCCTCTTTTTTCTCTCATTTCTCTTCCCAATGACTCTATAGAACTCTCTAGAACTTTCTCTTTCTCTCCTTGTCTCTCCCCCATCTTTGCAACTTTTTCCTTCTCCATTGCCGAGCACACCCTCACACACTCACACCCACATACATTTGGACCTTAACCACTATCCCACTTCAGCACTCCAGCAAGCACAAGACGAGATCACCCCATTCTCCTCACTCTCTTCCACTGCACAGCAAGTGCTTTTACTGTGCAAACCTTTCCCGATGAGTTATCGATGTCCTCGACAAAGATAAGTCATGAACCACCCTTTGATGTTCTTCCCACGTGGTCTAAAGTATTCAATGGTTGAATAAAAATGATTTTGGTGAAGGTTTAAACATGAAATCAGCTCGGGGAGACTTCCCTAGTTTTCCGGCGAGAACTTGAACTTCCAAGCCATTTTCCGGCCAACTCCGGCCACGGTCGAGGAAACCAAAGGTATATTCCAACTCCTTGTTCTTTGGACTTCAATTTGGTATATTGAATGACTAGTTTCAGTTGAGTCTTGGGGATGATCGGAGCTTTCCAAGCTCCGGCTTTCTTCTTTGTGGAATCTGGTTAACCCACGACCTGAAATCAGGTCAAACTTTACCTGCAACCGATAACCCGACCCCAAAATTTGGGCCATGCAACCCAAACATTTGGCCCATTAACCCTAGCCCAGATCCAACCCAGTAACCCAAAGCCCAGATTCGACCCGGATCAGACCCGACCCAGAAACCTAAAGCCCAGATCCAACCCGACCTAGACCCAATTCCTAGATTCCTTAGTTGAAGCGTATGCCACGCGTGGGTGCCCGTGGAGGATTGCCATAGTCGGTGTGTGGAGCACAGATGCCTCCGTCAGAGGTACTGTGCTCCGCCACCGTCCATGGCGATGTAGGCGAATTTTTCGGCGACCATCTCGGCACGTGGCTACGAGTGCGATGGCACGTGGCCTTCCAGGCCATTGCTTCATGGCGACGTGTGCGGTGGCAGGTGGCATTTCGAGTCGCCGCTCAGTGGCGGCACGTAGGGGAACCCGAGGTCCTTCCTTAGGTTTTTCAACATGCCAAATCCGAATCCGCTGTCTGTTCTTCCAAATTCTATTGTTTTAGTAGAATTTTATTAAATGCTCTCTATTTGTATTTAGGTGTGTCGGTTGGAAGTGGCCCCGTCCTTTCTAGTTCGAGCAACTCCCCAGCAACAGAACATTTGTGAGTGTCTTCTTAATTTGCATGTTTTATAAAATATTAGGGTTGCATTCACGAAAAGCATGATTTCATGATTTTATGTTTTATGATTTATTTACGATTTATTGAATTTACATTTTATGAAACGATATGAATTATCATGGTTTATGAATTGATGCTTTGAGTATTTTAGCTCCGGTGATTTGTTATGAGATTTTGAGATACATTTTTTGTGCTTATCTAATGGGTTATCAAACAGCACATACACACAACACGCATATGTAGTCGCCTAAGGCCATAAGACACAGTTGAGGATATTTAGGACATAATCCCACCATCATTGGCGAAACCAGTGTCAGACAGCTTCACTAGCCACGGCTAGTGTCGGTGTGTTATGTTATATTTCTTACAGCTTCACCTTCAGGTGATGGTTATGTCTTTGAGTGACTATGATACCCCTAGTTGAGTACTTTACTATTTTGGATTTTTGAAGGTTTTATGGATTTGACTTCGGGTGACTATGATACCATTACTGAGCACTGGTTTATACGTACATGTTTTATGAACGTTTTCATGACATGCTAGAGTTTTCATAAAACCTATTATGTAGTACTATTTGAGTTTTCAGAACACTGGGTTAATATGTTCAGAAAGAAAATGGTTTACTATTATTAGTATTAGCATTATAAACTTTGGTCCACTCACCCTTTGTTTACTCTCCCTTTAGGATTTAGAATCGAGGCGTACGATCCTGGCGTCAGGGCACTTTCGCATGGGTATCTTCGAGTCTTCTCAGCGTAGAACCCATTCCTTTATTTGTACCTTTTTATAATAATTCTTTCACATTATTCTTGATTAGATATATACTCTGAACATGTTCCTGCATTTCCATATTAAATTATATTTTTAAATTTACCTATTTTTATTTACATTCGTTCTTCTTTTATAACTTGCATGCGTATCATTATGGCTTCGTCATCCTCGAGTGTCGACCAGCACGTGTCCATTCTGGTATTTGGGGATATCGAAGTTGGGGCATGTCAATAACATTTGTTTAACGATATTTCTTAATCACAATCGGATGAACTCGAGTAATATTCTCTAACATTCCCTTGAGGAATGCAACGAAGTAATATGGTGGACTTGAACGTGTTGAGAACGTTGGTGTATATATGGTCTCTATGGACTTTGACGAGTTGAGTGGTGGTAGGTAATTACCAATTGATCAATGTACTTTTCAATAGAAAAATAATTAAACCCGACAACACGGTGGCCATCCCTGCATGTCTTCCAATTTCCAATTAGTATATAAGGTTGAGATCGTATGCTTACAGGAGCAACATAATCTAGAGGAAATAGCAAGAAGACTTGCTAATCTGCTATCATGGCGACTCCCATTTCTAGCACCTCCTTCTTCCTTAGATTTTCCATTGGTTTATCAGCATTTCTATGCCTAATTATCTGCTCTTTGGCAGTAAGAGATACAAAAACAAACCTCCCTTCACGTACTTACACAGTTGAAGTCATCTCTCTTCTACCAGCAAACACCTGCAGACCCTCCACCAATGGTCGATCCCATATCTCTCTCTAGCTAACTCCTCTATCCATGCACGCATATGTTGTCTTTTCAATCTCAATGAAGCGTATTCTACTTGCTTTATATATGGATCATTGCATGCATCGTGTTGAATGAGTGCCAAGTGCATGGAAATATTTTAATAGAAAAATTAGGTTTAAATCCCTCATTTTTCTATTCCATCGATTGAAATCTTATTTTATTTTATTTTTATTTTTATCTATGTCAGTTATTTTATTTTTATTTTTATCTATGTCAGTATTTTAGTAATGAAATATTTACATGTCAGCATATTTAAGTTTAATTTTCCAAATAAATCTATTTAGTGTCATAAGTGTTACATTTGGTATGTTTATATTTATGGGTAAAATTTGTATCATATGTTTCTATTTTTAATTTTGTACCCATTTCGTCATGTATTTTAACGATCTGAACCGTCTATCTTTTAGTGAAGAAAATTGACGAATATGGTTTTACAAAAAAAAAAAAAAAAAACCTAAATCGTTAATCCAACGGTCATATGATTTTAGATCTAGGTCATTTTTGGCAAACAAGATCTTTGAGAGGAAACATAAAAGATAAACAGTTCAGATCATTGAAATACATTACGAATGGGCTCCATAAAAGCATGTGTAAAAACAACTCGTGTCACCACACACACACTTATATATATATATATATATTGTACTTCATAAAAGTAATTGGCACCATGTAAGTATGCAGATAATATCATTTGTTAAAAAAAATTGTATGTAATGACAAACCTATACATTTCTCAATTCAGGTTATGACAATAAGGCGGCATCCGTACTGAAAGTGGTCCACAAATATGGCCCATGCAACCAAGTCCACCAAATCAAATCAAACAGTAACCCTTCCGATCAAGATGAATATCACATGCAAATCCTCAAGCAAGACGAAGCCCGAGTCAACTCAATCCACTCCCATTTCAACGACTCAAACCGTAATTACAGAATCCCCGACCCACTTGCACAATCAGAAGCCACCGTGATTCCCGCCCAGTCTGCCAGCGTACTTGGTTCTGGAAACTACATCGTCAGTGTCGGCTTGGGCTCGCCCCAGAAGCAACTCTCGCTTGTATTCGACACCGGCAGCAGTCTCACTTGGACACAGTGCCGACCATGTTCTGTATCTTGTTACAAACAGAAAGATCCCATCTTCGACCCTTCTCTCTCTACCTCTTACTCCAACATCTCCTGCAACTCCCCCGCGTGTTCTCAACTTGCAGCCTCCGGTGTCCCCAGCGGTTGTTCCGCCTCCACCTGTGTTTACGGCCAACAGTATGGAGACCGCTCCTTCACAATCGGCTTCTTTGCCAGCGAGAAGTTAACTTTGACTTCAACAGATGTTTTTACTGGTTTCGTCTTCGGCTGCGGCCAGAATAACCAAGGCTTATTTAGGGGCATCGCCGGTTTGCTCGGTCTCGGTCGAAGTAAGATCTCCTTTGTTGAACAAACCGCTCAGAAGTACAACAGATTCTTCTCCTACTGCCTCCCTTCAACTTCAAGCTCCACCGGTTACCTCAGCTTGGGCAACTCCGACAACAGACGTTCAGGTAACGCCGTCAAGTTCACGCCGCTCACCACATTATCTCAAGGCGCGTCGTATTACAGCCTCGGACTGGTCGGCATCAACATCGGTGGGAGTCAATTGCCAATTTCGGCTTCAGTATTTTCGACTTCGGGGACAATCATCGACTCGGGGACGGTCATCACGCGCCTCCCAGCCACAGCGTACACAGCGCTGCGGGACGCATTTCGAGAAGCGATGAAGAGGTACCCAACTGCTAAGTCGATTTCTTCCCTGCTGGACACGTGTTACGACTTCAGTGAATTCAAAACGATAACCTTTCCAACGATAGGGTTTGTGTTTGGCAATGGGGTTACGGTAGATGTGGACGCAACGGGGATAGTAGTCCCGCAGAGTGCTTCGCAGTTTTGCTTGGCGTTTGCCGGAAACAAAGATGATAGGAATGTTGGGATTATTGGGAACGTTCAACAGAAGAGGTTGCAGGTAGTGTATGACGTTGCTGGTGGAAAGGTTGGATTTGCCCCTGCTGGTTGCCAATGATTTATTGTTGAAGTTGTTGGGATTTCCTAGTTGATAGGGTTCCTTGTTTTAGGGTTTTATTTCAGGTCGTGCTAATAACCCTTCGATACTTGAGGGACAAGTTTGTTTTCTGTTTTTGACTTCGTCACTTACCACGATTCTAGGTCCCGTAAAATATTGGGCTGTTATTCCAATTCCTGTTTTGATGTAAGGCTATTTAATAGTCATAATTGTTATTTCAATTCAATAAGAATTATCCCAGCTTACAATCGTAATCGTACTTTGATAAAAATAAATATTGGTTTCACAACCAAAAAAAGATATTAAGTAATGTTGCATATGCATGTCGAGAATAATTTTGAGGTGTATTCGGAATATTGTCATGTATTTAGAGCTTGTGAAAGTATAAGTAGAGGGGGCACATACCCTCTCACACCCTTTTCCAAGTTGAAAATTTAGTATATATATTAATCTTGTTGAAATATTTACAAAATTTTAGTTGAGATATTAAGGGCTTGTTTGGTATTCAACTTGAATCCAACTTTTTAGACCCAAAAACATTTTTTAAGTTTTACAACTTGAATACTTATTTGGTATGACTTTTCCAAAAACTGAATTCAAAACTAACTTGAAAATTAGACTACTTCTAAAAACACAAAAAGTGAGATTTTAGAGTTTTTAAACTCCAAACCAAGGTATGAAAAAGTTATTTGAAAACTAGTATTCATGGAAAAGTAACAATAATTATCATGAATAATACGTTTTCCTTTATAAAAGGTAAATTTATTACTAACAGCACACCAAATTACGAAGAAAAGACGTCAAGTTACAAAAAAAAAAAAAAAGAGCAGGAAAAAAAGATATGGACCCCCAAAACAAAGTTTTAAGCCCAGAACAGAAAAACCAAACAAAGACCCTACAATCCTACTTGAATTGTCGAGAAACAGAATTTCAAACAGCCAACCAAATCCTGAAAAATGATGGAAAAGACGACTCCAACAACCTCCACAAAGCACCATGTAGATCAAAACAACAACCACAAACCAAAGAAAAGCTAGGGAAAGATGACCCGCCAACAAAAAGGTCACCGAAGGCAATGAAGCCGCCCAGGACAAATTCATGTGGGATGGCGGTGTGAACACCCGAATCAAAGCAAAACGCATTTCCTGATCCATGGGAGGTGGTGGTGTGAACAAGGGGATTGGCATATTGAATTATTAGTGGCTATGGGGGATCCTAGGTTTATTTTGTTCTAGGCTTTTTCACTAAAATGTTTCATGAAATTAGCATAACTCTTCACTTTGTTCTCTGATAATGAAAATTGATGAAAGTGGTCTTTGAGTTTGTCCACCGTAAACATTTTGATCATTCTGTGAAAAATATGTCAATATCCTCATTAAGTGAAGTGGTTAGATTGACAAAAATCCTCTTAGAAAGGTATGCACTTCCCGAGAGAATCGCGTCAAAACGTGATGAAGGAGAGTGGCTGAAGATCCGCAAATATGTGGGGTCGAGGAAACCCGGAGCCAGTTGGGATGGGTAGGAGAAGGAAGGAATAAAACCATGGATGTGGAGGATGGGAAAGGGGAATTGAAATTGATGGCTTAAGTTTGAAATTGATGACAGAGGTTTGGAAATTGATTCACTAATTCAGGTCACAACAACAAGAAACATGCATCAGAACTAGTGGTGCACATGCATGGCCATTGCCACGAACCCAACCAACAAAAAACCAAAACCGCTACAGATCATCATGAATGTTACACACAATTCCTTGAGGAAGACCAAGCACGAGTCAAAAATTGTTCATTTTTGCCAAAAACGCAGCTCGTCAACAAAACTCAAAGTTTGCATCTCCCCTTGTACACGACGAGGCAAAAGTCGTTCATTTTTACCTTTTTGTCACTCGTAAATGTCTCGGAAAGGCAAAGAGAAATTAAAAAGATGGAGGAAAAAGAAAAGAAAGAGAATGTCGATGAATTAGGTGGGTCAAGCTCTTACTAATGCCTAAGCCAGCACTCCACCATACTTTATAGACTTCACGAGTCCACTATAATAGCAGCACTAGCAAGCCATGTCAAATAGTTATAATATGACATGGATCAAGGACAAATTTATGTATATATATTAGTAATAGTTATAACACGTATTATTACATGAATTCTAAATTGTTAACACGACGTGATGCATTATTATCTTACTCAAAAATTTGAACCATTGATTGCTTTTACCATTATTATCTTCCCTTTTGCACCACATTCAATTATTGTATGAATGAATGTGTGATTCATATATATTTATAACCAACCATCGTATGAAAAAGTTACTTGAAACTAGTATTCATGGATAAGTAACAGTAATTATCATGAATAATACGCTTTCCTTTATAAAAAATAATTTTTTTACTAACAGCACACCACATTACAAAGAAAAGAGGTCCAGTTACAAAAAAAAATGCAGGAAAAAAAGATATGGACCCCCAAAACAAGTTTTGAGCCCATAAGACCATCTCCAAATCTGGGCTAAAAGCCAAATTACCCCCCCCAAACACTCTCTAACCCATGTTAAAATTTTAGGCTAAATGCCAAATGTTATTTCTGAGCCAAATACCCCCCAGCTTTCCCTCCGGGCTAAATGCCAAATGTTTATCGGAATTTAAATTTTTTTAGATTAAAATGTTCATAAAATTAATTTACAATAATCTACATTTTTTTTTTAATTGATTTAAGAAAAAAATTAGCCTAAGTTCATTCTTTAATAATTCCCGGCTAAAATTTTAGGCTAGAAGGGTTGGAGCAGAAAAGATGTTTCTGGGCTAAAAGCCAAATTTTCCGGGCTAAAAAATTTGGCTTTTAGCCCAAGGGTTGGAGATGGTCTAACAAAAAAACCAAACAAAGACACTACAATCTTGCTTGAACTGCTGCAGCAAAAGCAAAGCATTGCCTAAGCCATCACTCCACCATGCTTTATAAACTTCTCTCATGAGTCCACTTATTCTTGTGTGGATGAAATCCTAGGAGACTGAAAATAATGCATCGCAATGCACGAGAAATTTTTCAGTGTTAAGAAATGATTTAGTACATTAAGTGTCATTATATAAGTAGTTAAAATTATTTTTTTCAGTATTCAACCACCTGTATTATAATACTTGGTTTACCAGACCGTTTTTATGACAAACTATTGAAAAATCTTTCGGAAAACACACAAGGCATGATAATAGTGTGAAAGGAGAGTGGTAAGGTTTGTCGTTCTTGCATTGTTTCTTCATTTGTAAGTTTCATAAACATGAATAGTTGAATTCACTTTATACGCACAAACATGATATTTCCAAGTGCGCAAAATTAGGAAGGCTCTTTTTTCCTCATAAGCTTGTGGAAACAAGAAGATCAATACCAAAATTGAAGTCCACTGTCTCAACATAAAACAATTTCCAAGATCCTAAAGATTTATACAAGGAATGACAGTTTTCGCTCCAAAAATTGATGAACTAGTGATTCACCCGTAAAATGAGCATAAATTTTTTGATGTGTTCAGAACACATGTCAGTACATTATATGTAGCACAAGTGGAAGGAGTTTTTTTTTTTAAGTGTTCTTCCACTTGTACAATGACATATGATGTATGCATCCGTCTTCTGAACACACTAAAAAATCTCTATAAAACGAGAAAAATTAACATATAATATTTTAGAAGTGGTCATCTTTTTCATCTTCTTTTCTATATTACAACTTACTGAAAGTTGCCGAAGATAGCAGCCAAGCACATTGAAAGTTGCCAAAAGAAAAAAAGAAAACAAAATACAACTGCGACTAGGACCAATGATCTTTTTAAATAATATGGATTAAGGGAAAAGAAATATAGTAAAAAAATATATCAAAATTGGTTGGACATTCCTAGTTCTGACAAGTGGATGGTGGATAATGATTCAAGAAATAAAACGCTCAAAAGAGTCGGGCCCCTCCAGATTCTTGATATGAGGCTTGATCCAGAAACTTCGATTGCAAACAGAAAGTTGTTTTTATTTCAACTGAAGGATGGATTGGATCATAGGCAGTTAGATGCTTTCAACTCTAAAATTAACTATATGTAAATTTATGAAAATACAGTTAAATTTACCAAACAATATTGGTCGTTAAAGAAATTTGTAATGGGATGAGTATATCAACTCATTCAAATTTAGTCGAATTAGAGAAAGAAAAAAATTTGAAGTTCGAAATCTGCAATGGGTTCTGATGAAATTTTTATAATTGCTATATCTTCTCAATATAAGGTAAAGTTTGCATTTCACCCCATTTCCAAATTAATTCATGATTTTTGGGATATTTTGATAGAAATATCGACAGTTTCGTGAATATTTTAAACACTAGAAACACTAAATGTTTCAATTTAAAACTAATTTAAATTAAGGGGTAACAACTTAAATTAGAAAAGTATTAAGGAGAAAATGATTCGAACTCGGACATATTGTACATCACATTGGTTTATAAATTATAATCAACAAAAATATAAGGATTTTATCAACCAAAAAACAAGAAGAATATCGTGACAAGACGAGTTAAAAAAACCAAAAAAAAATGGTACAACTAAGGTTTTATTTGTTCGTCATCGATAGAAACTTTATGTTGAATGAAAAAACGATGATGCTGACACAAGATTCTGACATTTGAGTCCACAATTGCTTTCAGCGGTGGGAAGGGAGACCCTCAGCCACTTTATAATTGGCCGAAAGGTCCTAATCGGGAACACATTAACCTCTTATTTCATTTGGGTAAAAGGTACTACCACAGTAGGCTAGGAACTTCAGCAAGCTGGGCTAAGGCATGCCGCCTTCTTACCCACCAACCCCAACCCCACATCAAGAAGTTATTAGGTCTCATTCGGAAGAGAGAAACCGATAAATCTTGTTCGGATGCTTGTTACAGTTTTCACATTGAATCAAATGGCATTAAACTTTTCAAGGTGTTGTGTTTTTGTGATAAGTATCTGTTGGAGAGGCAAATTTCGAGTATTTCAATTTTCCACCAACAAAGTAATCTTGTAACCATGTTGAGAAGTCCACAATATCATCTTTGCTCGCTGTCAATGAGGAAGGAAGGAGACATGCAATAAAACACCCTGACACTCAAGTTAATGTTTGTTCAAGATGCTTGTAAAACATAAAACAATCTCACACCTCTCCTTTTCCCCCAACCCCCTATGCTAGTGGGATTATTAACCTTTTATTGGCATTCAAGTAATTGGGCTCCAAGTCCCACTTTCCTTCTATTTCTCCATGTTTGACATCCTAGTGGGTTGCTTAGTGGAGTAATTTTTCTACTCCCACATTATCTTACATATGAGAAATAAACGACGGAAGTTATACTATAATTATATCCTAGTTCTCTGCCGCTTCAAGACAATACTGCGTCTAATCCCATAATGTCGAGATATCTCTCAAGTGATCCACCACCATCTATTGGACACCTACTAAACTAAGCAACTATTGAACATATAAGGACAATAGGTCCTATGTCTTGGTTCTAAAGAAACCAACAAGATCCTCTCAGGATCTTTTTAGTGAGGATCTTGGAGATCCGTGAATCGTGTCCATTCATCATACATTCTGCGATCAGTTATTGTCAAATACTGTTTGTGTTTAATTTTAAATAAAATTTTTTTAAATAATTTCTAATCACACGATGTACGATGAACGGACACGATTCATGGATCCTCGGGATCCTCACGAAGAGGATCTGGCGAGAATCCGGATTCCTAAAGAAATATCTTCATAGTGTCTAATTCTTGAAGGATTATCTTCCCTCCTCATCTCTTTCTCCTTTCATCCCCTTCTATTTAAGCTATTGCAGACACATCTACATCTTGTTTTGAATTTTTTATATAAAGAATAAAACGAAAAAGAAAAAAAAAAGTGAGACGAAAGAATGGAAGGTGATGATAATAGAGGAGCAGAAAATCCTAATCCCTAATTCTTGGGGATGAGGTCTATTTTTACTTCTAAATTCTATAAATTAACGCAATGTACAATATATCGCTGAATCATTTGCAATGGAATAGACTTGTCACAATCACACTACCAAACAAGGCTTTAGGGTACAATGTACTACCACAAATAATGTCATTACACAAAAAACGACATATCTTCGTTTAAAAGTGTAGCTAAGACCGATTTTGATAAAAATAAAAATAAAAAAAATAAAAATTTGGAACCACTTGAAATCCTAATGCTTAGTAGGCATGCCGCATGCTACATTTGTGCTTTCTGTGACGTATTTACCGTTACCATATCCCACTACCAAAATCTCTACATACTCGCCCCACTATTTATTATCATTAAACAAGTTTAAATATTGAAATTTATGTTTTTCATATTAATCCAGAAACCTAAAAAACATGTGGAAAGTGAAAAATCAGTTGCATTGTAATTTGTTGTTGCGATTTCAATTTTATTATCTACACATCAATCCCCATGAAAAAAGGGATGAACCCACCAAGTGAAAATTACAATTAACAACAAACAATAATTAAACGTTTTTTTAAATAAAAAAAAACAAAAAAAAGCTACGGCCGGTTAAGATTCTCAATCGTCGTCGTCATCGTCGCCGGACTTATGATGATTCAACATCGACGCAAAACTCAATCCACGCGCTACGATCTGCGGCGCGTCCACGACCGTTGCCGACGACATCTCCATCTGGCATACCCTAACCGCGCCGACTAACTTTTCTGGCAGCTCATCCTCCGCATGCGCCTCCACAACAAACCCCATGTCTATCGCCACGCTCGTCACGTACCTCAATGCGAGTCGTAAAATGGCCTTCGCGATCCCCGAGCTCGCGATATCGACGTCAATCTCGAGGTAGTTGGGTCCTCTGTGGTAATTACACGTCAGCGCCTTCCCCAGCAAACACGCACTGTAATTCCCCACCGTCTTCACGACGATCCACGGCCCCTTCACGATCCGGTTCACGATCTTGAACCGCTGATTCCGGAACGCGTCGTCGCCGTGGATGAACCGGTAGAGGAGAGAGCCGGCGGGGATTGGATCCTCCGCCGCGAAGTAGAAAACCGCGCTGTGCTGGTCCTTGCCGGGAATCTGGAGATTCACGGCGAAAATGAAGCTCTTCATCGACTTCCCTTGCGACTGAGCCTTCCGCAGCGCGTTGGCCACGCGATTATCGGGGCGGGCGAGTACGTTATCGAGTTTCGTGCTGGATCTGAGCCAGTCGGTGCCGCACGGCTGGAGTAGGTAGTCGCCGGCGGGGCCTTTTTGTTTATTCGACAAGTATTTCTTGGTGCGGAGGGAGAATAGGTCGCCGGGAGGGGACGCCCAGCCGTTGGTTCCGGTGGTGAGGTCCACGTGGCGCAAGGATCCGCCGTGGACGGACTCGGAGATCCAGTCGGCGGTGGAGGTTGTAGAATCCTCCGATTCGGAGCATTTTCCTGCGTGGTCGGCGACGGAGCTCCGGTGCTTTTGCTTTGTTGGACACATGATGGCAGTGGTGCTTCTCTACTCGTCTCTCTGTTATTTTGGTTTCGCACTACGACTCTCTCCTGTTTAGAAGCGAGCGCCTCAGTTGTCGAGGCCACCGCGGTGTATAATAGCGAGGGAAACACAAGTGCCCTTTGTTTTTGGAGAAAACTACGAGACTGCCATCGTTTCTGAGACAGCTAATTTTGTGTATTTATTTCTATTTGATTATTCATCGCATCTGGGACAGATAATTTACACGGCTCATATATTATTTTGTTCTTTTTTTTCCTCTGCTTTTTCGGAAAGCAAGTAATGCTGGTTGTATGTAGTGTGTTTATTTCCTTCTTCTCAAGAGATACTAAGAACTTTTTATACTCTCTGTTATTTTAATTTAGCATTAATTCTCGTATCAACATCATAAAATATTATATAAAAAACATGAAATGACTAAAGTTCATGAACAGTTCCACTTTTTAGAGAGTCTGTTCTCAAATTCTCTTTTCTACAAATTAAAATAAATTTATTTTATAAGAAATGATATTCATAACTTCAAGTTTTAACCCTACATCAAAAAGGGCTAGAAGATCTCAAAAATATTAACTTTAAAATTATAGTAAAAAAATACCACATTATAAAAACAATTTAATTGTTTATTTTTCATTTTTAACCATTAATTCACATTTTTATTTTCTTTTTATCATCATAACATGTTCAGATGGATTTATAATTTGGCATGCGAGATCAAATCTTCTTCACCCAAAATAAGTGTGGCGTCTCTATGACCCCAATATGTGTTTAACACATATTGAATTTATGACAACAAAATTAAAAAAAAATTAAAATAATATATATGTATCAGTTATTTATTGGGTCACAGAAAGATCACACATTTTTTTAGTGTAGGAGATTTGATCTCTGCTTAAACCTTCCATTTACTATTGGAAAAAAAAAACACACTCGTACACTCACTTTTATACATGCCTTGGATTAAATAAATCCGCATGTAGCAAATCAAAGAATTAGAATACATATTAATTGAATAAAAACTAATAAAATTGCATGCACCAATAAACTCACATGTGTTCTTGAATAAAATAATGTCCTATTGTACCTAATTTATTTTATAGTTAGTGTGCTTAACTTTTTATAACGAGAGGCAGACCCGAACTTAAATATAGTCTAAAACTTAATAATTTTAAATAGTGGAAAACTAAATTGGGACTTAATTTTAATGGTAAATTACATTTTATCCTCTCAGGTTTGGGGTCGATTTCAATTCCTTACAACATCTTTAAAACATTTCAATTTCATACATTTACTTATCATTTTATTTCAATTTCATACATCCAAGTAAACTGTTAAGTGATGATGTGGCTGACAAATTTGTGTCACGTGGCAAAAATAATAATTTTATATGTATTTAAAATATTATAATAATTTATCCTATTAAAAAAAACCCCATCTTCTTCCCCGAGCACACCCATCCCACCCCACCCCACCTGCAACCCCCCCATCTCCCCTGCAACCTTCCCTCTCACCCCACAAACCATCCAGAAACCCATCTCCCACCCCACCCACAAACACCTGCACACCGAATTCGAAAATCCGATCCCAAATCAAAACCCATCCACAAACACATGCACACTAGCGTATCGAGAAGCTTCTAGGGCTTCTTCAAGATCGAGTTGCGACGCGACTTCACGGCCAATGCAGTCGGCGACGATGAGGCCACCATGGGTGACATCGCGCATAACAATTTTGTCTTCCCAAGACATGGCGTTCTGGTGCCCGAGGTTGGGTTTTGGGTGGGGTGGGGTGGGATGGGTGTGCTCGGGAAGAAGATGGGTTTCTTGTTTCTTTTATTTATTTAATAGGATTAATTATTATAATATTTTAAATGCATAAATAAAAAAAATTTGCCACGTGGCACAAATTTGACAGCCACGTCATCACTTAATGGATTTTCTAATGGATGTATGAAATTGAAATAAAATGAAAAGTAAATGTATGAAATTGAAATGTTTTAAAGATGTTGTAAGGAATTGAAATCGACCCCAAACCTGAGGGGGTAAAATGTAATTTACCCTAATTTTAAAATGCAGTTGGTGAAATGATTTTGTATTATAAAATTATTTTTATTTTGGGAGTAATCGTCACTCTTGTTGTCAATTCAAGAATCAAAAATGCATGATTACATTTTGCAAATAATGCTTTGATGGAAAATAGTAATGTGTATGCATTATAGGGCATGTTCGATCCTCACTGACTCTATCGTTTGTAAAAATAAAATGAAATGCATGCTTGCATTTTGATAGTGGAAATCTACACACCCCCACTTTGTTTCCATTTTTGTTTGAAATTGTTATGAGAAGCAAAGATATGTTGTATGGAGCAAAAAATTGAAAACTCATGCTTCACACCTAAACCAACCAAATTAACATCATTCTATTAAAAAAAATCCATATATTCAGTTTTCATATTTAATTCCCTTCCCAGCAACATAAAATCATGGAAGGGCATAACTAATAATTTTTTTTTTTTTTGCAAAATTACTACTTTCTACTTTTATTATGTGCGGATGACTGACTGACACTTTCATTAAAGTGAACTATATAATTAGCTCTAAATCTAAGCGTGGTTGCTCTTTTAATTCCATGTAATCAATAAGGTGTGAAGCTCTATCATGCATGACAACTAAGAAATTGTATTTTTCCTATAATATTGGATTCCTTACTAATTTCTAATTTGATTCCTTACCATTTAATTATATTTAAACTACATATTAATAGAACTATGGTTCTTAACTAAATTTGAGAAAATTAGTATTTTGACCCTTTAATTAAAATTGAACCGAAATAAAAATTATAGGCAATTTGGTAATTACAAAAATATAAATTTTACTGTTTTTTTTAACCATCAACTAGATATGATTTTAACATCCAAATTATTTGACAAAAAAAAAGATTAATATTTATTTGACAAAAAAAATTAATATTTAAAACAAATTTCTGTCTTGTATTTTTATTAGGAAACGAAATTCTCTATTTAATATTGAAAACTGACTTTGATAAACCCTTTGTTTTTCCTAATTTCTACTTTTCTTAAGAGGAAAGCAAGAATAAGGGGCATTTTCTGTAAATTCCTCAACACAATAGGGGGACTTCCGGAAGTGAAATGGGAATATGAAAAACTGAGAAATGGTCCCTACTCCCTAGGACGGTGTGGCCTTGACAAACCGTTTGACTTGACGGATCTGAGCATCTGGACAGCGACACGTGTTAACATCTTTATGTAAAGGGCATTCGCCTCCGCAACATTTTCGTCCTTTGACAATCTGATTTTTCATGCCGACTTTTAAGTTTTTGACAAAGAAAACAAATATCCGTACTCTGGAAAATAAAAATTTAACAAAATGTCACATAATTGGGGATCCATATTCGTTTAAACAGATTTTTCTGTGTGATCAAAAGACGGTAGTTTACATATCACTGTATAATTAAAAAGACACTTTAAAATTTTTTTGCTCCAACTGTATACGATATGCAGTGTACCAATTTATGTTCCGATTGCCCTGAAAAGTATCTCATTGGTTTGGTGGCTCAAATTTGACATGTGGCACATGGAGGCTTGTGTTGACGATCTCCACAGCGAGAAATTTTTAGTTGTGACGGAAACACAAGTGGTATACCACATGTTTCAATATGAGTGGTGAGAAATTTTATTTTTTAAGCTATTAACTTTTTAGCACACATATCCCACCATTTGTTTAGTGACACATGATGTACCATCCCGTGTACCAGTCACACTAAAAAATCTCTCCTCCACAGCAGGTATCAATGTTTGTATTATTTATTGTAATCCGTTGATGTGATTACGATATTGAAACATTTGTGGCATAATTGAGTAGTCATAAATGAGTAGTCTAGTTGGTTATGGCTATTTAAGTGTACCAAAACCAAACAAATTATGAAATTATTATTAATAACAGATAATAGAATTGTTGAGATAGTAACAAACCTTTTTTTTATCAGAAAGTCAACTTTTATTAAGTACAAGGCCCAAGCAATATGAGAGCAGTAACCAAGATACAATGGAAAACCCATATAAGTTTAGGCTCGAAGGCAGTAGAAAATAGAAAGTAAAAAACCCTAATCTCCAGCAGTAAAGACCACATTGCCACCACCATCACATCCTCGGATGAAGCCAAACTCCGAACTAAGAAAGTAGACACTAGATCCAAATGACACGCCCCGATCCCGATATTCCCCGAACACAAGGATATGCACGTACTAGGTAGAGATGAAAATATACATATAAGGCTTACAAGATCCACTTCCCTGGACGATGTGGGATGTAACAATCCACCCCTCTTAGAGGCCCGACGTCTTCGTCGACATACATCCGGCCAGGGATTGGCTCTGATACCAATTGTCACGCCCCCCGATCCCAATATTCCCTCCCCCCCCCCGGGCTTGACTCCGCCATAGCACGATATTGTCCACTTTTGGCCTCGACCACGCCCTCACAGTTTTGTTTCTGGGAACTCACACGAGAACTTCCTAGTGGGTCACTCATCATGGGGATGCTCTCGCGCAAACTCGCTTAACTTCGGAGTTCCGATGGAACTCGAAACCAGTGAGCTCCCAAAAGGCCTCCTACTAGGTAGAGATGAGAATATACATATAAGGCTTACAGGATCTACTCCCCTGGGCGATGTGGGATGTAACACCAAATCCCTTTCACGAATCCTTACAAATATATACAAACAAAGTATCATACGGGTAGAGGGTGAGGTTAAGGGGATATGTAAAATACCTAACACTTGGCCTCAATGGGGATCCAGCATAGGTATGCGGGTTGGGGAGGGGAAGTGAAGGAGGGTGGTAGATTTGGTATCCATTTTCTGATTGAAGCCCACCTATCTGAGTACATGGTGGTATGGGGATTTAGTATCACAACTAAGGAGACGGGAGGACAGAAAGTTAAAAGACAAAAAGCAGTAAAATTAGGCAAAAGATGCCGAATAAGGGACATGAAGTCCAAATATGAGACAAACTCATGGGATAGTTGAGAACCAGCTCAGAGAAAACTGAGATAAACTCAAAGAGATGGATGCATGGAGGGGATGGAGCAGAGGAAGTGAGAGTGTAAATGCAAATGAAGGAATGAGAGAAAAAGAGAAGGAGGAGGGAAGAATGAGATTGGAAATAGGAAGAAGTAGCGGGTTGCCGCCTACTCCAAGCAAGAGCAAGGGGCGCTCTGGATCTGGGTTTCTAGAGAGAGAGAAAGAGAGAGAAAGAGAAAACCCGTTGGGTAAAGTCGAGTTAGTAACAAACTAATGCTACATTTTGATTGAATTATGGTTGGTTTGGATTATGGTGCTTTGAAAAAAAAAACAGCTTATTAATAAATCTGGAACATTAAATGTGTTCGGTAAAATAAAAAAAATACTTTAAAAAAAATGATGTCTATGAAAGTAGAAAAACATAAAATAAAAAAAGTAGAAGCATCGTCTACCATGCTTTTAAAAAAAATATTTTTTTTGTCAAAGCATATTAATAAGTGCTCAATTAATGAAATTTTAAAATGGCAAGTATACCCCCAAATGTTTTACAAAATTATAATTTTTGCCCTACATTATTGTCTTTGATAATTATTAAATCACATTAAGGCCCCGTTTAGTATTGTTTTTTTTCACCAAAAACTGATTCACTTTAAAGTTAAGCAGTAAAAAAGTGTTTGGTAAAAGTAAAATATCATGCTTATTTTAAAAACAATGATCCCCAGACAGCAACTTTTAAAAGCAACATGTATGTTGCTTTTAAAAGCTGTTTTAATAAAAAGCAGAATTTAGCCTTTGATGAATATTATCAATTATTGTAATACCTTTATTAGTTTTTTGAAAATGACATATTTAGTCTTTCACACATAGTATCCCTTAGAGAATACAGTGACTCCTACCTAGGGGTGGGCACGGTTTGCTTCGGTGCGGTTTTGAGTGAAACCAAAACCGAAATCGAATTTTTTTGCGGTTTGGTTCGGTGCGGTTTTGAAGCCAAAACCGAAATGAAACCAAACCGTTTGGTTCGGTTCGGTGCGGTTTCAAACGGTTTCGGTTTGGTTTTTAAGAAAAGAATGTACAATTTGCAATTTAACATATTGATAAGCATTTCCCAGTAGCAATAGGAAAAAGACATTTGTTATATAAACAATTAGCATGTTGCATGCAATTGTGATGTTAAAACATGTTTGTGCAGCAAAAGGGTGTCCCGTACAAGGTATAACATAATACAAATTGAATAACTTTGAATTCATTAAACATGAGTGAAACTTTCATACTAGAATATGTGATATCATGCTTCAAATGAGTGGATTTCATTAGATCATTATTCAACTCTTGATAACAAGATTAGTCCACCCTTGTACATATATATGTGTGTGTGTGTGTGTGATGGTATAAAATAACAAAGGTCCTTCAAGTTAATGAACGAAAGAAAGTGATGAATGATGATATTCTAGTGTGGTTGAGTCCATACTAAGTGCATGGATTCTAACAAACAACCAATTAAAACATGAAATTTTATATGGGCATTTAATTAAATGTTTGTTAATATTTGCGGTGCGGTTCGGTTTTCAAAAGTCAAAACCGAAACCAAACCGTTTTCTATGTTGCGGTTCGGTTTCAAAACCAAAACGGTTCCAAAACCGCAAAACCAAACCATTCGGTGCGGTTCGATTTGGTTCGTGTTTCAGTTTCGGTTTTCGGTTCTAAGTGCCCACCCCTACTCCTACCACCTATCACCACTGTTGTTGCCACCACCACCACTATAACCATAACCTTCACCATTGTCACCATAACCACAACCTCCAAGGGCAGGGCATTAAATTGCCTTGTTAGCAAAAAAGCCAAGGGCAGGGCCATCCACTGCAAGCATCACCACCATAACTACAAGCAACTGCCACTATTGCCATCATAACAACAACCGCCACTACAACTATTATCACCACCATTTTTTCCGCCACCACCATAACCTCAACCGTTACCGCTGTCACCACCACCACAACTGCCATCATCGGCACTACCACCCTTAACACCATTGTTATATATGCACCCCAACCATCAAATCTCACTATTAGCACCATCACCATCAAATCACTATTAGCACCACCACCATACCTCCACCGTTGCTACCGCCACCACCGCCACCACTACCATCCTTGCCACTACTGTCGTCGCCCCCACTCTTACAACTAGGTCCATTTTGTCATTATACAATTATATCATTTTTAAAATTTACCAAACGCTTTTACACTGCTTTTCATACTCACAACATTTATAAAATACAGTTAACCAAACGCTCATCTGCTTTACTTATAACTAATTATTCTTAAAGCACGGCATAAACAATTTTTTTTTTTAAAAGCACAGCAATTCCGAATTGGCCCTTAGTACCATACCCTTTTTAGTCATTTAACATATTCAAAACAATTTATATAAAAGTTTACCAAACACTCACACATTGTTTTTTATTATTATTATTAAAAGCATTTTTACAAAAAAAATTTACCAAACACTCAACTATTTTATTTTACCGCTGTTTATTTTCATAGCAAAGCAGAAACAGTTTTTTTTTTTTTAAGTACAACAATACCAAATTAGCCCTTAATGTTTGGAACTAAATTATAAGACATATTTATAGAGACCATAACCTAATAAATTAGAGTATTTTAGTATATGACTTACAAAAAAAAAAAGAAAAAGTAAATAACTTGCGAACAACATGTTTATGCTTAAGGTATCATATTTGATTATTATGTTGTCTGTCTTTAGTCAATATGTTGCCTGTTTATATCACGACACTATTTTTTAACAACTCATGACAATTTAATTTATGTTGTGCTATTTACACACTTTTTTTTTATCTCTCACACATCTTTTCAATTTCCGATCGTTGCATTAGATAAATTAAAAAACAAAAGATATAAGTTAAAAGTAATGTGTGAGATAAAAATAGGTGTATCGATAAAACCACTTAGTAATGAAACCCCATTAATTACTTAATTTAAAAAGAATTAGTTACAGTATGGTCCAAACGCATATTAGATATTTAGTTGTCAATTTCGGAGAATTATTGTTCTAATTTCCGTCGTACATGGCATGCCGACTTAACGGCTTTTGTCGAGGGATGGAGACTTTGTAGACGGCTTACAATTGTCAACTTCAAAACTAATTTCTAACTGTTTTTTGGAAGGAAAACTACTAAATAAAAAATTTGAAAACTTTGAATTCTAACGAAAAAAAAAAAAAAAAAAGTAAAGTAAATAGTACCATGATTGACTTTTTAGTATAAAAGTATGATTTTTCGTTAAAGTGAACAGTACCGAATGTTTTTCGTTAAAGTTTACTTTTTTGTATTCATTTAAATATCTAATAAAAATTGGAAATGATAGAAAAGAAAACGAAATGTAAAAATTCAAAGAGAATCCAAGGAAAAAGTCCATAGACTCTATAACGAGTATAAAAATATGATTGAAATATTTTGAATTTTTGAGAATGAGACTTGAACTTGCGCTCAAGACCACGACGAGGAGCACACTGCCTAATCAACTTGGCTAAATTGAATATACATCGTGAGACATAGACCTAGATACCTACGTAAACAAATACATACGAGGCAGGACTATGATACTAAAGAAGTGTTTCTTGAGCTTCATACATTAAGGTTTTTGCACACTGGTATTTCACTTCCACACACCCCTCCTTTTTCTAGTCATTGGATTGAACAAACCGAAGGAGATTCAAAGGCCGGAATTAAAAAGAGCGTGCAAGAGGTGAAAATTGGTGTGCAGAAATCCAAACATGATCAAAACAGAGAAGAAAACGCTTCCTATAATGTTTCGGGGGAAGAATACACAAATTTCAAAGTTACATACTATGTAAGATAACATCTCAACATTCAGGTTCGGTATTCATCTACAACAACAAAGCCTTATCCCACAAAGCCAGAATTTGGTATTCATCTAGAGAAAGAACACATTTTCTCACTAGTTTGATTCTCAAATTGTTTCAAGTAATATGGTTTCATATCGCAAAAGTCGAAGAAAAAGAAGGTAAAACTCAACAAATAGATAACAGCTGCTCATCCTGACATGATATAAAAGCTTTTCGGCATGTCAAGATTTGTAATGACATTTTCAGTATCTGAACACACCAAATTCTGACTCATATTAAGAAGCCTTGACACACCAACCAATATCTCAGAAGATAGGGTGCTGGTTACAATCCAGAACACATAAAAACACCTTGAACATTAGGATCATCCATCTAGTTCCCAACTAAAAGAACCCCCTAAGTACCTTTCATAACATGTAAATTCATTCCGACGCACACATCCTAAGTTTGACCAAACAGCAAGTACAAAACATTAATCCTCTGCAACATTGGATTGGCCGGCACTGTATGGCCAGCACCGGCTGTAGAACTAAGGTGATGCACAACACCAACGTCTAAAAATGACTGGGAAACCAGTGCTGCATGATCGTATAAGGACAGATCATTTTGACACCGGGTTAAGTATAGAGGACCAACCACAGCAAGTTTGGTACCATCACACTGTAAATTGCCCGTCTTGCTAGGTAATTCGAACAATAAGAACATTGTTCCTCAGATTACTCAGCAACCAAATGAAACATATATAAAGCTATAAGCTTGATGGGAAATAGCATCTAAATCTACTAACAGATTGTTCATCCCTCTAATACATTTTCCTCGAACCCGAAAAAAAGCTAGTTGTAAAATACACTGAACTCATACTTGCACAAATAAAAAACTGTAATTAAATATTAAAAAAAAAATAATTAACAACACTCAGATGGATCTCTGCCAATTCTTATACCGTGTAAGTGATCAATTTCTCAGAAATCCACAATCTATTAGTACACAGATAACTAACAGCAATCACTTGCTCTTAATCAAACTTAATTAATACTAATCCACAAGAAATCAACAAATTAGGGTTTTTAATTTATTTAATTTCACAAATCAACCTGTTCCTCCTCAGTGTGCTTTTCTCCTCTGGGGCTGCCTCTCCTTCTCAGTAGCTAATCTGTATATCCAGTACACCTAACACGATGACAAATCAGATTTTAGGCACTAATTGAAGCGAAAAATCAGGAAGAGGATGGAAATTAGCGAGTACCAGAGCGAGGACATGAGCTACTATTAGGAGAACCACCACGATCGGCACCAATTCGAGGAACCATGGCCGCAGAGACGCCGGCTGCGGAGTCTCCATTTGATGGGAACAATGAGGTTCTAGAGAGAGAAAGATGAGAGAGAGAGAGAGATGGAGAGATGAAGCACTGCAATCAGAGAGGGTTTTCGAGCTCGATGGTTTACTGAAGTTTACTAGAAGACAGGGGAGCGTGAGTGTTACTGGCAAATTGGGACGGAGCAGGCTTCCGGTCTTGTTGACCCGATTAAGTTTCCAAATAGGCCGGCTTAATATTGGGCCTTGCTATCGGCCTCAAAGCCCACGGTCTACATATCTACACAACTTACTAATAAAATCATCTTTGTCAACAAAAAATTAGTGAAAAAGACATTAGGCACAACACCGTGTCTTACGAGACGAGCCCCTCGAGACTCACACTTTAGTAAGGTATTGTCTGTTTTGGGAACTAACCTGCAAGGATTTACTCTTAAGACTATCTCCAAATGACAAGATTTTCTCTAGGGGAGATGCCATAATTAACATAGCATCTAAGTTATTTGACTCCTTACTTTTTAACAGTCTTTTTTTTTTACGACAAACGAAGATGGAGTCAATTTTATTATTTAATGTCTGGGGGGCATAATTTATCAATAGGTTACAACTTTTATCTATTTTAAATAATTTTTTTCCTTAAAACACGTAGTAATGGGAACCGATATATAATAAATTAATAATTAACACGTTCTTTAGAACAAAATAAATTTTGACATTAACTTCAAATTGCTACATCATCCTTCAAATAAAATTTTGAGAATTCATATATTTAATATCTCCATTAGAGATGCTTTAAGCCCCTCGAGACTTTGAAATGCTTCGTGCTATGAGTATGTAAGTTTTACACGTATAAATCACTTAACCTTCCTTGACGCGGGCGATGTAAGATTTAAGTACACGTTATAACATTCTTGTATTGCATGTATTTATAAACGAGTTTTCCATTTATCACATGACCAAACATCATAGTTTAATAAAATTTCAAACATCATCATAATGCGTAAATTGATACGATTTCGCATGTAAACAAATTAAAAACCTCAAGTTTGGATACTCCCGAATCCAAATTAAAACCTTAAGGAACCAACTACAAGAAGAATACGCAAAAGGAAAATTAATGAAAATGATTTGAAAACTTTGAGTTTTAACGATAAATATAAAATAAAGAGTAAAATAAATAATACCAAAATTGACTTTTTAGTATAAAAATATGATTTTTCGTTAAAATAAACAGTAACTAAAGATTTTCGTTAAATTTCTTGCAAAAACAAAAACCCGTATAGGCCTGGTTAGGTGTCCGTAAGAGGTGTCGAGTTCACTGTCAAACGTGGCAGCTTTCTCGGTCTCCAAGCAATCTCTCTCTCTGGTTTCCGTTTCACTGGAGCAGTACCACAAACACTTGCGGTGCATCCTGCAAATCTATAAAATCTGTGATGGCTTCGTGAGCTTTTGCTCCACTGTATTTTCCCCGCCGATGAGGAATGTCTTTGCCGCGCTCAAGCGCCACCGCCATGTCACTCTGCTAACCCAAAGTAAGTACCGCTCGCACGATCGCTCCGTTTTCCCGCGTCTAGATTTTACTTATTGTCTGTTTGGTTCCTGCGAAAATGCGGGAAGAAAATCGCACTAGCCGTAATCCAATCCAATTTCTTATTTCCTAATTTCTCGATTTGTTTGGTTAATTATAACGAATTTGCTCACTTAGGTTACGTAATTGGATCAATAAGTTAGCTGTGATTGTTACATTCGTGGATTAAGCTATGAGTAATTCTATGTATTGGGTTTTTTGTGTAGCTTTACGCCATGACAGAAACGTGGAGACCGTAATACGAAAATGCATACCATTGGGTTACAATAACTATGTTGAAATTAGATGGAAGCAAGAAAAATTGTTTCCGCATCAATTGTTACAACGGAATTCGTAAGTTTACGAGTATTCTTTGTGTTGGGAATTCAAGGCATTTGTTTTGTGTTCTCTTGTTTGAATTCTGAAATGCTTCGTGTTCATCGGTTTATGCAGTATTTCCACCAGTGTGCATGGTGAAATGGCATCTGCAGAGTATGCAAAGTTGAGGAAGGAATCACTAGAGAGTGAATTCGGGCACGCTCTTGATGCAGGCTCCAAAAGTATTTCTGTTGTCTACCGTTTTGGTCCGTTTTTGGCATTGTATAGAGCTGCAATTATTTCATTTCATGTGGTGAAGCTCACAATCTGGCAATTCTTTGTCCATGACATAAAGAAACGCGCCGTCAAGGTAATCGACAGGATACATTTATTTATATATTTTACATGATATGGTGTTGCATGTGCTTTAACTTCTGCATTGATTTAGTGATGCTGGTGTGTAGTTAGATATACGTAATTCTCCTTTTATGATCCTAAAGTTAGATATATATCTGAAATGGTTAATGTGATCTTGCAGTTTCGTGAAACTCTAATTCGCTTGGGACCTTTCTACATCAAGGTAAGCCACTTTCTTTGTAATGAAATTTTCAAGATACCTTTTCTTTCCCCGATTGAGAGGTTAATATCTAATGAATGTAATCTTATGTCATTCGGTTTCTTTCTAATTGTGCAATGCAAGATGTACCTAGTTTATCCAATTATGTTTGAACTTTGAATTCACAGCTCGGGCAGGCTTTGAGCACCAGACCAGACATACTGCCAACTATATACTGCCAAGAGCTTGTTAAGTTACAGGTTACTAGCTTCTTTCTCACACAGGCACCTATGATAATGGTTATGTGATTGAATGTATTAGCTCTCGGTGTTATAGATCTCTTTACTTATTCATTATTATCGAACCCTTTCCTAACAGGATCAAATACCACCATTTCCAACACGTGTTGCAATTAAATCTATTGAATCTCAGCTAGGTGCCCCCATTTCAAAACTTTTTGCCGACATCAGCCCAGAGCCTATTGCAGCAGCATCCCTAGGGCAGGTCTATAAAGGTTAGAGAGCTCCATTTTAATGTCATGCTCTTTTTCTTAGTGGGAAATTTTTTTTTCCTTTGATTTAGTGGCGTGTCTCCCATGGATGTTCAACAAAAGAAATACATGCTTGTGAGAATCATTCAGGAAATGTTTATTTTGTTTATTTTGTTGTTTCAAGTTTTGCAGCTCACTTGCACTCTGGGGAGCTGGTAGCAGTTAAAGTACAAAGGCCGGGTATGTCACTTGTATTGACCCTTGACGCCTTGTTGTTCAGTATGATTGGGGGACAGTTAAAGCGTTTTGCCAATGCCCGCAAAGATCTACTAGTGGCCGTGAATGAGATGGTGCGTTGTGGATTTCATCTCATGTAGAATGCATTTTATCGTTTCTGTATGTCTCCATTTTGTAGATGAAATTAAACTTCTGAATCTTATCTAATGCCTAAACATAGATTTGTGTGTGATTCCCCCCCCCCCCCCTGGCGTCTCTACAGGTGAGGCATATGTTTGATGAAATTGATTACATCCAAGAGGCAAAGAATGCTAACCGTTTTGCCTCTCTCTATGGTTCAGACCCAAGTAAGTTTTTGTACGTTTGTAATGACTAACAAGTGCACTTTATTAAATACGGAAGTCATTCCACAATAGTTCTGCCTCTTATGTGAATCCCACCTTCATTATATATGATGATTTCCTCATACTCTCATGTAGGTTTTTTAACCTGTGTTAAATACATGCCATGTCAGCCCATTTTAAATTTTTAATAGCAATATCTTCATGTGTGCTTTGAAACGCTTATATTTTACTTATTTTGCCATGGATTTTTCTTTTCTTTCTAGAAAAGAGACATGGATAAAAATTAAATAAGTTCATTTGAATTTTCAGTTATGAGAATTAATTTATTCTATAAGTTGGTGCTTTAGCTCATTTTTTGGAGCTAGTATGCATGCCATAAAATTAGTGTGCTATGCCGGATGGACAAAATGTATTGGACTGGCTTTATGAAGAATTCATCATGCCCTGTGTTATGTTAATTCTCTACAAAGCGAGCTATTATATGAGTAGATTTTTTCTTTGTGATCGACAGGTGACGGGAAAAAGACCGGTCCAAAGCCTACAGCTGGAAAAAGTCTTAAACATAATGAGGCGAACTGTATAAAAGTTCCAAAAATATATTGGGATTTTACCCGTAGGGGTGTGCTTACAATGGAGTGGATTGATGGAATTAAGCTTACAGATGAAATTGGCCTAGAGAGGGCTGGTTTGAACAGAAAAGGATTAATTGACCAGGTATTTGGAAGGAATTGCTCAGCATCTAGTGCATTCGCACTTTTTAATTTATAGAAAGAAAAGATAAAGTGTAGGGCTACAGATTAGCAAAGATAGTTTGGTAATTGAATTCTGAATGGCTAATATGAAGTTTATAGATTCAAATACCATAGGAAAGTCTGATCAGATTTGGTTCTGATCAGATTTGGTTTAATAGTGCTTACTTAGGCAAAACTAACTAATTTTACTCTTGAAGTCTTCTACTCTAGGCTATAGCAAAACTGGAAAAATCTTAGCCCGCCCTTGCAGATGCTTCTATTAATGCCATCCGAACTCCTTAGAAAGTTGCATGTTAGACAGGTGAACTTTTGACTGTTTTGGAACCAACTATAGTCATATATTCGATAGTAATAACATAACATGAAACAAAATGAACTTCACTTATAAGTTAAAAGAAGGGAAGTGTTATTGGCACTCCAAAAATCTGATTCTACACTCCTCACAAGTGTATTTTTCTTTCTAAATATAGAAAGTTTGGAGTGTAGAATGAGATTTTTGAAATGCCGATAACGATTCCCTAAAAGAATATGATAAATGGTAATTAGAGGGTTGGTCCAATAGTTTATTGGGCCTGCTTGGGCTTACAAGTTGTCCTTATGTTAGTACTGCACGTAATTTGGCTGTGTTGTTAAAATATCTCATCCTTTTTATCTTTCCTTATAGGGATTATACTGCTCTTTGAGACAATTGCTTGAGGTGGGATTTTTCCATGCTGACCCACATCCGGGTAACCTTGTCGCTACTGATACTGGTGCTCTTGCATATTTTGATTTTGGAATGATGGGTGAAATTCCTCGACATTATCGTGTGGGACTTATTCAAGTGGTAAGAACCATCAAATAATTATCTTCTTGGGGCACAAGTCCAAAACATTCATGTGTGTAGCTTAAGGTTTTTTTTTTTTTTTTTTTCAACGTAGAATTTTTAAGCATGCATTTATGGCCTTTTGTTAGTATTAAGCTATTCATGGCCATTTTTCACCTCCATCGGATGCCTTGTACCGATGTTAACCAAACTATTGAATTGCATGGGAGGTTGGGAAGATGGGCTGAGTGGCAGCTACCTTTTGTTAAGCTAGCTTTGTTATCAACTTATGAACGTGGTCCAGTTTTCTTTACCCACCTCATTTCTTGAATTTTTTTGTGTTTAGATTGCAGTGATAGTTCTTGTTGACTCTAAAGGAATTATATAGCTTCATACATTGCTTTGTTATGCTTGGATTTTATGGTCTTTGATAGTTTTCAGATTACTGGTATGTATATATATTTTATCATCTTTGATGAGTTTCTTTGGACACCCAAAAACAACAGGAGTTTGTATTTTGTTGCCTCATGAGTAGTTTTTCGTTCTGGTAATCGTTTTTGTGCTTGTTCTTTTTTGTATGATGTTGCTAAATATTTTGGCAAATTGACTTATGGTTGTTTTATTTGATAAGTTTCTGTATCTTTCAGCTTGTGCATTTTGTTAATCGAGACTCCCTGGGTTTGGCAAATGACTTTCTTTCATTGGGATTCCTTCCTGAAGTGGTTGATATACAATTAGTTTCGGATGCATTGCAAGCATCCTTTAGCGACCGGACTAGACAGTCTCAAGATTTCCAGGTTTGTACTTCCACTCCTTTTATCTATCCTATGAGCATACTTGGTAGTTATCTGTTCAAGTGTTTCATTATGGAAATCAGCATAAGGTTATTAAGACACCGCAATTTATGGAAGAATTAAGTATCTCCTTAGATCTAACCTTTGCAATGGATTCCAGGGAGTAATGGACCAACTCTACGATGTTATGTATGAATTTAACTTCTCTCTTCCTCCGGACTATGCCCTGGTAATAAGAGCACTGGGATCACTAGAAGGCACAGCCAAAGTCCTTGATCCTAATTTCAAAGTTATTGAGAGCTCATATCCTTTTGTGATTGGAAGACTTCTGGCTGACCCAAATCCTGATATGAGAAGAATTTTAAGACAACTTCTTATACGCAACGATGGATCGATAAGGTGGAATAGGCTAGAACGCCTGGTAGGTTGCCTAAAGCATCTTGTATTTGTGATAACAACTTATTATTCCGTTTACTACAATATTAATTAGTCAAGTATTTGCATTTCTTTCTACTTTCAATTTGTTAACCAGGATCTATATGTTGTTCCAGATTGCAGCAATATCTGAACAGGCTTCTGAGAGTGCTGAGGAGTCCCCAAATTCTGCGGGCGGTACTCCAAATCCGTTGAGAAGTAAATCATTTGACATGCATTCAGTTGTTGCCGCCACTGAAGATCTTTTCCACTTCATTCTCTCTAAGAAGGGTGAGAGGGTGCGTGTATTCCTTGTTCGGGATATACTTGCTGCAGCTGATGCTTTTCTTGAGGATGAAGTTGTTGGTCATATGTTCGATGAGAAGCCCGAATCCAGAGGCTCAGTTGAGTCAGAGGTTGGTATATAAATTTCACTTTTACTCTGCCATAGTAGACGAAAAAATAACAAGCAAGTGGATCCGGAAACATGCGGTATTATCTTGTATAGTGAGATTGCTTATCCAATGAACTTTTGTTTCTGCAGGCACACACCATGGTCATGAGGGTTGTAAATGGGTTTCAGTATCTCCGTCAAGCTATAAAGTTGGCCCCGGAGGTATGGACGGAAATGCTTATACGCATGGCAGTTACGCCCGAGGTTCATAAGTTTACATTAGACATCGTTTCGTCGCTAATCATTCATTTTAACGGCAAAATTCCAGAAACTACGTTTGTTTGTATGTCTAGACTTATGCACAAGATGGAAAAAAACCGCAGCTCTTCTGATTTTTGAGATTAGGTATGGTGGTCTTATTCAAGTTTCGTCGAATTTTATTCTTTCCTGTTTCGTTACAGTTCCGAAATTGTATATACTGTAAGGAGTACTTCACACTCGAAATGAAAAGCGAAATAGTTACCGAGCGGTAAATTTTGTTAGTGAGATCGATATTTTGCTTTAAGCTTTAGTTTTCGAGCAGTAACCTCGAAACCACTTTTCTCTCTTTTCTTCTAGTCTATTGCGATCTTTTCTGACCCTAGAGAACCCGAAGAAGCTGTTTCAACGACCACAACTGACCGTGGCCGCACGTACCGGGCAACCGGCCGTAGCCTCAGGGTCGTGCCCTTGTCGCAAGGGAACCAAGGAGAACCAGAAAAGATTAGAAGATTTTATAGCTCTCGTTTGTTGAGATTTGAGAATGACCTGCCCATCGTCAAATACAATTTCTTTTCATGACTGATGCGAGGGAACGTGAATTATCGTTTTGCATTGACAAAGTCTCCGAAAAATACGATAACGATCTTTCTAGAGACAGTCGGCCCATGCGCGTGTCGGAAACTCGTCATCACCGCTTGTGGGCAACTCCTCGTGATTGCCAGTGCGTGACTCTTAGTTGTTGATGCATATTGAGCGGCTTTAACTTGTTAATACATGTCGAGCCACCATTGGTCTTAGGATAAAAGGAACTACTTTACAAGAGTGAAAGTAGTTTGAATGTTTCATATACTATGAAGTTCTAAATAGGCTTTTTAGCCAAATGACCAAAATGATTCATGGTGGACAAACTCATACACCACTTCTATTGATTTCAAATCTTAAAGACTAAATTAAAGAGTTATGTAAATCTCAAATATCATTTTAGCTGAAGAACTTTCTAAATATATCATAGCATAGGAGAATTTCCGTGGAGAGAGAAACCCGCTAGTTTCTGTCGGTGAATTCAATGTCTCACGCCCTTGGAGCATGATACAAATGTTATATAGCATCTCATTCTTGTCCTCGTTCATTTGGGATCTTTCGGATTTTATGGACAGGTAATCCATGTAGTTGGAAAGGGGATCTTCCAATCTTTTTTAGGGGTGTGATATCCACACACTTATTTTTACTTCTTCTACACCATTTTAGTTTTCGGCCGTCGGATCGGATGAATTGAATAAGATCAACAGACATAAATTAACAAGAGGTGTGTGAGAAGTAAAAAGAGGTGTGTGGATAGCACACCCCTCTTTTTTAATACAATGCCGATAAAAAGTAACTCATCAAATCGTATTTAACATCCACAAAACTGCCAAATAAAATGTGTCCCAAGCCGAAATATCACAAGTCCTACCTCGTCCCGGACCATCGCAAGGAAAACTATAAGTTTTATTAGTAACATGTACATGATTAAGGTGTTTTTAATGTTTCTTTTTGGTCGGCTGGTGTTTTTAATATTTATTAAGATCCAATGTGGGGTTTTTGCTTTAAAAATTAGAGCAGGTTACAATTAAGAAAAATAATTAAATTTAGAAAATAAGTTGGTATTTTTCTTGGTGTAAAAATCTCTAACCTACTTCTACTCATCATCTTACGCACTCACTGCTGATTTGGTAATTTTTTTTTCGTAAAGATTTGGAGAAGATGTATTTCGTTCTTTTAATTAAGAATTTTTTGTCTAAATAGTTCTTAAAATTGTCATAACTCTTCACTTTGGTCTCTGACAATAAAAATTGATAGAACTAGTCCTTAAGTTTGTCTACCATAAACTATTTTTTCCTTCCGTGAAAAATTTGTCACATCCGGGCCCCCACCGCATCCCGGCCTCGACTCCGCTGTAGCACGATATTGTTCGTTTTGGGCCCCGACCACGCTCTTACGGTTTTGTTTCTGGAAACTCAAACGAGAACTTCTCAATGGGTCACCAATCCTGGGACTCCTCTCGAGCGAACTCACTTAATTTCGAAGTTCCGATGGAACCCAAGGCCAATGAGCTCCCAAAATGTCTCGTGCTAAGTAGAGATGAGAATATACATATAAGGCTTACATGATCCACTCCCCTAAGTGATGTGAGATGTTACATTTAGAGAGAGGGAGAGCTTACTAATTTGCCTTATTTTTCCTTGTAAATTGGTTTATAAAATAAATATAGAACAACCATAAGGGGTTTTCAACCAAGATGTTATCTGAGATGTTCTCAACCAAGATATGTTATCTTATTGAGTTTATGCAATAAAGCTATCGTATTCATTTCAAAAGTAAGGGGTTTTCACCAATGCGGGATAAATTTTGCAAAATAGTTAACGTGAATAGAAAGTTTCATGCATGTTAAATTATGCAGTAAATATAAGAGAAAAAGTTGTATCGAATGTCACATCCCGGCCCGGGGCGGATCACTTCCCGGGCCCGCTCCACCACCGTAGCACGATATTGTCCGCTTTAGACATCGACTACGCCCTCACGGTTTTGTTTCTGAGAACTTCCCAGTGGGTCACCCATCATGGGATTGCTCTCGCGCCCTACTCGCTTAACTTCGGAGTTCCTACGGAATCTGAAGCTAGTGAGCTCCCAAAAGGCCTCGTGCTAGGTAGGGATGAGAATATACATTTAAGGATCACTCCCCTGAGCGATGTGGGATCTTACAATCCACTTCCCCTTACGGGCCCGACATCCCCGCCAACACACCACGGCCAAGGTCAAGCTCTGATACCAATCGTCACATCCCGGCCCGAGGTCCACCACATCCCGGGCCCGCTCCACCACCGTAGAACGATATTGTCCGCTTTGGGCCTCGACTACGCCCTCACGGTTTTGTTTCTGAGAACTCACACGAGAACTTCCTAGTGGGTCACCCATTATGGGATTGCTCTCGTGTGCTACTCGTTTAACTTCAGAGTTCCGATGGAATCTGAAACCAGTAAGCTCCCAAAAGGCCTCGTGCTAGATAGGGATGAGAATATACATTTAAGGATCACTCCCCTGGGCGATGTGGGATCTTACATCGAAACACTTTCCAGATCAAGTCATTCGTAAAATATTTTCCACTAAAACATGAGACCTATATGTATTTTAGTCGTCAATCAAGTATCACCGCGCATTAGGCGGGAGACGGAAGAAATATTTGACAGAATTCCTTTCTATATAGCAAAATTCCTCTTTGGGATATTCCAAAGGTAAAACCTAGGCAACGAAAAAGGGGCGCATTACTTCAATTAGAGGAGCGACCAATCAGGTCACCAAATTGTCACATCCTAGCCCGAGCTCCCACCATATCCCAGGTTCGACTCCACCGTAGCACGATATTGTCCATTTTGGGCCCCGACCACACCCTCACGATTTTGTTTTTAGGAACTCACACGAGAACTTCCCAGTGGTCACCCGTCATGGGATTACTGTCGCGCGAACTCACTTAACTTCGGAGTTTCGATAGAACCCGAAGCCAGTGAGCTCCCAAAAAGCATCGTGTTAGGTAGAGATGAGAGCATACATATAAGGCTTATAGGATCTACTCCCCTGGACAATGTAGGATGTTACAACCAAACCTAGACTCAGTGTTGCACGTTTTCTAGGTCTGAAGGAATCCAGTGCCCAACTGCTGACTCCTCTCATTAGTATTACTCTACTCACACTTATTTCACCGTATATAAAAACTGTCCTAGTAAGACAACATTCTCGAAATTTCTCTCTTACACATAAAATGTAATAATTTGATTCGCCAAAAAGAAGTCAACTTTTACTGATGCAAATAACAGAAAACCTAGTTTCCAAAAAAAAAAAAAAAAACCCTAAAGCCACTCCAACAAGCAACCAAAAATTCACTAAAATTCAAAAGAAAATGACTTAAAATGAAAGTCATAACATTTGCATTTGCATTCCTATTTATATTCATTTCATTTTTTGTATTACATTTGACTCTTTCTCAAGCCTCCACGTGAAAGCTCGCTTCATGCAGGAGGCGACTCGTATGACCTGTTCCACTTTTTCGGACGAACCCAACAAACAAAACTAACTGAGACTTCCTTCGAGCTAAAAACTAAAGATCTTGGATTCAAAATCCGTTGTTATTGTGAAAGTTCGACTTGTGGTAAGGAAGATGTTGAAATATCTTTATGAGTCTTCCCGGCCTCCAAAAAAGATAGATAACCGTGATTTATTACCAGTTGTCCCCTTTAAAAAAATAAAAAAATAAAAACAAACAAACAAAACTAACCCTTATTATTTATCTTAATTTCATTTTTAATCATCAAAATTATTATTTTCATGAACTTTGCTTCTTTTTTTTTTCTTTCCTCAGTTTTTTTAATAGCTAATAATTATTATAGAAAATTATAGTTATGTACCTAAACTTTAACTTCAAGCAAAGGTCATTCAAGTAAAAATTCATGATTATTAGCCATTTAATTCATTAAAATGTGCAACTATGATCTTTTTGGCCAACTTCGTAAGAACTTTCGTTAAAATGAGTCATTCTCGGATGACCATCGTTATAATTGGGTTAAAGTTGAGAAATCATTGCTCTAATTGAAATAAAATTGATGGACCATTTCTCCAATATGTTAAAGTTGAGAAACCCTTACTATAATTTTCTTATTTAGTTTTTTTATTTGTGCCTTGATTCAGTCTCATGTGTATGACACGTTACTTATTTTAACCGAAGTTTTAACGAAATTGACAAAAAAAAAAAAACTCATTTATGATAAATGGAGAGATAAAGGCTCGAAATTTTTTAGTTGAAAGTGGATTAGTCTAATTAAATTAAAGCCGAGTGACTATTTCAATAATTTCCCGTGATAATTATCGCTTCTTCTCTCCTCCTCTGCTTGCGTTTGCAAAAAACTGAAACCAAATATAGAAGAGGAGAGAGAGAAACCGCTTTGGCTCGTATCTCATCACTCTCGTCGTCCTTTTCTTCCCTCCCCTTTATTTTCTCTCTCTAAATTTCTACCTCTCTGTCACTGCTCTCTTCCTCCATCCATGACACCTTCATTTCATTTCTCTTCAGGTTCTCTCTCTCTAAAATTTCACATTCATTTTCCAAGGTGTTTCCTTTACAGCTATACATTGACGAACAGCAAGATCCGTGAATTGGGTCTTTAATCAAATTTAATTTAATTTCTTAATATCTGAGAAATTTTGGGTTTTTTTTTTAATTTTGATTTCTGGCGTGATTTGCAGGTTAAATTCTGAGAATTTATGATTTCAGATATGATCCTCGAGTGATTAGTGCTAATTATCATTTGACGTGGAAACAATTGGTCGTTTAATTCTATATATAGCAATTGCTGGAGCTGTTTTTCTTCAGTATTTTATTATTTTCAAAGAAACAAGAAGTGGGGAATTTGAGAATTCGAGCGAGAAGAAGAAGATGGGTTATCTCAATTCGGTTTTGTCACCTTCGACCCAGGTCCATGCTGATGATCCACCCGTTAGCGGTGGCGGCCTCAGGTCGTTTACTTTTCCAGTTTATCAATTTTTTGTTTGGATCTAAATTTTTTACCTTTTATTTCTATGGATTGTTGTAATTTGTTTTGGTGCAATTTGTTTGATTTATTTGTTAATTTTTATTTGTATTTTGTTGTGTTTGGTAAGCATGTGAGATAAATCATGATTCATATGTCATATTTTCTTTCTATTTTCGCATTCGTGATGGGGAGGTTTTAGATTTTGTGTTTTGTTTTGTGTAATTGTGATTTGTGATTCCTGGGTACATTTATTGTGTCATTTTTTAGCTGTCCAGGAAGCAATTCTCGATTTGGGTTTTATGTCATAACGAATGTGTGCATTCTAATTTTGAAGGAAGTTTTGGCGTGTGATTTGGGTGGTATGATGTGTTTTTTGTATGTTGTATGCCTTCGTGAGATGACCTATGTTGTTTTCCTGGTCTTGGTGATGGTGATTTGGATGTTCCACTAGTTCTGAAGTGTGTGATATATCTCGATATTAATTGGATAGTTTGGGCAAAGGGTGATAGAGTTTATTCACCAATCATTTAAAGATGTTTGACAAAAACAAGAGAGGAAAATGATATGACATGCATGATCGAAGAAACTTGAAATATATGTTTTTTCATGTCGGGGTGTGCCCTTGTTTGCACGTCTGCCTAATTACGGCCTGTCATGTTCGTCACAGACAAATGTAAAGGTTGTGCAAATTAATTTTTATGATTTGCGTTTGCTGGATCTTCAGAACGGTATTCTCTGGAATATTGTTATTGTGGACAAGCGGAAAAAAGCTTTCCATTGCCGTTATGATTGCGTGCATAATAGCCGTTTTTTTCTTTACCTCCACTTGTGCATGTGTGAGAATGAAACTCATGGGAAACATGAAGCTTACATCCAATTTTGCTAGAGAGTTGTGTTTATTTGTCAGCTTATTTCTCCACGTGTTAGCGTGTGTACAAGAATGGAACTCATATGGGAAACTTGGAGTTTATATCCAATTTTGCTCAAGAGTCGGTTGTTTCCCTCCATGTGTTGATCCCTGAAATTTGGTTCTTTAATATGAGATTGGAATTGGATAATGATTTTCCCTTTTAATTCAACACTGTTTCTGTTACATAGAATTTTCAACCATGATTTGGGATTTGTCTCATTAAGTGTGTTGTTAAACGTGGCAACAGTCAGAATGGAAAGTTCAGCTATGGATATGCAAGCTCTCCAGGGAAAAGATCTTCTATGGAAGACTTCTATGAGACAAGAATTGATGGTGTTGAGGGAGAAGTAGTTGGTCTTTTTGGAGTTTTCGATGGTATATCCATCTCTCTCTCACTCTTTCTACACGCACATGCATGCCCATGCACACACATTGATAAGTGTAAATAATATCATGCTTAGGATGGGATGTATACACAATTAGGCAGATGCATGTGGGTGTGTGGATATGTATTTGATCTCTGCTAATTTCCATCCTTCTATTTTTGGTATAATCTTCATTCGTTTTCCTTGGTTTATTATTTGATAACTGAATAATATTGTAGTTGTACGATCATTTATCGTTACAAATATTTACTGGATTTTACTTTGCCTCATAATTGACCCTTGATCCACTTGCCAGTTTGGTCTTGGGGTTTGAGCTATTCTAGCTGGACAGTGGAATATCTTCTTTACCACACTGTCGTGGTGATCTTCTGACAAGATGAACCTCTAGGGAGGATACTTGAAGCTCTACATGCTTAATTCACTTTAAAATGCTAATTAGACTTGAATCTTATTTCATGGAACAGCAGTTCTGTTGTATTTCCATCTGGTTTGACTGTCTATGTAATCATTCTTTCTATTATTTTATTGTTGCTGTCATTTTGTTCATGGCTCATGTGCTATTGGCTGGTTGGTGATTAGAAGTTCATAAGTGCATTTGTTCATAAGCATACTCTCACACAGAAGATATATATTAATATGTTGTTAGTATATGTATATACATCTATCATCATATACATGCATACCTCTGAAAACAAGAAGATTGATCATCATATACTTGCATAGCATGCCTTTGGAAATAAGAAGATAGGTAACCTGAAAATGCTGCGCTTTCATTGAATTAGGCCATGGAGGTGCACGTGCTGCTGAGTATGTCAAGCAAAATCTTTTCAGTAATTTGATCAGTCATCCAAAATTTATCTCTGACACCAAATCTGCTATAGGTTTGTCTTCTTACTAGTAACCAGAAACGTTATGGTTGCTTCTAATTAATGCTTTACAATTTGTTATTTTGGAAGTAAATAACAGTATTCAGAACTAATATTTCCCTGTTCCTGCAGCTGATGCTTACAGCCATACCGACTCTGAATTTCTGAAATCAGAAAATAATCAGAATAGAGATGCTGGTTCAACTGCTTCTACTGCAATCCTAGTTGGTGACCGTTTGCTTGTTGCAAATGTTGGGGATTCTAGAGCTGTGATATGCAGGGGTGGGAACGGTAAGCCTTTGCACTGTCCCACTTCCATTGTGTTTTAGCATAATAATCGTACCAAACACTACAATTTCAAGGGTGAAGGGACTTCTGTGTCCTATCTCAATTGTTTGGTGAGATTGGATAGCCGCTGGATGGAGAGAGAAATTTTGACCGCTAATATCTTAGCTCTGTATGGAAGAAAATGATTTGACCTAAAAGGATATAGGGTTCTGCAACTTTATCCTTATAGCGATTTTTGTTGATCATTTGTCTATTTTCTATAGTGTTCACATGTTTCTTATTCTGTTGTATCCTGCAGCTATAGCTGCTTCAAGAGATCACAAGCCAGACCAGACTGATGAGCGGCAACGGATTGAGGATGCAGGAGGATTTGTTATGTGGGCTGGTAAGGTTTATCATTGTTTTAAGATTTCTCATGAAATGGCATATGAGTGTGTTCTTGACAATGGAGATTGTAATAATAGGAACTTGGAGAGTTGGAGGTGTTCTTGCTGTTTCTCGTGCATTTGGTGATAGGCTGTTGAAGCAGTATGTTGTTGCTGATCCAGAAATCCAGGTTTGATCCTTTGTGTTGATATTTAATAGTCAATATATTGATACACACACACATGGTGGTGTTCAAGAGTCTTTTGAGCAAAACATGGTTCTTGTAAAAAATTTTAAATTCTCATGTACTAAAATATAGATGGTTCGGATCGTTGAAATGCATTGCAAAATGTGTGTCAAAAGCATGTGTCACCAGATTGTAACCCATATGCGCGCGCGCGCACACACACACACACACATACATACATAATATATATATATATATATATATATATATATATATATATATATTTGTCTGATGCTTTTTGGGATATCTGTTTAACTTGCTTTATTTTGGCAGGAGGAAAAGATTGACAACTCTCTTGAGTTCCTTATCCTTGCAAGTGATGGACTGTGGGATGTTGTCACCAATGAGGTTTGCCCGACTTTTTGTTTTATTTACTGTTCTGTACTTGCCAAAATATTATTGTTCAGCATTTGACTACTTAACTACTCGATGCAGTTGTTGAAATTTTTTAGATTGACGGGGCCGGGGGCCCCACTCTAACTACACCGATACTGTCCCCAAATTTAACACCTGCCCAATCCGTCAGGTGTGGAGTTTTACCACAAATGGCCTCGGCATTAGTTAAAGTAGGGTAATCATATTTAAAGCCACCCTTGTTGACTTCCCCCACCAATGTGGGACTGCCAACACGCCCCCTCACGTGTAACCCCATTTAGTGGTTCACACATGGAGATCCACACATCGGCAATTGAAACTCAGATGTTGGCTCCAATGGAGTCCAAACTTGTTTTTAATCTTTTCAGGAAGTGTCGCTTAAGGACTCAGAGGCCGACTCTATGTTAAGAGTCCAAGCTTGTTTCCAAGCCCACACTTATTGGTGACAAGCCTTTGGCTTGCACGGGCTCGTAACCTTGGATTGAAATTTTTTTGATCGACGGGCCCGGGGGGCACTCTAACAACACTGATACTGTCCCAACTTTATCACTTGCCCAATCCGTCAGGTGTGGAGTTTTACTATAAAAGGTCTCGGTATTAGTTAGAGTAAGATAATCATATTTAAAGCCACCCTTGTAACTTGTTGACTTCCCCCACCGATGTGGGACTGCCAACAACGTTGGCGGTGGCGGTGGTGTTCTCTTCCTTTGCTGGGATTATACGGTTTTGTCACAATTAGTAAACTGTCTTGATGGCTTGGTATGGCAACTGATCATTCATTTTCTTTTCCAGGAGGCCGTCGCAATGATCAAACCAATTCAGGACCCAAAGCAGGCAGCGGAGAGGCTAATGCAGGAAGCATATCAGAGGGGGAGTGCAGATAACATCACATGCGTTGTTGTGCGTTTCCTGGCTAACCAAGGGGGTTCCTCACGAAGCAATTCTGGCTAACCACCTTTTTGCGGCGCAACGTGCTTGGATTCCTACCAGAGCTCCAGATTGGTAGGCGGGGTTGCAATAAATTTCGGTATAGTTTTAGAAAAACCTATGGTAGCAATGTACTGTTAACAAGGATAGAGAGACATAATCGAAACTTATCGGGCTGTTAATATGTATTACATGTCATCAGCCTCTAGCATAGAACTTGGTAAGTGTAGCAGAAAAATGTCAATGTGTATGTAAAGTGTTTCTCGTTATGTTTTCTGTAAATCGAGTGTTTCTTTTGTTATATAACTGTTTGAAATGTTAGGTCTTCTTTTCGGGAAGTAATATCCGCTCCCCGTTTTTCTCCTTCGGCGCACTCTATTTGCTTAAAACTCTTGATTCTCGTTTGATTCGTTCAATTCAAAAGATAGGAATGAATAAGGGTGTGCAAAAGGAAGAAAAATGTGGTGGAAACGCCTTCCAAGCAAACGGGGCCTAATTTATGTATGCAGTTAATCACCCGTTTAGTGTTTGACTCTTATTCTATCCTCAAGTTCCAATGACCGTTGAGACTAAATAAAACTAAAATTGCCAATTTGATTTCCTTCTCTATCCAACTCATCTACTCTTATTTTAGCTGGCGTGTTTACTTATTAGGAATTGATGCAAAATGATTAATATCTTTTCATTTCTAACATATCTAACACGTAAGGACTATTGAAATTGGACTTGGATTCTCTGCGCTCCCATTTCGGTGCCCTCTCCGTGCCCTCCTATTTTGTGTGGTCACGGTTAATCCATGCTAACATTTTATATTGTTTTTTATAAAAATAATAAGATAAAAAAAAATAGTAATATAAAATATTGACGTGGCTTAACCGTGACCACAAAAACAGAAGGGCACGGAGAGGGCACCGAATTGGGAGGGCAGAGAATCCAAGTCCATTGAAATTAGCTGTAACATATCCAATTTCATTCAAGTATCATTACCAATTTACCAAGGCGGGCATGTTATATATTTATAACATTAGGAATTAATTTTCTTCAGTGTTATATATTTATATACAGTCTACAATTGAGTGAGTGGTAATAAAAAAACCAAAAACTCAACAAAACTGTAGACAGTACGGAAATGTAATTTTCATTTTAATAAAATAAGTTGAATAAATATATAAACTCACAGTACTTCCGTTGTATAATATAGACTCACAGTACTTCCGTTGAATTGATATATAGACTGTCGTATAAAATATTGTGCTACTAATTGAGCAACTGAGTTTTGGGTTTTATATACAACGGGAGTACTGCGAGTCTATATATTTATCCAACTTATTTTATTTTAAGAGTTATGGAGTATGGTGTGCGTAAGTTTCTTCATCTCGGAGAGGATCACATTAGTGTTCGGTCAAAAAGACCCATTAGGTGGGATCATGAAGAGGTAGCCGCAGTCAGAACGTAGTCTTGCGAGTATGAATTCCGTATCGAAAAAATAAGAGACATTTTATGTGTTCATAAATAATTGAATTGCATTTTATGTGGTCAGTTAATTTTAAGATGAAACTTCAATTTTTTAAATACGAGTTGGGTCGTTGTAAGGATGCGTGCGGAACTTCCACCTTACTTAAGATGATAAGATCGAGAAAAATCAAAGCCTATGCATTTGCTTATATATTTTCAACACACTGTTACATTATTTCCAACCAATAATACAATAACATTGATTTTTATTTTCATAGTACTTATTAATTTAAAAAATCGCCACACAAATTCCGTACGATAATTAGGTGAGTCTCTCACGGCTCAATCAAATGGGACCCAGAAAACATTGTTCACCTGCTCTCCGACCTTAATGGAAGACGCTAGAAATCACTATGAACAAAAGAAATAATTAACAATTAAATAAGTAAAGCATGTGGGCTTTAGCAAATTAAGGTTGCCTAATATAATAAATTAATAGTTTAATGGTTGCCTAATATAGTAAATTAATAGTTTAATGTCCCTAATATAGTAAATTAATCCTAATGCTAATCACCAAAACCAATAGCAATCCAGATTCTGATACGACCCAATACCAAATTAAAATTTCATTACTGCAGAAGAAAAACTTGGTACAAAATCGTCGGCCAAGATTCCATGGATCGTACAGTACACCGGATCTCGACCGATATTTACACCCACAGCCGATTTCCCGGGGAAAAAAAACGAAATTACAAAGCTTGATTACCGGTTAATTACATTATTAACCTAAAACGACGGAACGACGCCGTAGCGGCACATCCGCTCGGCTTCGATCTCCACCTCCGTGCGCTTCGCGAACCTGCCTTTGATTCGCGGCCGAGTTTCCGCGTACGCTTTTCTCGAAGCGTACCGTATCGTCTTCTCGAACTTTCGGTTCTTCCGCTTCTCTCTGTACCTCAGCACCCTCGCCACGCGATCCACGGACGAGAGCTGGACCGCCGGTTGCGATGTCTCCACAGCAGCGGTCACCGCGTTGCCATCCGGCACGACGCTGATGTCCATGGACGACGATGATACCTGAGGCGCAAAGCAGAGGATCAGATATTGAATGCAAAATTTTCTTAGGATCTGTTTGGTAACGGAGAAAATTGAGAGGACTTACACTCTGGCTCAGACACCGAGCGTGGTGGTAGCCGTAGACGAAGGGCTTGGAGCCGGCGGAGAAGTCGAGTTCGAAGCTCTGGTCGTTAACCAGCAGAGGCTGCATGTTCTTGCTCTGCACCGGAACGACGCCGTCCGCGCCGCAGCTGTTCTGCTCCTGAGCTTCTTCAAGTTTCGGATCCACATGCCCGTAGTCCAGATCCAGATACGGATCCATTTCCTGGAACAAGTACTGCCCCGAGTTCAGATCTGGATTCTCCATCGCCTTGGGGTTCGGGAGCAGCCACGAGGCGGCCTCGGCCTCCTCCCTGCTCACCTCGGTCTCTCCGTCCACGTCGGACAAGTAACGGTCGTCGAGGAAGTTGACGACAGATTTGACGACGGGGACCGAGTCTGCAGCCGAGTTCACGGAATCGTAAAACGGCGTGACAGGGACTCGATCGTGGCGACTGCTGAGAGGGTTGGCGGAGTGGATGTCGCGGTCACAGGTGACGCAGAGGGCGGCGTCGTCGGCCTTGCAGGTGACGTGAGCTGGAGCTTGCTCGCAGACCTCGCAGAGCCAGACGCGGGGGTGGCGGGAGGCGAGCTTGTTGGCCGCGTGGATCTTGGAGTCGCAGTTGACGCAGAGGAAGGCGGAGTCGGCGCGGCAGAACAGAGTCGCCGTCGCCGATTGGCAAGAGTCGCAGAGCTTCGATGCCATGACCGAAATCTGCTGCAATGTAATAGTTTTCGTAAATAGCACTCACTCTTGTCACTCACACACAAAGACTCTCTCTCTCTTCTCTCTTTCTCTCCTTCTCTCTCCTTTTGTGCGTTTGGATTCAGTGTGTGGTGTCTATCCTGTGGGCCCTGGATATCTAGGTAAGGACCAATGAGGGGGCGATACGTGGGCGAAGCTTAGCCATAAGGTGGGGTCAACGGTACATGGTCTGCATTGGCTTCCGAGTTTCCTTTGCTTCACCTTTTTCGCAGTGTCGTGATAGCGTGGGTAGTTGAGGGGCCCACAATAATGGTGGGTCGGTGGCCCACGCGTTGCTCGAGTTTGAGCTCAAAAAGTCGGTGTTCAATGGAATAGCCATACGCTGTGGGAGATGATTGTCTGCCATCCCATCTCAATGTCCTTTTCATCCTCTTTTATTTTTATGATAACAGTTAAGACATGTTACCATTTTATATTCTTATTCTTTTTATCTTATTATTTTTATAAAAAATTAATATAAAATATTGATGTGACCACATAAAATAAAAGAAGATGAGTTGGGAAAAGCAGACAATTCATCTCCTACGCTGTGTATGTAGGAAGAAGAAGATCGACTGTCTTGTAGGTTAGGAAGCGCTAGGGTACTCCTACCAGATGTATTTTTGACCGTTGATGTATGTGGATTAATTTGTATCAATCGCTTCAAATTAATGACGCGCCAACTTGCGCGTGAAAAATTGACCCTAAGAGTTAATTCAACTGATTGTGAGAGGAGAGGTGTATTATTTATAGAGTAACGTTATTCCTACTATATTTGTATACAATTTTAGATGGCATCTGATGTGGATAGCCACATCATTTGAAAATTTTGTAAAACCAAAGGAAATGAAAGAAAAAGACTCTTCATATATCACAATCATCATTTAATTAACTAATTTTTCTTAATTATTAGTTTATTAAATAATGAACTAAATTTTAAAATCTAATTAATTCAAATAATGTGACTGTCCACGTCAAATGTTATCTAAAATGGTATGAAAATATAGTACAAAAATATGGTATGAATATCATTACTCTATTTATAGGGCGAAGACACCACTATTACTAGTAATCACTAAAACCTATTGTGTCAATCACTACGGAGTTGTCTAGTATTTGTGATAAACTCTGTAAGTCTGTATTTCTGAAATTGAACTATTTAGTATCTCGAACCCGTCGAGAGTACACTCGTGTAATTCTCATGTTCAATTGTCGAGTGATCTACAGTTGTACGAGAATGTTGAGTACGACTCTAGTCGTATGGGCACACCCTAACTACCACGGGTAGATAGCAAAAATAACAAATGAACACCTCAACTATACATAGCAAATAACAAATGATTTGCCACACATGGAAAAAATGTTACTAATAATGCACATACAATTCGAAAAGATTTATTATGTATGTCGGCATATATTTCAAGTCAGAGGATTTGGTGCGATCGCGGTGCACATGAGCAAAACGTTTTAAAAAACGATTTCTGTCAAATTTTCTTCTCTTCTAATCTCAGTCACCAAAATTCATTTAAAACGATCAAATGATTTTAGATTATTTTAAGAAAATTTTAACGAAACATTTTAGATCATGTTCACTTTAACGAAAAATCATTTTTTTACTTTTAAAAATCAATTTTGGTACTATTACTCACAACATCTTTTTGTCATTTTCGTTTTCAAGTCATTTTCATTAGTTTTCCTTTAGTTTAATGGGTAATGCTAAGAATACCAAATTTACAAATTAAATGATGTAGTTGTAGTATTAATTAAGTGTCTATTAACATGCTTTTTCTAATTAGTGACACATAATTTGCTTTAAAAATTTAGTCTCTTTAGCATTATTCTATTTTAATAGAAGCATTACGTGATACTAGTCATTTATGTATTATTATTTTTAGACACATGCGATAGTTATTTTACACTAAAATGAGTGGAAAAAAAATTGATTTTGGGAGGTAAGAGGTTGAAAAGGAAGACAATAATCACCATGTCAATCCACCACTTACAGTCATTTAAGTATTATGAATAGATGACGTTATTAATATGTAAGACTTCGTATTCATTATTTTCAATAAATAAATTCAAATAGGACTTTTAACCGATCTCATCACGCTACGTATTATTATCCGAAATCACAATCTCGTCTTGGTTCATATTCTCTTACCTTTTGTTTTTTGTTGCATTTATGTTTTTATTTTATTTTTTATTTTTTGAACAAACGATATTATATATATATATATATATTATGGGGAAGTGGATGAGCTTAGCTTCATAATGGGTTAACAATAATGTGGTTTAAATTCATTTTTGGCGAAAATTGAACCTAAAACCTCTCATTTACAAGTGAAGATAAATACTATTAGACCGTAATACTAATTGGCATATGTGGAAGCATATGTTTTAGATGACGTAGTTATTGACTGTACCGTCGGATTTGTACCTAAAGAAAATTAAACAGCTCAGATCAAATTGCTAGTAAATATTCCATTATTCTTTTTAAAATTACATAATTACCCTTGAAAATCCCTAACGAACTTTTTTCCCCTCATTCGTTCCTCTTGTTTGCTCTGCCGCTCCGTTCCTCCCAACCTCTCTCTCTCATTGAGAGTATTCAAACCGCGAGGTCAGTAAATTTCTCTGACTCTGTAAATAAAACCTACGAATTGCTGTAGAGTTTCATATTTTAACCTCTGCTGTGGAATTTCCTTTTGATTTTAGTGTTTTACGGCTTCAATAGCGGATTGCTTTTGCTGGGTTTACTCAAGATTTAATTGAATATGGTTAAATAGGTTAATCACTGGATTTGGTAGTGTGAGTTTTGAAGATTAATGTGAATTTAGTTGAAGGATTCAGCAACACATGGTAAATGATAATTTCATTTGGTACAGGTTTATAGCTAATGATAGAGGGTTCGTTTGGAAGTATATTTAAAATGACTCCAAGCACTGTTGATGAAAGTGCTTTTGGAACCAATATTAGTTAAAATGTAAGTGAATCCTTGTAGAAACACTTCAAGTGCTATTGGAACCTAGAAATAATTTCACCAAAACACTTTCAGTTATTTTAAAAGCACTTCCAAGTGAGCCAAAATTTGGACCCTTTTGCAACTTGTTGGAGATTGTGTAGTTTAAGGGCAGTTTGGAAGTGCTTCTCTTGAAAGCACTTATGCCAAATGCTAAAAGAAGCCCTTTTAGTTGGTTATCTAAAAGCGCTTTTAAGCATTCTAAAAGCAGTTCGAAACAGATTATAAGGTGATTGTTTGGGAATGCTTCTGTAGGAAACCTGCTCATAAGCTCATAAGAGCTTGTATTACAAACATGTTGAGTTTCGTATTAAAATTCCAAGTGCTTCTTCAAAAAGAGATTATGGGTAAAAGCACTTTTATGTTTTTCTGCCAAACATAGTTAGAAGCGCTTTCAGAAGCAATCAGCAATCCCAGTATGGTTTAATATTGACTGTTATTCGAACTTGCAGGGAGTAATGTTCATATAAAATTGGTTTAGCAAAACTTGATGTTATATGATTTATTCTTTGCATTTTTAATTTGCACCATCATATTCGTGTAGGTGCCCAATTGTTGCATAAGAACGGAGTGCAACCATACGTAGCTTAGAGATTTAGGGTTACAAGTAGAAGTGTAGAAAGGGAAAAATGGCGGTGAAGTCAATGATGGTGCGTCCGTACGTGTTATTAGCCTCCTGCTTCCTTAGTCGAGCTCTACCATCCTTATTTTCTCAACCAAGGCAAACACAGTTGGTATTGCTGCACCATAGAGCAATCAGCAATGAAAACAGGAGGAATATGAGACTGGAATATGGTGGTGTGAGGAGATTCAGTCCTCGATCCTCGAGCGTGGGCAATGCTGGCTCCATCGACTCCCCCCTCATAGAGTCCATGAAGAAAAAGATCAAGGAGGAGCTAAATGCTGAATCCGTTAGCGTAGAAGATCTGAGTGGGGATGGCCGACATGTGGTCATTGATGTTGTCTCCTCGTTGTTCGAGGGACAGTCGGCTGTAAATAGGCAGAGGATGGTGTACAAAGCCATATGGGAGGAGCTTCAGAACACAGTTCATGCAGTCGATCAGATGACTACCAAAACCCCGGATGAAGTTTCTGGTAAGAAGTAATCAAAGCGTTTGTTGACGAAGTTTAATTGTTGCGTTTGTTAGCTAGTGGGTGGATTGTCTTGGTGAATAAGATTTTATCTTAAATCCACTGCGTCCGGGTTCAAACTCTCCCCTCCCCTTAGTCTAGTGCAAAAACATTGTTGCATTTGCTATGCATCCTCGAATAAGATTATTTTTTTGAATTGTTTGGGTGCAACCATTTCTTTGGACATAAGCGATACTAGAAAAAGGGGAATCGGGCAAAAACATTTACCCGATTCATCAAAACTAATAAATCTCAAAAAAAATTTACATTTCCGGATCAAAAACATAAAAAATTTACATCTCTTCGGCTGAGTCTCCGATTCATCATATGAGAGTAACTCAGCACTAAAGTCGAGTGATATTTTTCTTCACTTATAACCTGTAACTAAGAGGTTTTAAGTTTGAATCTCATTGATGGCGGTTCGAACAATTCGCCCACCCAATTGCATAAATATACCTTTGTATTTAAATAAAATAAAATAAAAAACACATGAGCAAGCTTTTGAGCCGAATTTTATTCATTGATAAGTCGAAATAACATTTTAGACATAATCATTTACTCTATCAGCTCTTAGTTTCTACCTTATCGATTACTTCCTCGGTCGATGATGGAGAAAAATACATTATTCTATGCAACAACATGTATGTTCATCGATACAGCAACCGTTGATACTTACGCCAATTAGTCTAACGCATTCCAAGACACATTCCTCTTTTGAGCAACCCTCGAGAGGGATGGACTTGGAGCATGATTGTTCTGCCTCTCCTTGCAATGTACCTAATCCGCAAACAAGAAGATGTTAAAACATGGTTAAACACGTAATTAATTAATGTAATTTCTCTCAAACAGATGACGGGATTTCAAAAATGCAGTGCGTCTGTTGTCCTTGAACTTGAATTTGGAATACATTTTTTCATAAATTAAAGTAGTTTGGAGTATAATCGTGTACGAAACGAAGATAGGAGAATTCTATTTACCATTAGAGAAAACCAAGAGGAGGACTATAAGCAGAGAGAAGAAAGCCTGCCCCTTCATCTTTGTCTTTGTCAATGTAGCATTCAAGAGTGCTACATTATTCTTCCTTATATACCCAGAAAAAGGTGATAACATCATTTCACACTGTCAGTCTTTTTTGGAAACACATTTAATATTTTTGTAACTGCCAATTGTAATTGGAATTTTTTGAGTTTGACTTTTTTTACTTTTGCAATTTTTGGATTCGAATTTTAGTGGCAATAAATTGTGCTTGCTTTTAATGAGATTGCTATATAGATTTACTACCTAATAAGAAATGTACATTTATTTTCTTAGACGAGCATTCGAAATTTTGAATTTGGGGCTTATTTAGAAATGCTTTAAAATGATTGAAAGTAGATAAAATATTTTTGGGTTCCAAAACATTTAAAATACTTTTTGCAATAATCATTAGTTGTGTGCTCCTTATAAGAAGCATTTCAAGTCATTTTTTAAGATTCAATTTTATTTTTACTAAAAATTGGTTCAAAAAATATTTTTATAAAAAACGCTTTCAACCATTTTAAAAATACTTTCGAACGAGCTCTTAATCATTTTCTGCCAATATTGTTTTTTTTATTCTGAGAGTGCGAAGAGAATTACAATTAGACGAGCATCTCCAATGGCCAATGTGAGATTTCAAATGCTTTGAAATGGGTTTTTTTATATTTTTTTCCTTGATTGGAAAGCTCTTCGTTGGATATAATATAAAATTTTTATCTTGGTTGAAAAATATAAATTACACTTTCAGAGAGTGGACTCCGTCATTTAAAGAAAAAGTGAAATAAAATTTTAAAATCACATCTCCCTGGTTGAAGTAAAATTCATAATTATATATTCTAAAAATGTAAATAAAAAAATTTCTTTTCTTTGTAATCCATATTCTAAGAGCTAATTTTGCATCCACCAATTTCAAGTAAAATTCAGTTTGATAAAAATTAAAAAAAATTAAAAAAAATCCAAGTCGAGGGACGAATTTTGTATTCGGGTCGGGCCTAATGTGATTTCTTTCTAATAGCCCAATTGGGCTACTGGTTTTTATTTGTTGGTCCGGCCCTCTACCTACTTAATGGACCACACTCCAGTAAGAATATTGTACCTGCACGCCTACAGTTACAAATGTACACCTGACTTCTGTGAACTGTGTGAACTGTAATCTGTAATCACGATATCATGATTAATGAGGGGACGCGCCTTCGCGTGGCGCCGCGCCGGACAATTCAACGGCTCGTGCCCACGCGTAGCTTTCCAATGGACCCGAACCCAATCAGACACTTACGCGTGTATCTCTCTCATGCCTCCCAAGAATGTAGCCAAGTCTGACCTCAGCTTTCTCGTGCTCCAGTCTGAATGCCCCCATCCAACTTGTCAAACGCAGCCTTGCAGTCTTACTACAACATGCGTTCACTTAAGCACTTTTTCAGAAGAGACGTCAAATTCAAAAGATCGTTGAATTGATAATTTGATATATTATTAATATTTGTTTTTCTTCATCTGATATGTTAAAATTTATTGTTTTATTTATGTTTCTTTTAAACAAAAATAATAAAAATTAAGTTTTTGTTAGTTTAAAAATAATAAAATAATAATTAAATATGCTAACATTTAATGTAAGGCTAGTGGAATGTATTTGGAAATAGCAAAAACCATATTTAAAGGCAGTTTCAAATTTGACATCTCTTTGTCCATATCATCTTAACCTTTTTTCCATGTCAACTTTGACATCTTAGTTGAAGTAATTGGTACGTCGTTTGTTACAGTTATATGTCTATGTAACATTTTTGACATTTCATTTGGAGATGGTCTTAGAAGATTTCCATGTGAGTTGTGGAGTTCTTTTATGCGGTTATTGACCTTAGAAATTACAAAACTTACGTGGGGTGCAGGTCGAACAATTGATGAGTTTTGTAAATGCGGTTGTACCAACTTATGACCGAGCTTGGTCGAACGAGTAAAATGGATGTGGTGGTGTGGTGTAGAGCGCATTGATGACTTCTGCACTGAGCGACAACGACTGAGTAAGGAGCACTCTCGGCCTAGAGTTTTAGTATATGAAGACAAGGCTATTCAATTCACTACTAAGTTCAAGATTGTTTGCATTAGGTTCAGCAAGTTAGTATTTTTATCAGAGGTGTGAGAAAGTTTCACGTAGAGCAAGGTTTTGTGTAGCACATTTGCGTTTATGTGTTAAGTTGAATGACCCTCTCTATGCTGCAATTTTGTGATGATCAAGTCTGCTTAGTTGTAAAATTCTGATATATTCCAATTTCTAGGCATATTCTTTAAACATACTCAGATTTGTTCTCGCCCGAAACCTTATCACCATCAAGTCTCGTCGTCTTCAACTAAGACTCTGAATCTAGATAGATTATGCGATTAATTCAACCTTTATCCGGAAGCCAATCATGATCCTTAATATTTCTCTCATCCAACAACTTATAGTATATGGGCCAAGTCAAGCAAAATCGGGTCCAAACATTAACATGACCGAAAATGTGAATTTCAGGCCCAACATAAATACAAGGAATTCCTTCATGCCTAACATATGCATAAGGGTTAGTAGCGTGCAGAAGATTCCTTGAGGTTCAAGTAAACAAAAACTTTGATCCATGATTTTTCCAGGTTAGCACAGTTCGTTTTAACTATTTAGGTCGAACAAAGCCAACCTTAAAATTTCTAGGCATCGAATTAGAAGTTGGGAGGTGTACCATTTTTTCATTAATAACTTATGTAACGGGAATGTAATGTATCAGTATTTTTGATTATTTACAAAATATTATATGTGCATGATAGACTTGAGAAATCGGTGCTTAGATGTTCTAGTTGCACTCATTCTGAGAACTTCTTCATTTTTTGCTTTATTCCTTTTCCTATTATATATTTTTTTCTTTATACAACATTTTATACCAATTTCATTCCCATAATGTTTGAGTTAGTGGTATTCAAAGCGAAGATTTAAATAATATGGTTTCGATGGGTAACTAGTTTTGTTTTATGTTCCTAATTTTGTGCCATTGTTGCTCATGATATTTGAACTCAAGATGTCAAGATGAAACTCAACATCATTAGAACTTCTTGTGCTCCAAACCCATACCTTTCCTATGTTTGAAAAAATGCGTGGGGAAGAAAGGCAAAGAAAGATAAATGATCCTTCTTAATTAGTACAATACGCCACTAATTAAGAAATTAATATGGGAAGACAAGAACAAAAACCTCTAACATCAACTAGTTAATTATATTTTAATGTTAAATCTCATCAAAACTAATAAATCTCATCAAAAATTTACATTTTCGGATCAAAAACATAAAAATTCCCCAAAAACCCCACCAGAAAAAAGAAAAAACGACAACATAGGAGACCGAAAAAAGAAAGAACAAAGCACTCTTTCTCTCTCTCTCTCGTAAACATGCCAAAACTGAAACAGAGCAAGCTGAGTTGAGCTCACTGGTTTTCATGTTGGACTTCTTCTTGTAATCTCCTCGGCTGAGTCTCCGATTCATCGTCTCGGTTTCGAATATTTTCGGGTTCTTCGTGATCATGGGACCCCGTTTCCTCTTTCACTTTTTCAGAAATCTCCTCGTTCTCTCCGTCTTTACTCATGCCCTGACCGTCCACCACCTTCTCATCGCCGCCGCCGAAAGAAGCAGCTTTCGAGCAAACCGAAACCGGCGTGGCTAAGAAAGTGGGGTTCTCATTCCCCGCCATGATAACCAAAATCTTCTCCTCGAACACCTTCACTGGTTTATTCGACCTGTCGCCTTTCTCGTCGTCGCCGCTCTCCAAGTCACCCTCGCCGCCTTCTCTGTCCTCCAGCCGACTCGAAAGCTTCCAGTAAGAGCATGCCAGGATCAACAGAGCAAAAGCAATCAGACACAACATCGCCGCCAGGCCTCCGAAGAGGTAGGGCACCGGAGAATGCCACGGCGAGCGCTGCTGCTGCCCCATGGTTGTAGGAGTTGGCGGCAGTGATGATTCCAGTGGGGATTTCGTTGCCGGAATTGCAGTAGAGAAGGCAATTACAGTTCTCATATTTTTGTTTTTAATTGGAGTTTTGGAAATTAGGAAGGTTTTTGAGTAGATGTAAAGAAGGTGAGGAAATTTGAGCTAATGAAAACGGAGGTGGTGAGTTACGGTATTTATAGCGGAGGTAAAGTATGTGTTTCTACTCCTCCAATGGTGTCACGGATTAATGGCCTTTTTTGGTTGTGTGTACTTCACGGTTGGATCATGCCGATGGAGCATTAAGGGTTTATGGGTCTAAAAAATATTGGGAATTTTAACGAAAAACTCTTGGTACTTTTACTTTAATGAAAAATCACATTTTTACACTAAAAAATCAATCATGATACTATTCACTTTACCCTTTATTTTGCCCTTTGTTAAAACTCAAAGTTTTCAAGCATTTTTCATTAGTTTTCTTAAAAATATATGAACTAATGGTTCTTGGGGCCAAGATATGGATATATATTGGGTGGTGCTATCGATACTCTTTTTTACCTCTTACACAACATTCTTTATTTTCAGCTGTTGAACGGAATAAATTGAAGAAGATCCAAGGACATTTATTAACGTTTTCTTGTCATATTTAGTAGTAAAATATTTAAATTCATTAGATTGTGAGTTTAAATACTCTAAATTATTGATCAAAATAAAACTTTGCCATGATGTGTGGTTCAGATTCATTATCTAAAAATTGAATGCACAAGAGTCTGACGATGGAACAATACTATTAGATGACCATTTTAACCATTTTATTTATTTGGAAGTTTAAATTGTAACAATTTTATTAAGATATCCATCGATGTAAAGCTATATAATACTCGTTTTAGGTACTTTTAAATTGACTGAAAACAATTTTGGTGAATTGTTTTTGTGTTCCAAAAGCACTTTAAGTGTTTTCTACAAAAAAAACCAATTATATACTTCTTGCAGGAATCACTTCAAGCGTTTTTTTAGGATTCACTTCCATTTTTTCAAGGATTGGTTCCCAAAGCAGTTATTTTAAAAGTATTTTCAGTTATTTTAAAAGTAATTTCAAACGAGTCCAGTTACACCTTTTTAAAATTTAGAATAAAGCAACATATAGTAGTGCTCCAATATAATTAAGAAAAAAAGAATAAAATAGGTGGTGCCTATTGCTGAAGTAATCAACTTCTGTTGGCCAATAACCATTTTCATTGTATTTATTTTTGGTCACTATGTTGTCCAATGATTAAAATTGTCAATATTGTACTAAAATGGATTAGAATTTCTTAATTTGAAGAGATCAATTAACTTATTACCTTGATAAGAGTGGGGGTACCTGAAGAACATAATTCAACTAATAACAGTAATTTGTACTCGTTACTTTTGGAGATGTGGGGTGAGGAATATATACTTGTTATTCTAACCTACACTAATGATGTTTCTAGAACGGAATGTTTTGGGTGAATGATGTAACTAAACACTTTTTACTATTTCACATTGAATTCCATTACAAGGCAAAGTCTAACAAATACATTGTTTTAGCATATCAACTTACATGAAACGAATGCACCACTATCATTTACAATATTAAGTAGAAAAAATATTTACACATCTTTGTGTCGGTTGCTTAGGATGTCGTAATAATAATGCACTCGTACATCGTTCTTCTGCTTTAAGGTTTTGCTTCATGCTTGGGTCCATACCTGAAGCCACAGTAAAATCCCACTAAGTTAATTGGTCGGAAATTTAGATTGTGTGTATCCAATGATAATGACAACAATCATTGTATAAGGATAGAAAGGAATAGGCAATTGGTGGTTAAAGTGGCAGCAAAACTTGCATCACTTGCCCAGTGATCTCATTGATGGTGTGTCCAATTTCAAACTACCATAATTATTTATGTAGGAATCCCACTTCTCCACTTAAACATGCTTCTTGAATCTATGTAATCCACTTAAAAGAGATTTCAAGCACGATTAGGGCATATACTTTGTAAGGTCTTAATCATGTAGCTCTTGCTGATGTAGTGATATATTCCATGATCTAAACATTTTTTTGCTATCAATATCATAAATGATAGGCAAATAATGCTACACAGCCTTTAAAAAACAAAATAGATTTTGCCAGATTTTTTTGAGCTGGGTTTTGGTTGTGTAGGGAAGGAAAGCTAACTTTCGTTTTCCAAAAGCTGTATGAACTAAGAAATCCAGATTTAAAAAGCTGCCAATTGAATTTTCGTAGGGGGTTAACCAGAAAACACAAGAAAAGAGACAGAGATAGAAGTGTACGAAACATACTGCATGCATGGTTGATAGATGGAGAGAATAGAGAGATATGGGTGTATGAAATAGGTCGCATGCGAGTTTTAGTCGTAAAACTAGTTGGTAAGTGGTAGAATCGACACATGCTTTGTTGCTGAATACTAGAAATAAGATAGTTAACACTTGATTGAGGAAGTATAAATTGTAGATTTGGATTGACTTGATAGGATTAGCTGTCACTTAATACTAGGTCTAATGATATTTCTCATCACTTATAAGTGAGAGGTCTTATATTTGATTATCGTCAAGCTACATTATTGCTAGCCTATTGTAAGACATAGTCTACAATGAGATCAATCAGGTGGAGACTGTGACTACATAGGGGGAGTAGGGGCCAGGGAACATTGAGAAAATTATGTTGTGGGGGATCATGACTTTTTTGGTGCGTTGCCATTGTACGTAATATATCCCCCACCTCTGTCAGCATCAGCATGATCACACAGCCACCACTTTATGCTTTGCTTGCCACCACTTTATGCTTTGCTTGCTACCCTCTCCGGCCAGCAGGTCCCATTGCCTCCGGCACTTGGCCCTGCGTTTTCCCACCCTATATATCTCTATCTGTATATGTATTTCAACACTTTATGTGTAATTGAAAAGGTCTCAAGTTCGAAAACCTCAGGGAAAAACCCGCATGCGGATGCTTTATACATAAGACTAGTAATCGTACGTAATTGTTGCAATTTTCTCTAGACGATGATCGAAATGTTTTTCCTTTTTCTTTTCTGTTACAGCACACGAGTTCCTCATATACAGTGAGGGATCAAAGATGAGTAAGATGAGTTCATTATTTATTTGGTTCGTCCTAGGAAGGCATGCATGCTGCATGATGTTGTAACTAGCTAGATAGGGTTTTATCATCTTTAAGCATCTTTCATGACTCACGAGTTCATCTGTGTGTTTATTAATAGTTCTTTTTACAAATGAATGCTGTCAATGATAATGGATCCTTTACACACATGACAAAAAGATATGTGGCTAGAAGTCAGACAAGTAGAGAAAAGGGAAATTACTTTGTGTATGTATATTTTGGTTTATGGGGAATTAATCATAAATCTAATTGTTTTGTGTTCGACAAAAAAAAAAAATTGTTTTGTGTCATACAGACATTTAAACCGGCCCTGATATTACAGATCCTCCAAAATAAAAGAAATGGATTAAAGAACATTTTGGTTACCGTGTTTGTGTTTAAGATCGATTTTGATCACTGTGTTTTATTTTCTGCAAATTTGGTTGCTATTTTATTATTTATAAGTTAGCAATCCTAGTCCTTTTGTCAGTTAGACGTTAAAAATATTAACAGAAGGGCTATGCGATTGCTAACTTATGGAAACATATATTGTCACGCCTCGATTCCGACATACGTCGAGGATCGACACGTGACAAGGGAAAATAACATTCGTTGAATATGATTTTTTGGCTTAAAATTCCTTCAAAATTGTGTGAAGATGGTAGATGGATGGGGAGTAATGGAAGAGGAGGCAGGTGTGGGATGGTTGAAGATCACCTGGAAATATGGTGGAAATGGCCGGAATTAGAACCGGGTCGAAGGTGTTGTCGTGGCGTACGGTCAACGGAAATGGAAGGGAAAATCCCTCTTTTTTTTTTTTTGATTGGCTGCATCATCAAATCTATTGTCATCTCACCCTGACCCATGCGAGCCTCACACGATCGAACTACTTGATTAACAACATAAGGTCTCAAAAAAGGTGAGGAACGTTGATGATCGACATGTGACATATATTGATCAAAATCAATTTGAGAGATAAATACAGTGATCAGAATTATACAAGTTTCATAATAGTTAGAAATCAAAATGTGATGGTTAATAAAAAATTGTAAGTCATGATCTCAAACCAAAATGCATGGTTGTTTTTTTGGTCAATCAAAATATGCATGGTTTAATTGCAAAATTTACGAACGAAAATGGGACATGCATAGAACGCAAACTTAATAGGGAAGTTAACTTTATTCTTTCCCTGTTTTCTGACATTTGGTACCCAAATTACTGCTTGAATATGAACTTTATCAACATAAGCACGACATGTACCAAAGTGTTTTATGTTAATCAACGCTTTTAAGTATTTAACAAGGAATATTCTTTCTCCTTTTTGTGCTGTGGCATGGATTCCATATTCTACATTAATTGTAGTTTAATTTCGTGCATATAAGCCTAAACCATTACTAAATATTAATTAGCCTTTAAACACGATTTGAGACCATTTTTACTTCATCCCGTCAAATATATATTCCCTTTCTGTCGCTGAAAGCCACTTAGGAGATATATATATCGCCACAGTTAACTTTTGTATCACCTTTCTTTTCATCACAAAACTCAAACAGATAATTAAGCAGATCCATTCAGCTTTTGTACTTAACCTTCCTGTTTAACCACTTAATTAGTTTTTTTTCATTTGTACCTAGAAAACTATTACCGGAAAGGATCATATCTTTTCATCAAAAAGCCTTTGCAGACTTGCGCGCGCACACAGATATATATATATAAAAAATTCAGATTGACATCCCCAACTCTGAGTGCAGTACCAATTAGGGTTTCTGCCCAGCCACTTTATTTTTAAAAAGTAATTAATTGGTAAGTGATGATAGTTCTATAATGAATTAAACTTCATATAGCTAAAACTAAAAGAGGAGAATAATATCGTATCGATTTAATTAAAATACATATGCAGGGATTGCCCCAACGATGTGAAATATATTATTATTATAGTAATAATCTATTGGATAGTACAGTACTTGTAAGGGATACATTGGATAGGATGCATGATGATTAAGCCAATTTTTTTTTCATATTTAACAAAAGGTTAGCGTCCAACCTAATCTAATTAAGAGAAAGAAAGAAACCATGGTGAGGTTTTAGTGTTGGAATCTTCTGCCAACATAGAAAATAAGGAGAAAGACGCACTTGTTCCCACTACCTGAGTGGTTTTGTGACGTACTTATCCTTTTAATATATGATTCTCCTTTTGATTTAGACAAGGGAACTAGCACTAGCTCATACATCAGTGGTCACATACTGCATTGCACCAAATCACACACACACACACACATATATGTATTGTATTACTTTCTGAGAAATATAAGTGTTTGCTCAAAGAAAAAAAAAATAATGAGACGATTGTTTCTACAATACTAAGGAGTGACATGCCTGGTGTAGAAATATTAGTTCCATTTCAGGTATGTTTTTCTTTAGTATTTTGGGGGGATTCTTAGCTATTCCCGATTGTAATCTATACCCTTGTATCTATCTCTCTCAAAACATGCACCATGAGAGTTGCAACTATTACAAAGCAAGTTCTCTCATGTACCTAAGCATATACATACATTGGACAAAAACCAAATCTTAAATTGGGGCAGTGAGTTCTGCAACATCCTGGATGCAGCATATATTCTCACACTTTTAAAAGTTGTATTTCTCAGGTATATTGGGAATTAAGTTAGTTTTATGTCATTTTCGTAGAGCAATTTAGTAGATATTTGCTTCAGAAGTAAAGGCTACTGCTAGGGCGGACTCGAGTCGTTTTCTTAGTTTATGCGCATACAAACTTTGGCTAATATTCGGATAATGTCTCTTTTTTTTTTCTTTTTTTTTTCTCATAGTGCTACTGCATATTTGCATATCTGCATCCATGCATGGTGTGAAAATTTGATGGATTCAAAATTCCAAAGTTCTGTTTCCTATTATTTATTCCAAATTATGATTCTAATCAGATGTTCAATTCCACTGTGTTGGCCTTTGGCATTCACAAAAGATCAGGGTTTGCAGGATGTTCTTTTTCTTCCTTTTTCACTCACAACGCAAAAGAGTCAACGTGCACAGTGGAGGCCACTGGACAGATTCATTTTTTTGGAATGGATTCATGGATGCCAATGCCAGTAGAACAAATTGGATTAGAGATATATATGTAGAGGAATATATCAAATCTGGTTTCTTCGTAACTATTACGATCTGAGTGATTTGGACTAAGATTTTTATCAGATCCTTCTGATTTGACACTGCTTAGTGACTTGTTTATGCTACTAAAACGCGATACTGTCTATTGAATGCCTCTTTTAATAAAGTGTTCAATTTTTGAGATTTGGTTACAAGAGCTTGGCTTATCTGCACATTATTTTTTAAGAGTAAACCGTTGAGCTTTAACTAAATTATCAGTTAGTTAAATCTTAACCTTTCGCTCTGAAGTAAATGTGCCGAGAAGAACTTCCATTGGTTACAATATAAGTACTTAATAGAAAGGTTCACCTCCATAATCTTTGTTGCAATCAAATGCAGGAACTGAAAACAATAAGAATTAATTTGGCTCCTCAATGGACAGATTCGATAAAAGCACTATGAGTCGTCTATTTATTTGCCACAGTTGACTGACTAAACAACTTTAGTTTTTGTTTGAACCATACTTGATCAATCCCGAAACTACCGAGCACCGGTTAATGTTATACCGTCAATGATCCAGAAGAGTTTCCTTCTAACCAGGAGGCCAATCACAGCGCGACACTTGTCGACATTAGAAGCCAATCATATCGCGACACGTGTAACATCAGAAGCCAATCACAACACAACACGTGTCAATGTCAGAACAAAGCTAGAAACTCTCTTCTATAAAAGGAGATCATTCTCTCACAATTTCCTAATGTCATTTGTACTAAATCATTCACTAGTACTCACAAAAGGAGAGCTTGAACCTATGTACTTGTGTAAACCCTTCACAATTAATGAGAACTCCTCTACTTCGTAGACGTAGCTAATCTGGGTGAACCATGTACATCTTGTGTTTACTTCCCAGTCTCTATCCATTTACATATTTATCCACACTAGTGATCGGAGTAATCTAGCAAATGTCACAAACTTAACACTTTCTATTGTATCCAAGTTCTCGCTGTTGTATCAAAGTGTTTATGATATAAACAATTCCAACTATAAACACAAAGGAACTCCTCCTCAGACTTAAGGAGCCATACTCCTCTCAAAACAATATTGGGCTCAAAATTTCAGCCCGTCTCAGCTTGGCTCAAAATCCAGGCCAGTGTATACTAAGCAACAAGGTTTTCAAGGCCAGAAAATGAGAATCCAAAGAAAATTGGGCCAGTTTACTAACCAAGAAGGTCTTGGGCCAGAAGAACTTAGGTAGATCCATCTTGAAAAGTAGCCCATCTATGCAGACATTGGTTGATTGAAATCAAAGTTACGAGTGTGAAACTACAGGGAGACTAAGGTGCTTTGTTTATGAGATTGTACAATTGCGAGTTGTGGTTCGAGAAGTCGAATTTAGGTTAGACCAAGTGGTCACATGCAGTGTATCCGTTCTCTTACACTTCTAAATTCTAGTAAATAAATCAGAGTAGTTTAATTAAAAGATAATATCAAAGAGAATACATTTATGAATAAAATTTACAAATCAAATGATATTACAGTAATAAAGAAGGAACCGTTGAATTGAAAAAAAAAAAACCATATTCGCGCCGCGTGAAAGTGAAACACAAAGTTTGAGGTGTGAGCGTGTACACGTTGCGTTTTCCCTGAGGCCTTGCACGAACCACTTGTCTCCACAGTTGCGCGCCATCTGTTCTCTCTTTCTTTAAACCAAACTTGTTGTCTGTAAAAGAAGAAGCTACAGACTTTCCGGTTACTTGCGCTCCGGGCATTCTCCGAGAAAGCAAATTGAAGAACCAAAATTCAAGAAACCCTAGAAAAAGGGGACTGTGTGTAACCGCGAATTCGAAAAAATGAGGACGGTCGTCTCGCGGTTGATCCATACAAGATCATCACTTCCCAGGCTCTTGTAAGTTTTTTATTTCAATTTTTTTTTATTATATAAAATTGGAATTAATACTCAATTTGTATACCTGCACTCAGTGCACTGCTAATTTATGGTTTTGAATGTGTTTGTGGTTCTTTTTTGGTATTGAATCTATTGGTGCTGTTGTTTATCGAATTATTATGCAGTGAGTGTTTCGCTGTCGAGAAAGCGTGGGAATTGGGAAACTAATGCAAAAACCTTAAATTTACTAATTGGGATCTTAGACTATTAGGTTTTTTTTAATTTTTTTTATTGTTTTTAATTTTTTTTTATAGTTCTGTATTTGGGGTTCTATACGAAATTTGATCATCTGGGTTCATGGATATTTTTATTTCGGTTTTCGGATTATTTGTGCTGCTATGGGTTGTTCTACATTGTTGAATTTGTGGTTGAATTTATGGTTGAAAAATGAATAAAATAAAGATAGTTAAGAGGAGAATTGGGTTTTCCTTACTTCCTGATTTCTGTAAATTCAGTGTATCGGATGCACCGAAGAATGGTAGGTATCTGACAACAGACTCTGATAAGGTTGATGAACCCTTCAAAGTTGAGGAAGCAGAGACTGTAAACACTCCCCCTCCGCCAACTGAGAAGGTACTATCTTGTTTCAAAAGCATTGAAAGTTTGAAACTGTTATTTTGTGATATAATTTTATTGTCTTCTCTATGCTATAGTGTCAGCCGAACCCACCTAATGGGAAAAGGCTTTGTTGTATTTTTATTTTTTATCTCTATGCTATAGTGTTGTGTTTGTTGACTTCTAAGCTTCTTAATACAGTTGCTTGTCTTGGGTGGAAATGGATTTGTTGGCTCACATGTTTGTAGAGAAGCATTGGACCGGGGCTTGTCTGTCGCCAGCCTTAGCAGGTATAACTCGTCTTTATGTATTTGGTGGTTGGTATCTGCATGCTGGTGTTAAGTTGATGGCAATGAATTGTTCATTAGTGTTGATCAGTTTAGGCCTGTACCCATCTCAATGCTTGTATGCTATATAAGAACACAGTACTATCAGACACTGAAGTAATTGTTTCCAACTCGAAGATCATTTTACCTAATTCTTTTGCATACACGATAAGGAAAACTTTATACATCGATGATTGTATCACCTTTTATTTGATTTTTTTTGTTGATTCGATATTGGAACCTCACTTCTAGTGCTATCTCATTTTTTTTCTTTCTCAGGTCTGGTAGGTCAAAATTACATGATTCATGGGCCGACAGTATGACCTGGCATCAAGGTTTACTTTCTTGCAATAATATTTTATTGACGACCCGTAATTTCTTTTTTTTAATGTAGGACACCCTTTAAAAGTATTTCCATTTTCAGGAAACCTTCTATCGCCTGAGTCATGGAAGGATGCCCTTGATGGTGTCACGTCTGTGGTATGAAGTCCCATAATGCTCCGTTTAACCTTATTCCCATCTGCCAATACGTAGTAAAGACACATGCACACACTGACATATTCTCTAACCATGTGATATATTGTCCTTCCACTCCCCCCTTCTTCAAATTTTGGTTCAGAATGTGCTTATTGTATAGAATGAAAACTGTCTATCCCTTTGTTCTTCATGCTTAGCTTTCATTTAATGGATCAGATGTTTGGTTCCTTTTCCTAATATGGTTTCTTGTCCTAGATATCCTGTGTTGGTGGGTTTGGCTCCAATTCTTACATGTATAAGATTAATGGGACTGCTAACATCAATGCAATTAGAGCTGCCGCTGAACAAGGTATATATACATATATATGTTTTATTTTTCTTGTATCGGGCTACTTCTTTGGCTTACTTGTTAAACAATTGGCGTTGATCCGCAGGTGTGAAAAGATTTGTTTATATCTCTGCTGCTGATTTTGGCTTGGCAAATTACTTATTGCGGGGATATTATGAGGGAAAGGTACCATGCTTTGTTTGAGTTTACTTGTAGGTTGGTCGCTAGTTTTTAGTGGCTGCTGGAAGAATTAGCATAATGAGTCTGCTTGTAATGCTTAGCATGTCTAATCTTATCTGACACAAAATCCTTTGCTGTATCTTGTCAACCTAGAGAGCTGCAGAGACAGAGCTACTAACCAAATTCCCTTATGGAGGTGAGGTTTCTTACTCTTTCATCATTTTTTCGAGTGATAGCTAAGATCTGAGAATTTGTTTATCCATCGGTTACATCTTGTCTCATTAATTTCAATCAATATCTTCTTAAAACATTAAGTTACTACTTTTCTTGAAACCAAGCATGTGACACTGAAGCATTAGTTATATGGCTTATGTTTCTTACAATATTGGACACTTCTATTGTATAACACTGCAAATGCCATTTTCAGGAATGATTTTGAGGCCTGGATTTATTTATGGGACTCGAAGCGTTGGCAGCGTAAAGTTACCTCTCGGTGTAATTGGTTATCCACTTGAGATGGTATAGTTGTAGTTCTTCATATATTCTGCATTTAGTCCTCCACTTGAGAAAAAGATACATCATCTGATTTATATTCAAACATATGACTGCAGCTATTTCAATATACAAGACCTCTGAGCCAGCTTCCGCTTGTTGGGCCTCTCTTTACTCCTCCAGTGAATGTCACCTCCGTGGCAAATGTTGCCGTTACAGCAGCTACTGATCCTGTCTTCCCTCCTGGGATCGTAGATGTCCAAGGGATCCAGCGTTATACCCAGAAGAAGTAGACGCGTAGTGCCCCCTTCATTTTTTTTGGTTCGTCAGTGCAGACTGCAGAGTGTGATGTAAAGGTGTCTAAGTCTTTTTCGTGAAGATCCTGGTTTTTCTCTGTTAACCGGAATCTTGATACGAAGATTACATCGGGGGTTTTTTTTAATAACGTGTGAAAAGTAGAGATTTACTTGTTCAATAATTTCTTCCCCAGCTGAACATGTTAAAAGTTTGGCTGGAAGAGGGTGGCCGCTACTTTTCATTCACTTGATTTATCAGTGTGTATCTTGGTCCCTTGCAACCTGGGATTAATAGCAAAGTCCGATCCTCAGATTTTTATAGAATTGGTATTAGTACCTCAAAATATTCATCTGTGTTGCTTCTCTTATTTGGGTGACATAAGAGCTCGTGTTTTTGTTTGGAAGTGTTTTTAAAATAATTAACAAAAGCTTATTAGTTGCAAGCACACTTGGATTTTTATTCAAAAGATTGATGCACTTCTTGTTTGAGACTTTCTACGTGGGACTGCAAGCAGCATTTGCTTGTAAGCGCTTTTGTTATAAACACGTTGAAATTCTCATTAAAAGTTTAAATGCTTCCTAAAAGAGCACTTGGGAGTTGAAGATGCTAGATGATGGTTTTTTTTCAAATAAACAATTTTACTACTCAAACACTATGTTGTCAAACGTAGTTAAAAGCCTTTTAGTTGATAGAAAACACTTTTAGCTTTCAGAAGTTGTGACAAATATGTCCTAAAACCGTTCTTTAGAAAGATTGCTGAAATAATAGCATCAGCTGATGAACCATTAATCATAGGTGGACATGTGTTCAACCATAGTTTCCAATTCACTTGTTGCACACATGTTCATTTGTGATTGGATTTAGCTGTAGCTGCTGCTATTTTTTTGGAGTAAGGTTGTTTTGGAAAAGCACTTTTAAACCGGCTGGTTGGAAGTTTGGAACACATCCTACAGTCCTATTGGGTACTACTACATGGAAAGGGATCATCTCCGTATCCCTTCCTCTTAATCCATCAAGTCCAGAGATTCGGGCCATTGAAATTTGATCAAACTGGTTAAAGTTATTATAACTTTTAAAATAAGTCCCTATTTATAACCATTGAATCAAATTTCAATAGTTTGAATTTTCAAACTTAGTAGATTAAGTGGAAGGGATCCGGAAAAGATCATTTTCCCTGCTGCACAGTCTGTCGTACTAGTAACCAAAACGGATAGTTGGATGAGGAAATAGGTACAACCCGACCCGGTTGAATAAATTACTTGTTTATAAAATAGGCCAATAAATCTGGAAATCAGAGTCGAAGACTCATCAGGAAAGATCGTATTTTGGAGAGAGAGAAGGAAAGAAGATGAACCAGAACCCAACTCAAAACCAGAACCAGCAACCGAGCGACGGCGGAAAGCACGACGATGACGCCGCCCTCACCGACTTCCTCGCCTCCTTGATGGACTACGCCCCCACCGTAAAACCCTACTTTCGAATCTTATTTTTTCCTTCAAATTCCGATCAAATCGAAATCGAAATCCTGACTTTTTCTGCTTTCAGATACCCGACGAGCTCGTGGAGCATTACTTGGCCAAGAGCGGCTTCCAGTGCCCCGACGTTCGATTGTAGGTACTTGTTCCAATTTCAAATTTTGGGACGATTTGCAATTTGCTCAGTTGAGTTTTCAGTTGCCGTTAGGGTTGTGAGATTAATAATTTGATTTTGTCAAGTATGATTTGATTTTGTTAAGTGTACAGTATGTTTCTGTTCGAAAATTTCAGAGTTGTAGTTCTTTAGATACTCATGCTATGTGAATTAAGCTGTAGGTAGAGTTTGTAACTGGTATGAACTCTCATTGTTGTCTGTGATCTGTTTCCTTATTTTCGTTTGGTGCGGGAACTGTATCTATGTTGTACATTCGTTCGTTTGCTTCCTAGCCTTCGTTCCAATTAGCGGTTTCAAATTTGTGCTAACTGTACTTGTATGCTGAAGTGTGTACTTTACTCCACTCGCAGAATCAGGCTGGTAGCTGTCGCCACGCAAAAGTTTGTTTCTGAGGTTGCAACTGATGCTCTTCAGTAAGTCACTAAATTATTCACCTCTTGCCTCATGGCACAAGCTCACATTTATGATTTGTCGAATATTGGACAAGAAATGTATAATTGCACTAGTAGGCTGTTGGTCCGGTATTAATTAGTTATATTCGTAGGTTGTTGTACTTGTAGTTAGCCAGTGTATAAGGTATTACAATTGGGGAAGATATTTACATGCTTATGCCGCTAAACAGGCAATGCAAAGCGAGACAGGCTTCTGTAGTCAAAGACAAAAGAGACAAACAACAAAAGGTACTCCAATCATTGTTCTGGTGAGATGTGTGTTTATGTTTATCTAAATTTTAATCACATGTCGTCTTAACTTTAATGTTGCAACAGGATAAGCGTTTAATATTGACGATGGAAGACCTGTCAAGGGCATTGCGTGAGGTAATGACTACACTCTTTCGAATTACTTTAGCTTGATAGGCTACCTTTTTCATGCACCTCAGTATTCCTCTATTTCTTTCAAAACTGGAGAGCCTTTTGAACTTACAAATGGTGTGTTTTTTGTTCTCTTCTATATTATTCCTGCATTTTGTACGTTTTTGGTAGAAGCGTGGGATTCATAGAATCTTCAATATTAGTAAAGTCTCGTGTTCAGTTTTAGAATAGCTCAATCTAGATTGCCTGGCCCTAATTAGATTTTGAAACTGATTTCGTTTAACTAAAGTGCTCATCTTGTTATTCTCAATTGAGCAGCATGGCGTCAATGTGAAGCACCAAGAGTATTTTGCGGACAGCCCTTCAACTGGGATGGATCCTGCAACAAGGGAAGAGTAATTTGCAATTGGATTCGTGTTATTCCATTTACAGTGTGCGGTTGTGTTAGTAATTCTACGTGGATTAGGTGATGCTCGATCGCTCTTTTCTTTTGCTTCGTGTTCTTGCTGTTTTTATGCGGAAGATATTCTTGATATGAAGTAGTTAACTTGTACATGTATGGATTAATTAGTGAAACGATTGCATCTCGTTTATTTCGTAGTAGTGATTTTTGAAACGACGTTGTTGGTTCTTCATCTTCTCTCTTAACCCTGAACCCTTTCAGTACTTGCCTGGTTTGGATGAGCACAATTTGGTCTCGCGTTTCTAATTAGTTTTACGTTGTCTTTGTAAAGTGCTTGCATTTTTAGGCAATTCTATGATTTGCTTTTCGTGAACGTAAAACTACAAAGCTCTAGATTAATATAACGATTATGCACAACAATTAAGCAAAAAAGAACAAGGAATTAAAGAAAACAAAATTCGAAAATCAATATTATAATCTAATAATTTGTCTGTGGTAATAAAAATTTGAAATTCTAGTCGAGTAAAGGAGATCCAAACTTGCATGTTTCTAATGTAGATAAGCTGATGGGGTTTTACCCATGCGTTCCAGGTTTGAAATTCCTACTCTCTAAATTATTGTAATAGTTTCGAACCATTTTCCCTCTTAATAATAAAATTAAGAAAAAATAAAAAAAAATTCTCCTAGTTTACTGAATTTTAACAAATGTTAAGGGTAGTCCCATAAAAAAAAAAATGTTAAGGGTAGTGGGATTAGTGAGGATTAAATCGGCACTATGGTGCACATTGTTGCTTTTCGCCACTACGGTAAAGCACCATCTTCAACCAAAGAGTTTAGTCGGCTACACTTAGAAAAACAAACGTGCATATTTCAAGCTAGCACTACAATATGTGGTTTAAATTCGTTTTTAACGAGAATCGAACCTAAAACCTTGTGCATAATCTAGTGTAACATGTAGATTAATTTTTTTATGTGACATTTTAGCAATTGGAGATTCAAAACAAAATTGACCTTAGTATTAATGTCCTTTTTTTTGTGTTTTAAAAACACTTACTGCTACTAAGTACTACAGTCTATTTTTCTTCACTTGTAAGTGAGATATCTTAGATTCGATTCTCACCATAGATGAATTTGAACCACAATATTGCTAGTTTATTGTGAGACTAACCCCACTCCCTTTCCTTAGTATAGATAATATTGTTTTTTCAAAAAAAAAAAAAAAAAAATTATTACTTTGATCGGGTCAAAGGTAAACGGAACCTGCAGAGGCTTTTGGTTCCTTATTAATTAACAATTAAATGTACTATCTGTGTGCTACTCCAACACGTTATGCAGATGGAGAGACTGCAAAGAAATTGCTTCAAATGGTTAATGAGTTGTGAATTTTCATCCCAAAATTACATATAAACTTCTTCCCAATAAATAACATGATAAAAAATACATGGATTTTCTTGAAGCCTCTTTCATGGGATCTCTGGCTGATAAGTCTCTGCTTTTGACTGGTTTCGTGGTTTGCGTTCTTGAACACTGTGAACTATAGATTTTCGTGGCCCTTCAGTCCCTCGGATCAAGTTGGCACAATATTTTCAGGCTCCATGCTCATTACCTTTGCATGGAGTTGAAGAAAAGAACCAACCTCTCTCATTATGTTTTCTTCCTTGTTTCTTCTAGCTAGTGTTTCCACCGCGACACAGATCGCATCCAGTTATTGCTGCTGATGAGGCTGACCTTCAGAACCCAGAACTAACAGCAACTCTTGATCAAGGCTGACTAGACCTCAATAAAGACACTGATAACATAATTAAGTTTCATCCTTGACTTAGGTGTTAAAATTGGCCTCACCGTCGCGGAAGTATCGGTCAGCTCTTCTCTGTATGATCATGGAAAACTTGCTCACCTGTTGGCCTGCGTTTTTATGTTTTCTTTTAAGCTTCAAGTAGATATTATTGCATGAGGCCAAAACCAAGGCAGCTATTGACAATAACAGTATATATTCTATGTTAAAATAGGGCAAACTAAAAAATGTTCCCGTGCGTTGATGCGGGACTTGAATGCATCACCTTCAACAGCATGAATAAGATACATTTTACCTGAATAAATTCAACACAATCATAAATGAAGAGAGGGATAGATGAGTGAATGAGGTCGGTAAGATATGCAACTTCGTTTTTATATACATTCAACTGAGCTGACATGAAAAGACATTGTACAATGAACATGACGAAACTGAACGTTTTGGTTCCCTAACCTGAAACCCCTTGTCTCAGACAACCAACACCTCTCTCCCTCAAATAGCCCTAAACGAAGTGCCTCGTAGCATCAAATCGGCCTACAACACCCCCGGGCGAGATTGAGACTACTTTTCATATTTTCATTTTAATGTACTGGCAAGGAAACGATAGTATATTCCAAAATTAGTAGTTTACAGAGAAATAAAAATATTGTTTTCAAGGAATTAATATGATTGCAAATGTAATAGCTCCATACATAGTGAGGTAGGATAAATGATGGAAGACGCATTGAAATTTGAGGTCCATAGGTTGAGAAGAGTCCATAGCATTGATCCATATATGGATAGCTTGCACAGATCTACAATTCAAGCTCCGAACAAAGTATCAATTTATCAGCAATTGTGACATTCATTATTCCTAAAAAAGTTATTGATTCACAAATAAACAAATGAAAGTAATCGGAAAAGAAACGCTTACCACATGCTAGCTAAATCCGAACTCAAAATGACCACGATATTTTCCCAGCAATGATCACAAAGAGATTGCTGCCGGGGACTTCTGTCCATCCCCTGAAAACAATGGAATAATATATCCATTAAAAAACGTCACAAAAAGATTTACGGTAACTGTCCCAACTATTATAATTATATGGTTCTATTGGCATATTCAGACTTCAAAATAAAATCTGGCAGTTGTTTGCAGTTGTAAACAATTTCTCTTTACAAAACTACATAAATTGTAATGACCCAAGAAATCAAAACTTTGATTAGGCATTAGAAACAATGTTACCTTTTGGAGAAAAGGATGCTCAACCAAATGGAAGCCCAAATTTAAAACAACTAGAGAATCTGACGTTATAAAATCCGTAAGAAGTGCGTAATGCGTCTAATTTAAAAAGTCTCTCACACATATGTAATTGCACGTAGCACACTAGATTATAAAAAAAAAAAAATAAATAATAAAAAAAAACCTTGATACAAAAGGACTGCAAAGGATTGCTTTGTCATAGAAAGTATAAGAATAAATTGAATCATCTGGACATGCTTCTTGCCAACCAACAAAGTAAAACACAGGGCAACAAAATCACAAATGAACATAGGCATCTCTTAAGAATTTAAATAACCAAGATTTTGATGAACTGATTGTAAGCATTTGTACATAGATGTGTCACTATTTACATAAAACATGTGAAGGACAATCAGTTTAGAGTTTCAAAATATAAAATATTAAAATTTCCATAAAAGATAAGTATTGGGAAACAAAGTTGGCATCTCACCTTCCACAATAGGTCGACAAATCCTTTGATTGCGCTTTAGCTTCTTGTTTAACTGAAAACACAAATTCATTGTTCAGAATATCATAATTTCATGAAATGGTTCACCTTTGAATCAAGAAGAACTCCTTTGTTTTATGTATGGTACTGATAATCAACTCATAATATTGGATCTCAATTTATTTCAAACTTTTATGCATTTTTTACCATTCCAGGATCCATTTAGGCAATCTCTTAGACCATTAGTTTGTTCCCCTTGACTAAAATTAAAAACGGCACATCCGCTTGCTGCTTAGTGACTTGATAAGTCAGTCACAAAGATAACATGTAGAATGCAAATATGGATCGGGAAAAAACAACAGCTATAGAATTGATTATATAGAAGAAGAAAACATATTAATTGTGAGGTTATCCCAGCTATCCACTATGACCCAATATATATAGCAAGTAAAAACTATGGCAGCAAAGATCTCACATATATAAATATTACATAAACTTTGTTTTTGTACAATGTCTTCTCCCTTCAATGACAGTTTATGGGGAGTGCCACTACTGCTTTCATTGTTCTACCATTGAGTGTTTCTTATCCAGAAAAATAAAATGAGCAGGTTAATGATACTCACATGTGCAAAATGCTAATCCTATGGTCTAAACTTAACTGAGTTTTTTAGTGTAAAATCCCTAATTTCACTGCATTTCGATTGATCACAGTTCGTGACTTGTTAAACTTGATATATCCTTGGACATTTTGGGAACTTGACAACTTAAATTTTCTTTAGTCACAGATGTGCTCATAAAAGCAAATTAAAGTGACCCAATATATACTAAAAACTTGGAGAAGGGACTCAATTAGTTAACGAACAGGTGCCTCACCTTTCATGTTAAAGACCAAAGAGTGAAAACCAAGCCGAACTCTTCAAAATTCGTTGGCACACATGCATCAACGGCTCAATTGAATGTATAATGCGTACTTATATACAACCATTCAAACAATTGTTATAGATTGACATAAGCCTCCAAACTTCAAAAAAATTGAAACCTTAAAAATGCAAAACCTTTTTTCCTTCATATTTGAACTGTTTCGATTAGCTTATCTCTCTATCACTTGATTCATTATTTCTAAAGGAAGTTCTAATCACTACCAAAACAGCTTAATAGCAGTTTATTATCTCTAAAAAAAAAAGAGGGAAAACATGAAATACTAACTGTACTCAAAATCCCAAATGCGTAACACATGGTTCTAATCTAAACCCTGATTCTAAAATTTAGAATTCGACACAAAAATGAAAATTGGAATGATTAGCATGGAAATGAGAGAGGGAGAAGTGTGAGGGAATCTACACATGAGGGCTTTGGATCCGAGTCCAGAGCTGGAAGTGGCAGAGGTTGCGAACTTAAGAGTATGGAAGAGGCGGGAAGGATTTTCCTCTGTGCTGCCTCATGGCCTTCCCCGTAAGCTGGACCTGCTCTGGTTCCTTGCAAAAACAATGAAAATTAAATAAGAAACTTGCCGGAAACTCGGAAAACCTCATCGAAAAAACTGGACAGCAACTTACCTCGGATTCACCTTTAACTCGTAACAAATCTTTTCACATTATTCTCTATTGCCACTCGTACTTCACTCAGTACTAATCGATATAGCTGAAAGTCTGAATCATGAAGAATGAGAAGTTGAAGTATATCAAATGAGTGAGGAGAAAGAGGGAGGAAGAGAAGCAGAAAAGCGATGGAACAAAATGGAAGATGCTGGAAGGGTCTTCCTTACCAACGACGATGAAATCCAATTGCCATTTCAAGCTCCCTCAATCACGACCTGTAGGAAAATATCAAACCCAAACATAAGTTCACTGAAATCCGAATTCAATATAATCAAACACAAACAAAATACCAAACAACAACAACAACAACAAAGCCTTTTCCCACTAAGTGGGGTCGGCTATATGAATCCTAGAACGCCATTGCGCTCGGTTTTGTGTCATGTCCTCCGTTAGATCCAAGTACTCTAAGTCTTTTCTTAGAGTCTCTTCCAAAGTTTTCCTAGGTCTTCCTCTACCCCTTCGGCCCTGAACCTCTGTCCCGTAGTCACATCTTCGAACCGGAGCGTCATTCGGCCTTCTTTGCACATGTCCAAATCACCGGAGCCGATTTTCTCTCATCTTTCCTACAATTTCGGCTACTCCTACTTTACCTCGGATATCCTCATTCCCAATCTTATCCTTTCTCGTGTGCCCACACATCCCACGAAGCATCCTCATCTCCGCTACACCCATTTTGTGTACGTGTTGATGCTTCACCGCCCAACATTCTGTGCCATACAACATCGCTGGCCTTATTGCCGTCCTATAAAATTTTCCCTTGAGCTTCAGTGGCCTACGACGGTCACACAACACGCCGGATGCATTCTAACACTTCATCCATCCAGCTCGTATTCTATGGTTGAGATCTCCATCTAATTCTCCGTTCTCTTGCAAGATAGATCCTAGGTAGCGAAAACGGTCGCTTTTTGTGATCTTCGCTAGATTGCTCCGGTCATTAGTGTGGATAAGTATATAAATGGATAGAGATAGGAAAGCAAACACAAGATGTACGTGGTTCACCCATATTGGCTACGTCCACGGAATAGAAGAGTTCTTATTAATTGTGAAGGGTTTACACAAGTACATAGGTTCAAGCTCTCCTTTAGTGAGTACAAGTGAATGATTTAGTACAAATGACATTAAGAAATATTGTGGGAGAATGATCTCGTAATCACGAAACTTCTAAGTATCGGAGTGTGGAGTCGTCTTGACTTGCCTTATCTGTCTCATAGGTAGATGTGGCATCTTCTCTGGAAGTACTCTTCCTCCATCCAGGGGTGGTATCTTTAACTGGTGGAGATGCACAAGGTAATGTATCAATTTCACTTGAAGCTTACTTGTAGTTTCAGGCTTGGTCAAGCGCGATACAAACCATGTAGTAGGAGTCCCCCAAGTCGCCGAGCTAGGGGGTCTGCTGAAAGAGGTGACAGACAAGGTAAGCAATCAGAGCTCCGACTGATTGTTCACCTTCTCCCCATCTTGCAGCAGCATGAAGGATAAAGAGAAGAAAAATGAGAAGAGATGATATGAGATACTTTTGCTTTTGAAGAAGTAACTTTCCACAGGCTTATTCTTGAACTGAGCTGGAGGGTTTTCTGGTTTCCTCCAGAGTATAAGGCCGACTGAAGAATTTGAGGGTCAAAACAAGTCCATCAAATCTAGAGTACGTTCCACCCTGCTGATATGGGATACTTTTGCTTTTGACAGAGTAATGGATGTATCGGCACGTGTGCTGTTACGCTTGTCTCCACATGCTTCCTTGTATCCTTCGCACTTGCCCTATCTGTTCCTCAAGCAGATGCAGAATCTTCCCTGGAAACATAAGATGTTGAAGATGAGTACTCGAGAGCAATGCCAGGTAAGTAATCAGGTAAGGGGTTCCAGGCAGTCAGTTCTTGGCTGGAAGCTTGATTCCAAGTGCTGACTGATTGCTCTCTTTCTCCTTGTCTTGCAGGTAAAAACAAGGCCAAAGGAAAAGACAGGGAAAAAGCATGATATGGGATACTCTTGCTTTTAACCCTGATGATATGAGATATTCTTGCTCTAGTATAGCTTGTTTGCAGAGGTATTATCGGGGGGAAAGAAAGCTGAATATTTCGAAAGGCTTCGTTGGGAGTGCCCTCTCAGATATGATGAAGGGTTGAGCATTTTTGCAGGTCTGCCTGTCCGTTGGGGATGGAGGTTGACATATATAGGAGTCTCCCTAACAAGTAGTAATGCTATTCCTTTACCCTGCTTGGTCATAGCACGGTAGTGGGAGCTGTCAGTTTCACATGTTTTAACTCTGTCAGAGCACTTTGAAAAAGTGGTCTGTGGTATCTGGCTCTCGAGATTCGGAGAACGATGCCTCTTCGATTTTTGAGAAAGCAATCATGCTGGGGGTCTGGCTCTCGAGATTCGGAGAGCAGTGTCTCTTCGATTTTTGAGGAAGTAATCATGTTGGGAGTCTGGCTCTCGAGATTCGGAGGGCGGTGCCTCTTCGATTTTGGAGCAAGTAATCTTGTTGGGAGTGTTGTCTCGAATGTGAGTAAAGGTTGGGCATGTTTGCTAGTCTACCTTGCCACGAAGCACAAAGGTTGATACACAGGGACTTTCCAATTATCCAGCAATGGTACTGTTCCTTTACCCTCTCTTCGATTTTGAGAAAGTAGTCATGTTGGGAGTCTGGCTCTCGAGATTCGGAGGACGGTGCCTCTTCGATTTTGGAGCAAGCAATCTTGTTGGGAGTGTTTTCTCGAATGTGAGTAAAGGTTGGGCATGTTTGCTAGTCTACCTTGCCACGAAGCACAGAAGTTGACACACAGGGAGTTTCCAATTATCCAGCAGTGGTACTGTTCCTTTACCCTTGTGGGTAATAATATGGTAGCTAGACCTTCAAAATTTATGTGTCTAAACTTTGTTAGTGTTGTTTCTTTGCTATTCTTTTACCTTTCTTGGTCAGAGCGATGTAGTGGGAGCTGCAAGCTTCACGTGCTCAACTTTGGCAGAGAACTTTGGCAAAGTTATCTGTGGTACCCATGAGCTATTGTTGCGTGTGGGAAGTGGGTGATTGAACAGTAAGATTCATGTGCTTTCTACTTCACCAGAAGTCTTCGACAGAATGCCCATAATTTCTGCAAAGCTGAGTGTGCGTGTGACAGGTGCTGACAAGGCTAGAAAAGTAGGTGCCTCTTCGATTTCTGAGATCGGCCCTCGTGGTCTCTGAGCAGCCCAGCTTTTGAGAAAGCGAGCGCCTCTTCGATTGATTCGAAGAACGATGCCTCATCGATTTTTGAGAAAGCAGTCACGCTGGGGGTCTGGCTCTCGAAGATTCGGGGAGCAGTGTCTCTTCGATTTTTTAGAAAGTAATCATGTTGGGAGTCTGGCTCTCGAGATTCGGAGGGCGGTGCCTCTTCGATTTTGGAGCAAGCAATCTTGTTGGGAGTGTTTTCTCGAATGTGAGTAAAGGTTGGGCATGTTTGCTAGTCTACCTTGCCACGAAGCACAGAGGTTGACACACAGGGACTTTCCAATTATCCAGCAATGGTACTGTTCCTTTACCCTCTCTTCGATTTTTAAGAAAGTAGTCATGTTGGGAGTCTGGCTCTCGAGATTCGGAGGACGGTGCCTCTTCGATTTTGGAGCAAGCAATCTTATTGGGAGTGTTTTCTCGAATGTGAGTAAAGGTTGGGCATGTTTGCTAGTCTACCTTGCCACGAAGCACAGAGGTTGACACACAGGGACTGTCCAATTATCCAGCAGTGGTACTGTTCCTTTACCCTTGTGGGTAATAATATGGTAGCTAGACCTTCAAAATTTATGGGTCTAAACTTTGTTAGTGCTGTTTCTTTGCTATTCTTTTACCCTTCTTGGTCAGAGCGATGTAGTGGGAGCTGCAAGCTTCACGTGCTCGACTTTAGTAGAGAACTTTGGCAAAGTTTTCTGTGGTACCCATGAGCTATTGTTGCGTGTGGGAAGTGGGTGATTGAACAGTAAGATTCATGTGTTTTCTACTTCCCCAGAAGTCTTCGACAGAATGCCCATAATTTCCGCAAAGCTGAGTGTGCGCGTGACAGGTGCTGACAAGGCTGGAAAAGTAGGTGCCTCTTCGATTTCTGAGATCGGCCCTCGTGGTCTCTGGGGAGCCCAGCTTTTGAGAAAGCGAGCGCCTCTTCAATTTCTGAGACCAGCCTTCGTGGTCTTTGAGCAGCCCAACTTTTGAGAAAGCAAACGCCTCTTAGATTTCTGAGATCAACCCTCGTGATCTCTAAGCAGCCCAGCTTTTGAGAAAGCAAACGCCTCTTCGATTTCTGAGCAGGCGCCTCTTCGATTTCTGAAGCTCCGTCGAGTGCAGATTTTTATAAGGGCTGACATTAAGTTCCAAAGCACACTTGAATCTCCACCAGTAGAAGCTTCATTCTTGCACTTCTAAGATCTTGATTTGTCCGACCTCTTCTCTCTTCAACACCTTTGAAAATGTCTGGCCCCTCCGACCGTCGTTTTGACTTGAACCTTGTTGAAGAGGCAGCCCCGCCTTCTCCAGACAACATATGGCGCCCATCCTTCGTCTCCCCTACTGGTCCTCTTACCGTTGGGGATTCCGTGATGAAGAATGATATGACCGCTGCGGTGGTGGCCAGGAACCTTCTCACTCCCAAAGATAACAGACTACTTTCCAAACGGTCTGATGAGTTAGCTGTTAAGGATTCGCTGGCTCTCAGTGTTCAGTGTGCAGGTTCTGTGTCTAATATGGCCCAACGCCTATTTGCTCGAACCCGCCAAGTTGAATCATTGGCGGCTGAAGTGATGAGTCTCAAACAGGAGATTAGAGGGCTCAAGCATGAGAATAAACAGTTGCACCGGCTCGCACATGACTATGCTACAAACATGAAGAGGAAGCTTGACCAGATGAAGGAAACTGATGGTCAGGTTTTACTTGATCATCAGAGATTTGTAGGTTTGTTCCAAAGGCATTTATTGCCTTCGTCTTCTGGGGCTGTACCGCGTAATGAAGCTCCAAATGATCAACCTCTGATGCCTCCTCCTTCTAGGGTTCTGTCCAGTACTGAGGCTCCAAATGATCCCCCTCCGGTGCCTTCTCTTTCTGGGGCTCTACCGACTGCTGAGACTTCTCCTAAGCAACCTTTGTGAAGGCTCCCTCTTGTGTGTTTATTTTGACTCATGTATATGTACATATTTGTAGCTTATCGGGGATATCAATAAATAAGCTTTCCTTCATTTCAACGTATTGTGTTAAATACACCAAAGCCTTCTTCGCTAAGTTCTTTGAATTTTCTTTTGTTGAAGCTTGTATGTTGAAACTTTCTGAGTGGAGCATGTAGGTTGGGGTAGTGTTCCCTTAATTTTCCGAGTGAGGAAAACTTCTCGGTTGGAGACTTGGAAAATCCAAGTCACTGAGTGGGATCGGCTATATGAATCTTAGAACGCCATTGTGCTCGATCCTGTGTCATGTCCTTCGTTAGATCCAAGTACTCTAAGTCTTTTCTTAGAGTCTCTTCCAAAGTTTTCCTAGGTCTTCCTCTACCCCTTCGGCCCTGAACCTCTGTCCCATCGTCGCATCTTCTAATCGGAGCGTCAGTAGGCCTTCTTTGCACATGTCCAAACCACCGTAACCGATTTTCTCTCATCTTTCCTTCAATTTCGGCTACTCCTACTTTACCCCGGATATCCTCATTCCTAATCTTATCCTTTCTTGTGTGCCCACACATCCAACGAAGCATCCTCATCTCCGCTACACCCATTTTGTGTACGTGTTGATGTTTCACCGCCCAACATTCTGTGCCATACAGCATCGCCGGCCTTATTGCCGTCCTATAAAATTTTCCCTTAAGCTTCAGTGGCATACGGCGGTCACATAACACGCCGGATGCACTCTTCCACTTCATCCATCCAGCTTGTATTCTATGGTTGAGATCTCCATCTAATTCTCCGTTCTTTTGCAAGATAGATCCTAGGTAACGAAAACAGTCGCTCTTTGGTATTTCTTGATCTCCGATTCTCACCCCTAACTCGTTTTGGCCTCCATTTGCACTGAACTTGCACTCCATATATTCTGTCTTTGATCGGCTTAGGCGAAGACCTTTAGATTCCAACACTAAACAAAATACCAAAATTATAAATAAATAAAAAACTAAACTAAACTACAAATTAAAACTTTCAATTGAATAACCCCAGAATTTAAATTACTTGCCAGTAACAGATTTCTCTGAGTAATCAATTTCACGATTATGGTCATCGAACACAACATTCTCCAAAACTGCCAAACACATGCAACCATATTTGATAAGAATTTGAAATATCACTCCAATCATGACACAGAACATAAACATTTTGCGCTAACTGTCATTTTTAAAGTAGAATGTTCAATTAAATCATGATGTTAAGTACCAGTCCCAAATTTGATAGCATTCCAAATATCTGGTTCCTTGTCCTTTGACAAATCAATGCACTTAGCTAAGAGAGGACTACAACAGTCAAATGTAGTGAAAGAATAATTAAGGGCAAGCTGATTGTATGATTAAAGAAATCTCATACCTTCCATAAAAAAATCAAAGCGAAAACCAGGAAGAGATTGATACCGGACGTTGGGGGTAGCCCAAGTTGACCGAAACGGACGAAACCTTGCTCGACCTCTCTCTCTGTCCACATGAGAAAACAACAACACCCAAAAGGTTAGAGATTTCCAAAACCAAAAGGAAACTAAGAGAGAGAAGCGGAGGAGAGAGAGAGAGATCGGAGTACCGTTAGTTAAGGCGTGGACGGCGTCCGTTCTCCGACCACTGTAATCCCTGAAGATCTCTTCCGCCGTTCGCCGACTCGAGCCCATCTCCTTGCTCCTCTCCTTCATCTCACCGAAGCTCTCGAATTACAGAAAGGCCAGTTGGTGTGGTTTTGGTTTTAGGAAGCAGGAGCCGATGCTATTCCAGAGATGGTGTTGTGGCTGCTAGGCTTTGAGAAAAGGGAAACGAAGCCAGAAAGTTGGCTAAAATTACCCGAGTGGCAATCCTGTAAATAAACTGAAATGTCGTCCGGAGAAAATTTCATAGATCCTGGCAGAGCACCTATCTAAATCTCTCTCTCACTCAATCCAAAGGACCTGGCTTCTCTACCATTCCAGTTCCCATACATTCTTATCCTTTCCTATTTGTGCAGTCACGTTAAGCCATGTTAATATTTTATATCACTTTTAGTTTTTGTCTTATTATATCTATAAAAAAAATCAACATAAAATGTTGATGTGGCTTAACCATGACCGCATAAAATAGGAGATGATGAGAGTGTATGGAAACTGGAAGGGCAGAGAAGCCGGGTCCCAGTCCAAACCCATAGCTCCCATCTCTTTCCAATCTGTCAGGCCCTGTGTCTCCCTCTCATGTAGTCGCTCTGTCCCCTTTCTCTGCTCGCCAGAGGCACACCCAACTGTCTCCGAGTAAAAAATGGAAGCGAATGTCTCTCTTCAATTTGTCAGGAGTGATGTTCCCCTCCCCTCTCTCTCGTCGAGTCAAAGGTGAAATGCAACCAACGGTTGAAAATAGGTTTTAAAGCTTGAGTGGCAATTTTGTAAATTAAACGAAAGTTGGTTAAAAGCATCCGAGTGGCAAGCTTGTAAATAAACTGAAATATGGTTCAAAATACTGTTCATTTGTACAGTGCCATTGAAAAGCCTTCTTTGGACTAAAGTAATGTAATATGGTAATTTTATGTAGGTTTATTACGATGTAGATTTCGATGAGGTCCTTTCCTGAAAATATCATCTTGTTAAAAATTAAAAAAAGCCGAACAATTAATGCTCAAACCTTCACAATTACTATGCTAATATAATTTTAATATTTCATTGCTTCCCAGAAGCTCTTTGGGGAGTAAGAAAACAGTTGGACATCATTATTCTAATTGTACTTTGGTCTTGTACTATGCATTTCACTATCACGTTTACCTTGGACGGCGATTTAGTCCAGGTAAATGAAGCTTACGTACACAGGCTTCATTTGTTTCTTTTAGTTCTTGACAAATTTTATCTTGGAGCTACTCCAACAAGAGGTATTAGTAATTTACGACGAAATTGTTATGTAATTAAGCATGTATCTTACACCCCAAGTTTTCTGTATGCTATAACTACGTTAGAATCAGAAATACCGATCCAAGTATCTTTGGACAACTACCTTTCCATCCAGAAGCAGATACGACCATGACGAAGAGGAAGCTGACAGACTTAGTCTCTTCTTTCGTCTTGTTTGTTTCTTTAAGCATTAATTCGTTGGCCATGGGACACAAGTCCCCGAACATAACAATCGCAGTGGAAGTTGGTGTGATTCTTGATGACCTTGATTCACTCAGTGCAAAAGTTTGGTTGAGCTGCATTAACATGGCCCTCTCAGATTTCTATATCGGCTCTCATGCTTCCTCTTTTACCAGGGTGGTTCTAAACGTTAGGGACTCCGAAGAAGACACTGTCGATGCAGCTGCTGCAGGTCTCTCTCTCTCTCTGTAGACCGTGTTTTATTTCAGTTTGCAACAACTTTCACTCTATGATTCTATTTTAAGTAAAAGAAGCATTGTAACTAACTTCTTGTGCCTTCTGTTGATATAACAGCATTAGACCTGATAAAGAATACTCAAGTGCAGGCAATCCTCGGCCCAAAGTCATCGATGCAAGCCAAATTTGTAATTGATCTGGGGAACAAAGCCCAGGTGCCCATCATCTCATTTTCAGCAACAGATCCTTCCCTCACTTCTATTCGAAGTCCATACTTTTACCGAGCCGCACAAAATGACTCATCTCAGGTGAAAGCCATAAGTGCTATCATCCAAGCCTTTGGATGGAGAGAAGCTGTGCCCATCTATGTAGACAACGAGTATGGCGAGGGAATAATACCTTACTTGGTAGATGCCTTGCAAGAAGTTGAAGCTCGTGTCCCATATCGAAGTGTTATACCTCCAGAAGCCACTGAGGACCAGCTTGATGCAGAGCTCTCCAAGCTAATGACTATGCAGACTAGAGTCTTCATTGTGCACATGTTGCCCTCTCTTGGCTCTCGCCTTTTTGCCAAGGCACGAGAGAAGGGAATGATGGATGAAGGGTATGTTTGGATAATGACCAATGGGTTAACCAATCTTTTGAGTACAACAAATGCTTCAGTCATCAATTCAATGCAAGGTGCACTGGGTGTGAGGACTTATGTGCCCAGAACAGAAGAATATATCAATTTTAGAAATCGATGGAAAAGGCAATTCCAAAAGAAGAATCCAACAATTATCGACGCTGAATTAGACGTTCCTTCACTCTGGGCTTATGATGCTGCTTTTGCATTAGCCATGGCAGTTGAAATTGTTGGGACTACAAACTTTGGCTTCAAAAAGGCGAATGCTTCCACCAACTCATCAAATGATCTTGGATCAATTGGGATCTCCCAAAATGGTCCAGAGCTTTGCAAATCCTTGTCAGGTACTAAATTTAGAGGCCTTAGTGGGGATTTCAGTTTTGTTGATGGGCAATTACAAGCATCCGTCTTTGAAATGGTAAATGTGTTGGGTGATGCAACAAAAACAATTGGGTTTTGGACACCACAGAGTGGACTTGTGAAAAAATTGAACTTGATAACCACAAGTGGTCCTTATTCAACTTCTAAATCCAATGTTGGACCTATTATATGGCCCGGAGATTCTACCTCAGTTCCTAAAGGATGGGAGATCCCGACAAACGGCAAAAGATTGAGAGTAGGAGTTCCTGTGGAAAATGGCTATCCTCAATTTGTAAAAGTAGTATATGACTCTAGCACTAATACGATTCATGTTGCTGGGTACGTCATTGACATCTTCAACGCTGCAATGGGCAAATTAAAGTACAATGTTGCTTATGATTTCATTCCCTTCGCCAATCCAGATGGTACAAGTGCTGGCACTTACGATGATTTGGTGCATCAAGTATTTCTCGGGGTACGTAGTACTAGAAACTAGTGTGTAGTTCACTTTGTTTAACAATTATCATTAGTTGTAATACTAATAATCTGTGACAGAATTTCGATGCAGTGGCAGCAGATGCAACAATTAGAGCAAACAGGTCCTTGTATGTGGACTTTACCTTGCCATACACAGAATCAGGGGTAGTGATGGTAGTGCCAACGAAAGATAGAAAGAGCAAAAGTGCATGGATTTTCTTAAAGCCTTTGACACTGAATCTTTGGTTGACAAGTGCTTTCTTTTTCGTCTTCGTTGGTTCAGTGGTTTGGGTTCTTGAACACCGTATCAATGATGAATTTCGCGGTCCTCCTGCTCATCAAGTTGGCACAGTCTTTTGGTTCTCCTTCTCAACCATGGTTTTTGCACAGCGTAAGTACTAGCTAGTACACCCTTGAAAGATTTCATAGTTATACTTAAAATTCAACAACTAATTGTTGTATCATCGTGTTCTACTTCATCAATGTACAGGAGAGAGGGTGATTGGCAACTTGGCAAGGTCTGTGGAGATTGTTTGGATGTTTGTAGTGCTGATACTAACGCAAAGTTACACAGCGAGTCTAACTTCATTGTTAACATCTCAAGAACTTCAGCCAACTTTTACGAATATACTCGATCTTATAAACAATAAGGAGTATATTGGGTACAAAAACGGTTCTTTCGTCCGCGACCTTCTGATAGACCGGGGTGTTGATCCCTCCAAGTTACGGCCTTACACGTCTAGGGAAGAATGTGACGTATTTTTGACAAATGGGAGTGCCAAAGGCGGTATTGCTGCTGCTATCGACGAAACCCCGAACATTAGGCTGTTTCTTGCCAAATATTGCAAGAAATACACCATGATTGGCCCAATTTTCAGAACTGATGGCTTTGGCTTTGTAAGAGCTCTCTCTTTACTTCTCTCAGAAGTAATGTGTCACCTGCTTATACATTGTGTACCGCATTACTAATACGGGTAGGATTCAAGTTTAGCGTCATTGAGTCTCACCTCTATTAGCGATTTGGTACCAAACCTACGCGGTAAAAGAGCAAGTTCGAGATGGTTTTATCATTCTAATGTTCCTCGTATGATTTCCTTTTTTTTTTTTTTGGGTGCACACCTATATAGGTCTTCCCCAAAGGTTCACCTCTTGTGCCAGATGTTTCAAGGGCAATCCTGGTCGTGAATGAGGGAAATGATACAACTGATGCTGAAAACAAATGGTTCGCGCCGGAAGGCACATGTTCAGATACATCACCCACCATCTCCGATTCCAACAGTCTTGGACTTGATAGCTTTTGGAGTCTCTTCCTCATTGTCGGGGTCTCCGCATCTTTAGCTCTTCTCATATTTACAGTCTCTTTCTTTAATAGGCATTGGCATGTCTTCACCGCGACAAGAGGTGACTCTGTGTGGAGAAGATTTATGGTTATGCTTAGAACCTTTGACCAAAGAGACCTTAGCTCCCATACTTTTAGAAAGAGTAGTGGCTCCCGAGATGGAGAAACCTACAATTTTGGAGCTACGGCTGTCGAGGATTCACCAAACAGTTACAGCACCTGCCCACCAAGCCCTGCCTCAGGCCATTCAGACCACCCAGAAATACTGATTACAGCTGAAGGAGCTCACCCACGCATGGGTGAACAGAACAGGTCCAAGGCTCAAACTTCCGACACAGTTCCGCAACAGCCAGGAGAAATCCTTCTAACGCCGTGACGTGGGTTCCGAAGCAAACTTAGTTCTCTTGTATAGTTTATTTGACTAGAATTTGTATCACCATTTTCTACTTAATTACTTATATTTGTTTTTTTTTTCTTGATAATTATAGGAGTGGGGAGGGCCGTAAAGGCTTAAACCCTAAACTGTATAAGCAAAACAGTGACTGTCAATTTAATCCATGAATTATTATGTTAGTGAAAGTTAGGTCTTTAAATTAAATTTTTTTTCTTCAGAAAATTCAATTATTGAATTATAAAAATCTGCCAATTACATCCGTAATATTATATTCGAAGCTACTATATTCAATTTTCCGTCAATTTAAGTCACATTACTTGATTATGGTACATATTGGAGGGTATATTGGTAGTTTTTCATAAAGAAATAATGTATAAAGTTAACTTTGGAGGGTAAATTGGTAGTTTTACATAGGAAATAGTGTACGTTAACTTTGGAGGGTAAATTAGACGTTAGATTCGCAACCTATATGAAATGTTAAGGGTTATCGGTGAGAAAATGACGGTATTACACTCTAAAGTATGTCAAGTGATTTAAGTTGATGAAAAATTGGATAAAATAACTTTGAATATAATAGTAGAGGTGAAATTAGCAATTTTTAATGAATTTAGGAACTTATTTTACCGAAAAAATAATTCAGGAACCTAATTTTCACTAAGGTGATAGTTCAAAGACTAAATCTGCACAATCATCCAAAATAAACAACTCTACTTATCATCAATTGAACTTTGGATAAAGTTTCCTGTGGTGACTAACTTTTAGCGTGACATTCAGATATCACATGTTATTACCAATCAATAAGTTATTTCCTTTTGTTGTTGTTGTTGTTTTTAATAAACTTATTATTATTAAGGGGAGAGGGAATGATTCGAAACCATTACAATAATTTTTGTGTGAGGGGGAGGGGATTCGAATTCGAAATATATGAGTGAAAACTCAATACCCTATCCACTAAGATATTGAACTACATGCAAATAAGCGATTTCTTAAAATTTGATAACTAATTGAAAAATGCTTTGACAAGTTCCTTGATATTGTACAAATTATTTGTAACTTTTTGTCAATATCTGTTTTTTTTTATTCGCATATAGTTTGAGTATTGTCAATATCTGTTTTTTTTTATTCACATATAGTTTGAGTCAATATATAATTTCATAGTTTTCACTAATTTTTTTTTTCATATTTCAACATCCGTGATGATCATTTCATTTCCAAGCATAGATCAGCAAAAACAAATTTTGTATTAATATTCATTCATCTCTATATATAAAATAGTGAATTAAAGCGTTATTTAGTACTACGATCTAGTAGTAATTCTCTTCCCTTGTAAGTGAGAGGTCTTAGATTTGATTCTTGTTAAAGGTGAATTTGAACTATATTATTATTGTTAGTCTATTGTAAGACTAATCCACTCTCTTTTCCTTAATTCAGATAATATCGTTTGTTAAAAAAAAAAGAAATTAAAGCAACCACATTAGAGTAGTAAATAATATAGCTAAACTACATAGTGATATAACTCTCTTTGTCACCGAAAGAGGGTGAAAAAACTATTTAGTCTTTTATCACAACAAAAAATTTAAGAACAGTAACGTAATTTCACAAAACAAAATTTTGCTATATTTTGTTTACAAAATTTAAAAAAACAAAACTTTTTTCTCTCTCTCCCCAATCCCACTTTCTTTTTTTTTATTAATTTTTTTTATGGAAATAGACGGTACATGGAAATTTTATTGATAACAAAAAAGAAGTTACACCTAGTCAGGGGAACATAAACCTAATGGGAAATCCCATCCCCGGAATTTCACTATTCTTTATGTATCTCGTAATTTAAATTCATATTTCATGTTTACATTATCTTTATTAGTTAATTTTAGGAATTAAATCGTTTAGTTATCGGGTTTGAATTTTCGTATTTAATCTTTAAAATTCGTTGACCTTTTGAGGTCGCAATTAATGTTTTCAATTAGATCTCGAAACCACAAGCGCATAGGCGAAAGCCATTTGCGAGTCTGGATTATAACAATATAGTTATGGACATTTAAAGTTGTTTTACTAAGCTATAATTTTTAAATAAATTATACTCCTACTAGGTGGGAATTAGAACCAATCAGGGCTTGGTTTCGGCCCAATCAGTTAATGGGAAAAGGACCAATCAACTACAAGGGAGGATGGGGAGAAAGAAAAGAAAAGAAAAAAAAAAAAAAGGTGGAAGCTTGCAGCCTTTCTGTTGGTCTTTACACCCGCGCACCAACCCGACCCAATTCCGGCGGATTCCGCCATATTTTCCGTCGAATCATCACCATCCATCACCTACAACCTCTTCCACAACTTCCCATCTACCATCTCCACCTAAATTCGAAAGGTTTAAGGTCCATTTCCTTGTAGAACCCCATCGGAGCACCAGAGGTGCTCGACGGTGATTCTTCCGATCCGACGAGTTTCACCACCCACCACCACCCTTAATCAACTCCCCTTGGACTCAGGAACAAGACCCAACCATTTGTTGGGGCGTCGGAGCACCGAGGAAGGAGAATTGAAGCTCACCCATTCTAGGGTTTCCGGCGGGTTTGAGTGAAATTGGAGCCTTTCCCGCCCAAATTGGACTTGGCTACAGGTATAAATTTTTCTCTACTCATTGAAATCTTCATTCTTGTAAAATTTGAGAATTTTTTGAAATAGTTGATTTTTTCCGGCGAGTCAGGGCGGCCGACCACCATGTGCGGTGGCGCGTGGCCTGAGACCTCCCGACCATCCTAGGCTAATTTTGATACCCCGATTCCATAGTTGACATCTGTTGAGTGAAATTCCGATGTTATAATATAGTTTCGTAGTTGACCACCTAGTTGGTCGTCACGGGGTTATTATATGAATTGATGATCTAACCGTTGGATCGGCACCAAACTTAAATATATAATAGTACATAATATTGAAGGATAACAGGAACTAACGGATCAGGAATCCATCATACGAATCTTCCCGAAGTGGATTTTTAAGTTTGTAAAACTAATTGTTGATCGCAACTTGAATTTAAGATTGGCAGAGATATGACCGTTACATTGCGATGAGATTTTAGTATGTTATTATAGGAGCATAATGTGGACCCTAGGAAGTTACGGGTCCAAAATACAATGTGCGGTTCTTCTGGATTAAATTACTAGAGTGTGGACCCCATCGTTGACTGAGAGTTGACTTTTGGTCAATAGGTCTTGAACCATTTGAATTACTAAAATTAGTAGTACCAGAGACTCAATGAGGTTTTGCAGACTTGTCTCGGTGAGTGATTTTAATATATGTGATATGGTTATTACCCTGTTTTTCTTATATTAGTATCCTTTATGGATACGACTTGGTTTTATAAAAGTGTTTTCTGTAGAAATGTGGATTTTATAATTGGCCATCGATCTATTTTTATTAAATATGATTTGATTCATGGACTGGAAATATTTGTGAAAAAGTGATTTGAAGTGCCTATTGAAATGTTTGTTAAACTGAGGGCTAATAGGGGATCGTTACCCTAGTGTCACGGGGTTAGATGACACCGAGTCTGCACCATGTAGTAGTGGTACATGGATGGTCCTGCTTGGTTAATCCATGATAGGGGACCATACTATTTATGGATTGCGCTTGGTTAATCCGCGATGGGCGATCCTTATGGACATGTATACTTAGGAGTGATCATGCTTGGTTAATCTGGGATGGGTGATCATTGCCTAACAGTTCTGTAGGTGTGACTCTGCTTGGTTAATCCGCGATGGGGGGTCACTACCTACTTGGTTATTTTGACCCTGCTTGGTTAATCCGTGGTGGGGGACTATATTATTTATGGATTGTGCTTGGTTAATCCACAATGGGCGAACCTTATGGTCATACATACTTAGGGGTGATCATGCTTGGTTAATCTGCGATGGGTGATCACTGCCTAACAGATTCGTAAGAATGACTCTGCTTAGTTAATCCGCGATGGGGGTCACTACCTACATGGTTGCTTAGGGGTGGCTCTGCTTGGTTAATTCATTATGAGGGGCCACTTCTTGTTTGGTTACTTATGTAAGCTTTGGCCGAACTGCGTCCCTCTAGCCCTAGATTTTAGTGTATTTATGAACGATATTTTTTTAGAGTCTCTGAGGCTTGAGTTGGAAAAGCCGTTGGATGTTTAGGTGACTCCTTCAGAGTTTTTAAAGACTTGACTATGTTTTCATAATTACGAACTTATATTTGAGGTTTGTAAACTGTGATCGATGGTCTTTCTTTTTATTGATTATCACATACTTGTATTATTGTCACTCACCCGAGCTTCCCAACTTATCCAAGTTCTGGTTTGCCAGTGCACCATTCCCATGATGTAGGCAATGATTTTACATGCGACAGATCTGGGTAGATTACGAGAAACCGCTTGATATTTTGGTTCAGTTGAGTGGTTCGGAATTTGATATGGTCGGATTTCGTTGAGTGGTCCGGAATCCTTACTCTTGTACATTTCCAAAAGGTTAGTCTAGAACCCTAGTTTCAAGTGAATGGAAATTATCCACAATAGACCTTGTGAAAATAAATTAGATTTACCATGTTTTAACTCATAATCCAAGTAGGAAATTATATAGAGTTCTTTAATTAAATTCGTGAAATGATATGTTATCACATTGGTTGATTAACGTAGTTAAATGCTAAGATCATGCATCTTTGATTCATGAATGGATTAATTGACAAGATTGTGGAATAACGTTGGATATGATTGTTATTATTATGATTATCTTAGTTGATCAATGTGGCTTGAGAATAATATTGTGCTTTGTTGGTTATTTGATATGATACATGCTGTGGTTGGAGGTATCATGTTGAAAACATAGTGATTTATATGATGGATGGAATGGAAACCTTGAATATCATGTGGGTTTGTTATGTAGCCCTAAACCTAGTAATTTCATTCTTGTTAAGTTCTAATAATTGATTGAGGAATGCTTTGCTTTTTCGTTTTGAACGTACTGTGATAAACGTTGAAATGTAATGAATGGTGAACTATGAATGACTTGATCCCTATTGAGGGTACGTAAGCAATCTAACGAGGAGGTTAGATTAGATGCAACCATAAAGTGTACGAAAAATTACTACGCAGTTGGATCATGAGTTGTGCTTTGCTCATATCCCAAAGGCGGGGTATGTTAGATATACAAGTAATTAGTGACGTCAAGTGTTGATCTTGAACGTATGTCGAGATCGGGGCGTGACACCTAACCCCTCATAATACAAGAAAAATGGATAAAAAGTACATGAAAAAGAAGGGGGGGCATAAACCTTACCCTTCTAGAAACGCAAACAATAAAGATACGAGAAAATGAGGGGGACCTAAAACCTAACCCCTCTAAAACCAAACGTAAAAGTTGAAACTTGCAAAACAGATTAAGCAACATCACAAGGTTAAGAAAAAAAATAAGAAAGTGAGTCAAACCTGTATGCCGATATGCAGATTAATTTGAGTAGCGGTAGCAAGGAAAGCTAACATAGTCTGAAAACAAAGTAGCACCAGCCGCCAAAGGAGGGGAATCATGCCATACTAAAGTTGGAGAAGACAAGCCCATGTTAGCAAAATTGTCCGCAACAACATTTCCTTTGCAATATATGTGAGAGGCGTAGATAGTCATTTTTCGAATGTGATCCAAACAAGTAAACCATTGTGAACGAAGAGGCCAATGAGGATCAAAATCAGTCGATTGGAGAGCAGAAAGTACATTAGAAGAGTCACTTTCCAATCAAAGATAATGCTAACCCCGTTGATATGCGAACTCTACACCAATAATAATTGCTGATAATTCTGCAAAGAAAGAGTTGTGATGACCAATCTCTTGGCAGAAGCCACCAAGAAATTGACAATGACAATCCCTGAAAACTCCTCCACAAGCTATAGGATCAGAATTTCCTTTGGACAAACCATCTGTATTAAGTTTAATCTAAGGAAACCAAGGAGAAGACCAAAGCACATGAAGAATAGTTGGCGCCTTGCGAGGGATAGGCTAGCCCCTATAGAAAAAATGATACGAGTGTCAAAACCTTGAGAATAACTAGGACTAAACTTCCTACTAGAATTGATAGACATGCAAAGATGATGAAAATAGATTGGGGCGACCCTAAAAAATAAACTTATTTCGAGCTTTCCAAATAGCCGAAATAGTATAAAGACCTGCAAAAATCCAAAGATTGTGTAGTTGTTTGAAAAAAGGCTTACGTACATAGACATCCCAAAAAGCAACCAGAGAATCTGAAAAAGACAAATAGGTACCAAATTGATATGCTAGCCACCTCCAAAGCTGCCTAGATATCCAACAACCAAAGAAAAGATGAATAGTAAATTCCTCGGAATTATGACATAAACAACAAATTAACATGCTAGCCATCTCTAAAGCTGTCTAGATATCCCACGTTCTCTCTTACTTTCTTCCTCTCTCCTTTAATTTAGAAACAAAAATAAATCAGAAAACAGACAATGCCCACGTAAGAAAAATGATTATAGACTTTTTATTTTAGAAAAATAAAATATAAACAAAGAAATTGCCACAAATGTAAGCGTGTAACAACTACTCTATACCTAAAAGCACAAAATTCTAGATGATCCAATCATATGATTGAGATTATTTTGGTACGTTAAATAAATTACCTCTTTTTTTTTAATAGGTAAACTGACACACCCCGTCCCGAAGGAGGGCATGCTGGCCGTCACGTGAGAGTGACGTAACCATTTGCACAGTACGGAAGCTTTAAGATACAATTTATAAGTTGATACACCCGAAGGTGAGTCCTAATTTTGTCCAATCTGTCAGAACACCGTCGAATTCCTCGTAGTCACCACACCTTTGTGATTCCTGAACCTGGAGGGGCGCAAAACCAAAATTGAGTGGGTCAGTAAAACAATTCTTTTCCAAATCCAAACATTTCTCAAAACGTTGTAACCCCTCTCCGTAAAACCTGTATACTTTCCCAGAAATGTAAAATATAAATATACATATATATTCTCAAAACTTCATTTTTACTATCTCAACATTTTTCTTTATCAATCATGCCATGCCATGTCATCTCAACATTTCTCATATTAATTATGCCATGCCACATCATCTCAACAGTAATAAGGTATGAATGCATCAACATAATCATATCAGGTGCAAGAAAGTAATCAACCGTAGGCCCTCTAATAGCCCTATACGGTTGAACCTAGAGCTCAAAATCTATCATTATCACTCTACCGGAGTCACCTCTGTGACCCGTCCGGCCTTCTGCACACAAGTTACGCTCTAGTGCTTCTCATAAATCATCTGTGCACATAATCTAAGGTCACCCACCAGTCGGAATCTCACTAACACTCTCGCGACTGGTCTGTCGTACCCACTCCGCGTGGACTGTACGACTAGCATCTACTTGGATCCAAGGCGAGCGTGCGATGCGGTGAATACTATAAGCACTAAACCATGGTGCAGGATTTGAGCTCAATATATATCAACATCATCATAACAGTATTTAAATAATCACCTGATACTCACCTGTGCGTCCACCGCACCATTTCATACATATGCATCATAAATCAATTCTTACATGTGCGTCCACCGCACCAATTCATACATATGCATCATAAATCAATTCTTACTTGTGCGTCCACCGCACCAATTCATACATATGCATCATATATTAATTCATGCATGGCATTTCAACTCACATTTCTATATACTTTTCATATCAATTCTATGCATGGTATTTCACTTCCCGTTTTTCCACATAACTCATATGCATTTCATTTTAAACATATTTTCATTTCAATTCAATTTCTGGGAAACGTCAAGTATATATATATACGGAAAACAAAACTGCCCACTCACCTGGAGTTCGTCCAACAACTCCCTAGCACCACACATCAAGGCGTCATGACGATCGCCGCCTAGAATAGTAATCAAATCCAGGCTCAGAATTCATATCGATAGAATACATAACTTATATAAAATACGTCACTACGTTGATCGATCCGGAAGATCTGCCACTCAGATTTTAAATCCATAACTTCCAGAGGTCCACATTATACCTCTAGGACAACATCCTAAAATTTCATTACCATCCAACGGTCGGATCTCCGTCAATTTCCAAAACTAAGTGACGGTTAACATTTTATATTATGGACTTACAATTCCAATTCCGGAAGATCCGTAACTCGGATTCCCAATCCGTAAGTTCCAATAATCCTAAAATATTACGTATTACAACGTATCAAAGTTTGGTGACGATCCAACGGTCGGATCATCAATTCACATTTTCACCTAAATGTGAAAACTATAAAACGTTATTTGAACACCTAACCAACAATCCTTAATAACTTTCTCATACGGTGTTCAATTTAGGTATATGAATATACCACAGTGATCTACTCGACGTCACGGACGTCGACATATTTTTAAAATAATTGTTTACTTTATCACGCGCCCCCACGCGCCAAGGAAGGCACGGGTCCACGCGCCCCCACGCGCACCTTCTTCTTCCTTGGGTCGCCGGACTGGTTTTTCCGGTGACCGGAAAACTGGGGAATTTTCAAATGCTTCGTTCTCCTTCGTTTCTCAACCATTTTCTTCGTATAATATATCAAATTGAAGCCCCAAACATGTAGAATCACAATATACTAACTTTAAAGCTCTAAAAACCAGGAAATCTCACCGGAAAAATTCCAAGAAAACCGGCCAAAGATGAACCACGTGATCCCGACGTCCATTTTGTTCAAACGAGGCACTCCGAGCCTCCTAGTGACCTCCTTAAGCTCACTGTGAGCTTGTTTTAGCCTAAATCGTAACCATTTAAAAGATCATGAACAGTATATAAACACGGGACCTTAAAAACTAGGGTTTTCCGAAGCAAAACTTACCTGAAAATGGTGTCTACGTGATCGTGGAGTCCTCAGGGTTGCAATGGTGGTCTTAACTTGGACGTTCGTGGAGATTTGATTGTGGTTTGTGTGTGAGTCCGTATGTTAGAGAGTAAGAGAGAGAGAGAGTGAAAATCTGAAATGGAAGAAGAAGAGAGAGAAGGAAAGGTTACGGAAAATGGGGAGGAAATTAGGGTATAGGACCCTACCTAAAGTCCAACACAACAATAGCTTAGAAATTTTAGGTAAAACAAACACCAAAATTACGCACCTTAATCCCGTTTAAGGGCGTTTTTGTAATTTCACGTCCTCGGAATTAAAAATTCCGGGACGGGCTGTGACATAAACAAAGACTTCTGTTAATTTAAAAAAAAAGGTTTTATTATAATCTAGTGAGCCCTGGCAACTGAAAAATGTCTCCGGTAGGTGGGGGGGGGGGGGGGGAGGCAGCTGGACTGGAGTACTTCCAACTACACATAAAATAGTTAATGTCTTATAAGACAAGTATATGATAGAATCTTAGCCTAACTACTGATTCCATGACTTGGCTTCTTTCATGTTCTCGAATTCCTCTTCAAAGTTCAAAATTCAAACACTGGAATATTATTGTGTTCTCTTCTTCAAAGTCCAAAGTCCAGATTCCTATTACCAAAAAAAAAGTCTAGATTCCGCAGTTGATTGCTTTCCGTTGAAGATTTCCTGATAAATTTTATTTGAACTCATCTAATTTATTTCTACATCTTATTTACTCTCTAAATTCATATTACTTTTAATTAAAGAATTAATATTTATTTAAACCCAAATTTATTACCTAAAGTACTATCCCAAACGTAATTAAAACGTATTTTATCTTTACATCCATTATAAAATAAAAGGAAAACTAAACTTGAAAACTTTGAGTTTTAACGATAAGAACAAAATAAAGGGTAAAGTGAATAATATCAAGATTGACTTTTTAGTGTAAAAATGTGGTTTTTCGTTAAAGTGAACAGTACCAGGAGCTTTTCGTTAAAGTTTCCTAAAATAAAATCTTAAAGAAACTCGAAGGTCAAAAATCATATGAGTCCTTTGTCTCCCCTTCCACCTTGAGCTCTTTAGAAATAGAGCTTTTTGTTTTTCAAATTTTTCTCTGCAATTTTTAGCTTCACTACATCTTATTTAATTTTTTTGGTAAAGTTTCAAATTTCTATTGGAGCTCCGTACAACATTATAACATTTTCCATGGCTGCTGTATTTTATTTATTTGTGTTTTTTGCTGCAATTATTTAATTTTATTTGATGAAAGATCTAACATGCTGTTGACCCTAAAAACTACCAAGCCTACGTGGCGCGCAGGCCGAGTAATCTATAAGCTAACTACGTCCTTCGGTGAATGCGGGGCGTGCCAACTCGTCTGCCGAGCTCAGCCGAGGAGTAAATTTTGTTGATGTTGCGTTGGGTGCGCGGCTGACTTCTGCGTCTTGCGATTGCGGCCGAGAAAGGAACACGTCTCGGCCTCTTGGGCTCTCGAACCTGAAGACAAGGTTACTATTCTTACGAAGTTCAATATCAAATTCGGCTTTCAATGTGCCGAATGTAATAACTGTAACACCTCACTTCGCCGAGAAGGCTGATGAGATGACCTCGACCAATAAGGATTTAGGAATCCTTCTCGGCCGAGACTTGGATAGGTAATCGATCGTCCTCGCCGTAGTGCTGTTGATGCCAACGGAAGATGCTGCGAGACCGACTGATTCTACGGTGACAGAGCTATCTATGCCGACTTAAGATATCACCGGTTGCTTTCACAGTGCTGTTGATGCCAACGGAAGATGTGTCAGCGAAAAGAGAAAATAAAAATCTCAAAGTTGTTGAGAGAATTTGCGCAGGGCAGTTGTGTTTTGAATTGGAGGTCCCTTCAACGATGCACAGCCTCATGTATTTATAATACTATTTACTAGCCATGTTGAAGTTTATCCGCCGCGGCATCCAAGCTATCAAAATAATATTCCTCAGAATATTTTCCTTCAACAACCCCACGGATTGCTTTTCAATTGTTATCTTTTGCATGCCCAAAAGAGACCATATCACTTGGAACTCTACTTCCTGTCAGACAGTACCATAAACATCACCAACTCTTGCTTGGTCAATCCTAATCTTTCACCCATCCACATATGCTTTATCCACGCATACATGATAATTAAAACAAATGGTTAATGGTTTTTGCTTTATCTGCAAAACCACCATGATCATATCACATCACCTTGTTTTGGTTACTCCCCACATCATCTCAATGTGCTGATCATCCCATTACATTGTGGAATTGCTCCCCACGGTTCTGTATACCAAATAGAACTCTAATGTTGCATGGTATTTTACATAACCACAATTAATTCAAACTCTGTTGTTGTTGCTTTCATTGGAGATAATGAAAATCCCATTTATTCCTCCGTATAAGAAAAGGATAAATAATGATTATGATAAAAATCATAATATTATCCCTCTATCTTCACTCTTCGATCGACGGTGTAGAAACGTGCTTACTCAACGGCCTTGATTACTCGGGCCGATGGTGTAAATTTGGGCCCAAACACATGCACTCACTAACATGCACTACCCCAAGCAATTAATTAAAGGGAGTTTTAACGAAAAGCTTACGATACCGTTCACTTTAATGAAAAACCACATTTTTACACTAAAAAGTCAAACCTGATACTATTCATTTTACCCTTTATTTTGTCCTTATCGTTAAAACTCAAAGTTTTCAAGCCATTTTCATTAGTTTTCCTTTAATTAAAAGGAGAACAAATGTCAATCAGAACGGCAACAAATGTAAAATGAAGTTGAAGTGAAAGGGTTTTGTATAGGAGGACAAACTAGCCTGGATTGACGAAAAAGAAAAAGTTGAAACCCAAACACTCATCTTCTACATTCTAAAAAAAATTAAAATCAGATGGACAAAAAGTTTTCATAAATCGAGTCATACCTTAGTTGGAGAATTTAAAACTTCAAAATCACCATCCATCGATAAAAAAAAAAAAAAACTTATTTTCCTCTATAAAAGCTATTTGAGTTTTAGCCAGAATGAACGCATGATAAACAATGAGTGATGGTAAAGTTTAATTATAGTGTGTGAGTTTATTGAAAAATTATGGTTTTATTATTAATTTCATTTTTGTACTTGATGGTAATTATGCAATAGGGTAAAAAGGACACTTTATATTTAAAATTTAAATTGAATGTAGATAGAAGTTACATGGATTTAAATAAAATTTCCGTTTCCATATTTCTATTTCAGTTTCTCAGTAATTTTTAACACTTCGATAATTAGATATTTTAGAAGATTTTGGTTGTTAAAAGTGAGGACTCACCAGTCACCATCAAGGAAATTACATGGAAAAACTACTTATTTTAATTTTGATTCCTTATTTGACCATCAGGCCATGATTTATGTTTGTCATGCCGGCCGGCTCTTAAATCTTCAATTTTTTTACTTCTTGAGTTGATGTATGAGTAGTGATTAGTGATGAGGCCAAAACATGAGTAGATAAATTAATAGCCCAAGTTGATGCGTCTCCCATAGTAGTATCTTCCCAATATTAGAAGATGTCCTATGTTTGAATCCTCTTTTTCTCGAGGATAAAGAAAAAGAAGGGAAATCCAATACTCATTTTCTTAAGCATATTCCAACTCTGCTACAACTATATATGAGTTTATATTTTTTCCTCCAATAAGTTCGTTGAATCTTACAGAATATTATACCCGTCAGGGAAAAATTGACAGAAACAGAAAACATTGAAATAACAAGTCAGTTATTACTTGGACAGGCAGCATATGATTTGATTTATGGGTCAACAGTTGAGCATAGAAATCAATTATGTACATTTTGGTGGACCACACAAAGTTGTAAATTTCCTGAAAGCATCTTGATCTAGCTAAAAGTCAAAACTGACTAATCAGTCCAGACGGGTTGCTTAACCTCTTGCTAAGTACTAATCTTCCAGAAAGATCTGAGGGATGAAGAAAACAAATTAACATAATTACTCTTCTGTGTTTTTCGGTCTTTGTCGATCGACTTCATTGTTTTGCTAGCTAGCATCCCTTTGAAGTATGCTATACTCCAAAATATTTTGATTTGGTAATGTATAGTTTCATTCAACATCACGTGTAGCACTTTGATTTGGTCAAGGTAAACGGAAACTGGTCAATCGAAGGGTTTATTTCTTTTAATATCTTGACAGATTTATATTGGTCTGCAATCCTTCCATTCTATATATATACATATATTTATTTCTGTTGAATAACACAACCGGAGCTTGCAAAAGGCATACCAACATGAAAAGGAGGACACGAACCAACCTGGTTTGTTCTTTTTTCTTGCTTATTTCTTTAAGCATTAATCTTTCCCTGGTCATGGGGCAGAAGTCACAGAACACAACAATCCCAGTGAAAGTTGGTGTGGTTCTTGATGACCTTGATTCATCAAGTACAAAAGTTTGGTTGAGCTGCATCGAAATGGCCCTCTCCGACTTTTATACCTCCCGTGCTTCCTCTTCAACTAGGCTGGCCCTGAGCATTAGAGACTCGAGAGAAGACGTTGTCGATGCAGCTGCTGCAGGTTTCTCTCCCTCTCTCTCTCTCACTCTCTCTCTCTCTCTCTCGCCCTCCCTCTCTCTCTCATCTTGTGTTTTCATTTAAATTTTGCAATTTAATTTTGACTCCCATCTATACGTACGTAGCTTTTTATCTGATAAGACTATTTTTATTTGAAAAGAAGAAAAACTGTAACTTGTGCTTTTTTTATTGAAAAATAGCTTTAGACCTGATAAAGAATCTTCAAGTGCAAGCAATCTTAGGACCGAAATCATCGATGCAAGCCAACTTTGTAATTGATCTTGGAGAGGAAGCCCAAGTGCCCATAATGTCATTTTCAGCTACAAGTCCTTCCCTCACTTCAATTCGGAGTCCATATTTTTTCCGAGCTGTGCAAAATGATTCCTCTCAAGTCAAAGCTATAAGTGCTATCATCGAGGCCTTTGGATGGAGAGAAGCGGTGCCAATCTATGTGGACAACGAATACGGTGAGGGAATAATACCTTACTTGGCCGATGCCTTGCAAGAAGTTGAAGCTCGTATCCCGTATCGAAGTGTCATACCTCCAGAGGCCAGTGATGTTCAAATTGAGGCAGAGCTTTACAAGTTAATGACGATGCAAACTAGAGTCTTCATTGTGCACATGTTGCCCTCTCTTGGTAATCGCCTTTTCGCCAAGGCGCAAGAGATGGGAATGATGGATGAAGGCTATGTTTGGATCATGACTGGTGGGCTAACCAATCATATAACAGCAATGAGTTCTTCAGTGAGGACTTATGTGATGGAAGGTGCATTGGGCGTGAGGACTTATGTGCCCCAAACGGTGGAGCTTAAGGATTTTAGAGTTCGATGGAAAAAGAAATTTCAAATGGAAAATCCAAGCATAATTGATGCTGAACTAGATGTTCCTGCACTCCGGGCTTATGATGCTGCTTTTGCATTAGCCATGGCAGTTGAAAATGTCGGGACTAGGAACTTTGGCTTCGAAAAGATCAATGTTTCCACCAACTCATCAACTGATCTTGAAGCTTTGGGGCTCTCTCAAAATGGTCCAGAACTTTGCAAGTCCTTGGCAAGTACTAAATTTATAGGCCTTGCTGGGGATTTCAGTTTTGTTGATGGACAATTACAACCTTCCATCTTTGAAATGGTGAATGTTATTGGTCATGGAGCAAGAACAATTGGGTTTTGGACACCACAGGGTGGACTTGTGAAAAAATTGAAATTCACAAACACAGAAAATACTACATATTCAACTTCTAAATCGAATCTGGGACCTATTTTATGGCCAGGAGATTCTTCCTCGGTTCCCAAGGGATGGGAGAACCCGACATATGGCAAAAGGTTGAAAGTAGGAGTTCCCGTAATTGATGGTTTTGCTGATTTTGTGAGGGTGGTACCTGATCCTAGCAACAATACAACCGAAGTTTCCGGGTTCTGTATCGACGTCTTTGATGCTGCAATGCGAAAATTGCCATATGCTGTTTCTTATGACTTGATTCCCTTTGCAAAGCCTGATGGTACAAGTGCTGGCACTTACAGTGATTTGGTCCATCAAGTTTTTCTTGGGGTATGTGAAATTAATATGAACTTGATTTTCTTCTATCTTTTCAATTTTCATGATCATTTGCAGTACTCATAATTTGTTGATGTGATATATTATAATGTTTTATGTCACAGAAATTCGACGCGTTGGCAGCGGACACAACAATTAGAGCAAACAGGTCTTTGTATGTGGACTTCACATTGCCATACACGGAATCAGGAGTGGTAATGGTAGTGCCAATGAAAGACGGCAAGAGCAAAAATGCATGGATTTTCTTGAAGCCTTTGACATGGGACCTCTGGCTGACAAGTTCTTGCTTTTTTATCTTCATTGGTTTTGTGGTTTGGGTTCTTGAACACCGTATTAACGAAGAATTTCGAGGGCCTCCCTTGCATCAAGTCGGGACGAGCTTTTGGTTCTCCTTCTCGACCATGGTTTTTGCACACCGTAAATACTACTATACAACTTCATAACCATATTTATATACTACTCAAAATTCAACAATTAATTGTTTTTGTATCCACATTTTTTTAATTTGATTAATCTACAGGTGAGACGGTGATTAGCAACTTGGCAAGGTTTGTGGTGATTGTATGGGTGTTTGTGGTGCTGGTACTGACTCAAAGTTATACAGCCAGTTTAACTTCTCTATTAACAGTTCAACAACTTCAGCCAACTTTTACGAATTTAAGCGTTCTTATAAAGAATAAGGAGTATATCGGGTACATTAATGGTTCTTTTGTCCGCGAACTTCTGATACAAAATGGTGTTGATCCCTCCCAATTAAGGCCTTATAATTCTTCAGCACAATGTAATGAATTTTTAGCAAACGGTGGTGCAAAAGGAGGTATTGCTGCTGCTATTGATGAAACCCCCAACATGAAGCTTTTTCTCGCAAAATATTGCTCTACATACACCATGATTGGCCCCATATTCAAAACTGATGGCTTTGGCTTTGTAAGCGCTCCCTCTTTACTTCGTTCACAAGTAATCCTACATGAAGCACATTATTGTTGTATATTGTGTATTATATATATGTTCCTTACACGCACACGCACACGCACACGCACACACAAAATACTCACTACAAATCCACTCGTGTGTCTAATAATATACGTCCCTCCTGTACAGGTCTTTCCAAAAGGTTCACCTCTTGTGTCGGATGTTTCGAGGGCAATTCTCAACGTGACTGAGGGAGATGAGATGAAGGACATTGAAAACAAATGGTTCACACCAGATACCACATGTTCGGATACAAAACCGACCATCTCTAATTCCAACAGTCTTGGCCTTGATAGCTTTTGGGGTCTCTTCCTCATTGCCGGGGTCTCTTCAATATCAGCTCTTATCATATTTGCAGCCTCCTTCTGTTATAGGCATCGGCACATTTTCATGACAACGGACGCCTCGGGATGGAAAAGAATTAGGGCCATGCTTAGATTCTTTGACCAAAAAGACCTCAGTTCTCATACTTTTAGACAGAGTGGCGCTCGAGATGGAACATCCTATAATGTTGAAGCTGCAGCTGTTGAGGCTTCACCAAACAATAACACCACCTGCCCACCAAGCCCGGAATCAGGCCGTTCAAACGATGCAGATCAAGACTCACATTTCTTCAGAGAGCAAGGAACACCTGTTGGCGAAATACCAAATACTCCTGAAGGAGCTCAGGAAACCAATAATTAATTAACATTTACAAGTGTGTAAATTTTTTGTATGATAATAATATAGTCACCCATGTATATATTTCTGTGAGGTCGATTTAGGTCAAGTTAGTGTTGCTAAAGTTTGGGTCTTTATTAGTTGAATCTTCAATACTCTGGGAGGGGGAAGATTAATATGGTATATATAACCTTTTGAGAGATTATGTTAATTAATTTGTTTTATATGTACACCTCAAGGCAATATATTTATATCTTTTATCTAAACAATAATATGTGTTATGATTTATGCATGCCAGTTTTATATATACGAGGACGTTGACTTGTCACACACACAAATTAAGTTTTCGGTTGCTCCTAATCAAGCGTGGGTTTGGTGTCCCGAATTATTGTCTCCTATGTGTCTCTTTTTTAGTTTTGTGATACGTACCTTCTACTTAACTTTAAAATTAAGATAAAATTTAATTAAAAATTAAAAAAGTCAACAAAACAAAAAATCCACTGTTGAAACTCATCATCCCCAATCTCCTGCAATCCTTCAAAAGAAACTCTTCAACCCCGTGGAAACTCATCATCCGTATCGTCCTAATCAACCCCGGAAACCAAACACTTCCAATACTGAAACAAAATGAATGAAATTTCACCACCGCCGTCGCTAGTACGGGAGACCCGTTTGTGCTGCGCATGGGGGAGTCAGGAAAGTCGGGGACTTTGGCTCTGGTGTAGAACTGGGATTCGATTCGGGGTGACAATTCATCAATGGGTTGGCGTTTGTGGGTTTTAGAAGAACGACTAGGAGTAGAAGAAGGAGAAGAGAAATGGGCCGCATGGAAGAAGCCATGACGAGTGGTGGCGACGGCGGCCGTGATGAAATTTCTTTCCTTTGAAGGATTGCAAGAGATTGGGGATGATGAGTTTCAACAGTGGGTTTTTTATGTTTTGTTGAGTTTTTTAAGGTTTTTTATATTAACACCTTATAAAATGTGGAATGCATCCATATTAAAATTAATATTAAATGACTTATTTACTTCACTATGCAATGATAAGTTTGACTTAAAAAAAATTTATAAATACACCCTAAATCATTTTTAGTGTATTATGTATCTTCTCAACTATCAAAACCATCTCATCCTCCATTGTTGAACAAAACCCTAACAAACGAAACTACAAACATGTTGATTGAGAAAAATTGTTTTTGACAAATGGAACACGAAATCGATGTTTCTGAAGCTTCACATAAGGTAAGACTTCACATTTTTTATTGTTTTAGTGATTTCAATGACATCGATAATTATTTAATCTTGCGTTTACTGCATTATTTAAACTTCTATATTCTTATTCATCTTTTAGGGTTCATATTAATCTTGCGTACCTAGTAACATGAGTCGTATTAGTGCTAGAGTCATGTACTACTTTTACAAATTGAGGATAGCCATTCTCCACATGAACTTCTACTCTCAATCTTTAGCCGTTTGATTGACGTACGTTTCTCATCGCGAGTTTTTCTTTCTTTTATCTTCTTCTTTTCTTGTCACTGGGACATGATCAGTGGAAAATGAGGAGAGACATGGCCTATATTTTAAAGAAATCTGAGATCGATTCAGTTTTGATTTATTAATTAACTTCTACACCTGGATCATCAGCAAGGTCTTTATTTATTTTGTTCAAGACTAAGTCAAAAGACTTGTAAAATATATATAGAAGCATTATTTGTTATCACTAACGAGAGAGTCTTTTTTTTTTTAATTTTTTTTTTTACTCGGAAAGACTCAGCACCACAGGTCATATTTTTTAAGGCTTTTTAGAAGTTGAATAAGATGATTTCAAACTATACTAAGATGATTTCAAATCATCATTTTGAAATCATTTGGCAAACTAAACGTCAGATGATTTGAAATATTTCGACAAATTAAACATTCAAATGGTTAGATTCAATCCCTGAAAATTAAAAATGAGTGTTATAAGATTTGAGAAATGTGGGGTGTAAAGAAACACAAAATATAAGATGTATATTGAGAATGTGGGGTGTGAGGGTATTATGGAAAAGTATGTGGGGTATATTAAGATAATTTTTAAGTGAAAAAACAAAGGGACACTTTGGATGTGGTCCTTAACTACCAATGTTCTTTGATTGAAACCTTGGTGGTTTTTAACTTTTGATTGAAGTCCCTGACATTAATGTAATAATGTATTTTTATGTAGGTTATTATATTTTTAAATTAAAAATAAAATTTGTAGTTATTTATATTAATGAGATTTTAAATGAAACCCATATTTTATGGGATTAAAAATATTAAAGATGAATTATACTCTCCAATATATTGTGTATGTGTATTTATGTATATGTGTGTGTGTGTGTGTGTGTGTGTGTGTGTGTGTGTGTATGTGTTTATACATGGGTACGTTCATCAAAACTAACCAAAAAATTATTGTATCAAAGCATGGGTACATTTTTCAAAAGCACCAAAAAAAAAAAAAAGCCTTAATAACATTATTAAATTTCTTCTATTAAACTTGACATTGATACATTCTCAAATCAACGAAAATAGAATGTATCCGTATAAGTTCAAAAATGGATTAGAGAAAAGATTGAATGAAATTTTATATACAAAAAAATGGGTACATTTTAAATTAAAAAAAGGGTACATTTTAAAAAATTGGTATATTTAAGAATGGATACATATAAATTTTTTATAAAAATTTAATGGGTACAAACTTATTCTAATTTTATTTATTTTTATTTGGGAAATGTTTGAATTGAAAATTAATTAGGAGTTTAATAAGGGTGTGAGTATTAAAACTATAAATCAATTACTAATTTTTTTTTATAAAAATTATGTAACTTACATGTAATTCATTAATATTACATATATTAATGATAGGGACTTTGATCAAAATCTAAAAACTGATAAAGTCTTAGTTAATGGACATTAGAAACTAGGGACCGAAAACTAATTTTTCCAAAAACAAATATGGGGTGTACTAAGTATGTGAGGTTTATTCAACAATTTGTGGGGTTTTAATATAATTAGTCTTTTTTAATTTTTAATTAGATTTTATGCAAAGTAACGGTGTTAAGTTTTAAAGTTAAGTGGAGAACACGTGTCACAAAACTTAAAAAAAGACATAGAAGAGACACATAATTTGGAACACCAAATCCGCGACCCCTAATCAATGTGTGCCCAATACGAAATGAGGGAGGGCTGGATAGCCCGGCCCAGACTAGTTAATGATCGTATTCTTATATAACTCTGGCCTCTTATTGGGGTTTAGGGTACTAACTGACACGTTTTAAAAAATCAGAGAAGCTAAAAAATGTCTAGTTCTTATGAAGCGTTGCGGCCTCTTATTAGGATTGAGGGTATAAATCGACACATTTCAAAAGACTGTTTCTTGCGAAAACGAATTTTGGTGTCTTGAGTATGTACATGTCTTTTTGGGCAAATCCGGCATTGCTGAAAACTAGTAGCGTGACTTTCTGGCTCTTCAGTCCACAAGAATCCAAGAAGATTACTGACCACAACGAAAGTCGGCTTGTTCAGATTATTCCGTATTTAAAAAAACCTTATAATTGGAAAAATTCATTTAGTTGACTGATTGTGATGTTCTTTAAGCTTGTATATCGATGATCTGTGTTGCAGACCTAGGTGTTGACTTGAGCAATGCTCCCTCCGAATCCAATTTTGCAAATAGGTGTACGTGGACTTTACAACGCCCTACACAGAATCTGGTGTAGCAATGGTTGTGCCAATCATAGACACAGGAGCAAACCTGCATGGGGTTTTCTTGAAGCCCTTGACATGGGACTTGTGGCTTACAACAACCTGTTTCTTCGTCTTCATTGGCTTTGTCATTTGGGTGCTTGAGCATCGAATTAATGAAGATTTTAGTGGCCCTCCCTCACATCAAGTTGGCACAAGCTTCTGGTTCTCTTTCTCAACCATGGTTTTTTCACATAGTAAGTTTGACACAAAGTTACACAGCTAATCTAGCATCACTGTTAACAGTCCAACAGCTCCAGCCAACCATTACTGATTTAAGGTGTCTTTTAAAAACTGGGGATTATGTCGGGTATGTCAAGAATTCTTATGTTTATGAGCTCTTGAAACAACTCAGTTTTGATGAATCCAAGCTTAAGGTTATTAAATCCATAGAAGGATGCAAGGAAGCTCTACCAAAAGGAAGTGCAAATGGTGGCTGTTGATGAAACTCCTATTTTCAAAACTGGAGGCTATGGCTTTGTAAGATCTCACTTTCCTTCTACAAAAACATACATAAAACACACAAAAATGTAAGGGGCTTGTAGCTCAAATGTTGAAAGCATTTATCACTTCTGATTCATCTGGGATCTTGTCTTCATTTCCCTCTTCCCAACTACCGCAAGCCAAATTTATATGTGGGTTAGTTAGTTTCTCACATGATTTCTTTTTTTGGCTTACAGGTGTTTTCAAAAATTTCACCTCTAGTACATGACGTTTCACAGGACGAGAAGATAATGAGCATTTTAAAAAAAAAGGTTCAGTCAAGAGAGCAGTTGCCAAGATAATTCAAATCCAAGAGTATCAAGTAACAGTCTTTGTCACATCCCGGCCCGGCCCCCACCACGTTCTGGGCTCGATTCCATCGTAGCACAATATTGTCTGCTTTGAGTCCCGACCACGCCCTCACGGTTTTGTTTCTAGGAACTCAAACGAGAACTTCCCAGTAGGTTACCCATCATGGGATTGCTCTTGTGCGAACTCGCTTAACTTCGGAGTTCCAATGAAATCTGAAGCTAGTGAGCTTCCAAAAAGTCTCATGCTAGGTAGAGATGAGAATATACATATATGGCTTACAGAATCCTCATCCTTGAGATGTGGGATTTTATTGACCTTGACAGCTTTTGGGGCCTTTTTCTTATTGCTGGGATGGCTTCAGTTCTATCTCTCATCATATTTTTAGGTTCTTTTCTATATAAAAATAGGCGTGTCTTGAATGGTGATTCAAGAGTTTCTACATGGAGAAGGATTAGGGTCACGCTCGAAATTTTTTATGGCAAAATATGAGCTCTCGTACTTTCAAAAGTTCAACAACGAGATGGAACCTCTGGTGTTCAGGATGAAGCCAAAACCTCACCAGATAACTGGCCGGAAAGTCCATTCAGCTATTTGAACGACGGAGTTAAGGACTTCGCATTATTCGAATGGCAACAAACACCACGGTCATGCGTCTATGGATATACGGTTTTTTGGGTGGAATTTGTGGCTTCAGCTATGATGCACGGATACTTCTTTGGTCCTGTATCCCGTGTCCGATACTTAATCGCATATGATACTTGCCTGATACTCTCGAATACTTGTCCGACACGTATCCCAGTTGATGGACAAGAATTTAACATGATGGATACGCGTATCCTACATTTAGGATACACATATGACTTTTAGGATACATTTATACTTTCAAAAAAGATAATGAGGATGAGAAAATTAATAGAAGATATCTATAATTGAAAGTTACTGAATACAAAGTTCCCTCTAATTAAAACCATGATACGACTCTCACACTTCTTCTATTGCATAAAGAGGATTAGATTTCGAACTTTTTTTCTCTAACAACTCAAATGTACTTGAATTTAAATGATGAATTATGTTTTAAAATGTATATTTTTGTTGACATATACATTTTTATTTGCCGTATCTATAGCGTATCGTATCTTAATTTTTAGGAATTTTTCATATCACCGTGTTATGTCATATCGTATCGCTGTTTCCGTATTCGTATCCATGCTTCATACGGCTTCAACCTATGAGGTTTATCATTTTTATCGTTCCTTCTCTAGCAGAATGTGAGAGATTACCTTAGTTCCAATTATTGATCTTGCCATAACTCTTCAAGAAATGCATATTACTCCTGATACAACTCAAGAAAACAATTGATATTCAGTGGGATAAAAAAAAATGGAATTCCTTTTTTTTTTTGTATGCGTGTGTAAGTTAAGATCTTCATATGATTTGAAATCTTGTATGTAATTAAGTTGTAAGTCATACGCGTGTTTGTGTTTGTGTGTGTGTGTCTGAGGTTGATGAGTCATAAGAATATAAGATCCAAATTCTATATATACTAAAACCCAAACTCGTACTGTTCTAGGGCAGTGTACAGACCAAAATACCCCTCAATTCGTTTGTTAAGCCATTTTTTTGCCATCTTTTCTACAGTAAAATGATTTTCTTGCCCTCCGAGGCCACATTTATTCTCTCCGGTTTCGATTTCTTTGGGTGCTTCGGTTCTCTCTCTCCATTATCAGGTTTTCCTTATTTTGTTTGACTCCTGCTCTCCCCGTCACCCTCCTCGCCTCACTCTTCTCCTACACCAAGCAGCTCGATTTAGGGCTTCACCATTTCTCTTCGAATCAAGGTCTCTATTTCTCTCCCTATTTTTCGAATTTAGGTTTCCTCTCTGTCTGTGGAAAAACCCTAGATCTTGCCACTCCCAGAAAGTCCAAGCTCGGCCTTTCGAGCTTCAATCCGCCTTGCCGATCGGCTCCTCTCGACCCCTCCACCTAAACCCCTTTGGTAAATTTCCCAACTTTTCCCCAATTCTTTTTTCTCTTTATTTCTGCGCTTTCGAAAGGTTTCAGATTTTCGCCTTCTTAAGCTTATGTTTCTGAATTGACCTTGATTTTGTGTTTAATTCAGCTTGTTGCGTCGTGAAGCATGGACCCAAGCTCTTCGGCTTAAACCCTCCAGCTCATCAGATTGAATATTCCTGGAATATTCTTGAAATATTTTCTTGTTGACTTTTGTTGACTTTTTGGAAATTTAACCAGGATCATTCTTAGGGTAATTTGACGTCTTGAATCCGTTTCCGACGTCTGTTTTTTCAAATTCAATTGTTATAATATAGTTTTATAAATTGGACAATTTTTGTGCTTAGGTGCAATTTATTGTGGCGTTTTGTCTCCGCTAGTTTGCGTGGCTCTCAGATGCGAAGTATCTGTGAGTGGACCCTTTCTAAAATGCATGTTTTAATAGTAGAAATGCATACATAGGAAAACATGATTTAACAATTATATTCTATGAAACGCTTTGAGATAACATGCTTATTGAGGCTAGTTTGAATTACTACTATTTTTCCTATAACCATGTTCTTTATAGAATATCTGATGGATGATGATATACTATTTAGAACATGTTTCGAACTCCTCTTTATAGTATAGATGATGGATGACTTTATACTATGAAGTTGCCTTTCAAATAAATGTATGTTCAATAGTTTTGTACTTACTTAGTGGTCCTTATTCCGTTACGGGACGAGGGATAGATTCCGTCCTGGGCGACGGTTACAGTGTTGGCATAGGGCCTGAAGGGTTTTTCCTTTCGCAATTAGCCCAGGGACAGGGAGCTGGCACGGGGCCTAAAGATGATTTTCCTCTGGCAATTGACACAGAGACGAGGAGGTGGCATGGGGGCTGAAGGGTTATTGGACATTCATTGGTGATTATTATATATACGAGATATGTTTTGAGACATTGCACGACATGCTAGGTTTCAGAAAACCTATTTTTATCATGTTATATGAATTTTCATAAAACATGGGGGTTAGTAGATAACTATTTTATTATATATATATCAACTTGGTCCACTGTTTGTTTTGCACCCCTTTCAGGACTTAGAATCGAGGTGTACAATCCCGGCGTCCAGGCACTTCAGCATCGGCATCTTCGAGTCCTCTTGGTGTAGGATCCACTCCTTTGTTTATTCAATTTTTATATTAATTCTTTTAGTGTTCTAGATTAGATGTGTGCTCTCAACACGTTCCTTAAATGCATATTCATTATTTTTATATTTATAAGTATTATTTATTCCTTATTTTCAGCATTTGCATTCAATAAAAGGCTTTTGTCACCCTTGAGTGTTGGCCAGCACGCACCTACCCTGGTATTCGGGGAATATCAGGATCGGGACGTGTCAATTTTAGTAGGCCAGAATCTCGTTTTATTTCCTTTCTTTTACGCTGAATCTTAATTGTTTTCTTAAGTTCTATCAGGAGTTGTCTCCATAAATGCATGACCAGTAGAAGTAGATGGAGATTGTTGCCCTTCGTAGAATCTGAAATCCTTATCTATTTGGTTGAAGTAGCTGAATGGACTTCCAGGCCAGTTGCTATTAGGTGAGGCCTTAACTTCATCTTGAACACCAGCACTTCCATCTCTTTCTTGACTGCTTTTAAAATTATGGGAGCTGAGATCTTTGTCATCGAAAATTTCAAACATGGCTCGAACCCTTCTCCATTTCGAAGCTCTTGAATATTCAGCATGATTTAAGATATGCCAATTATTGTGAAGAAATGAAACTGCAAATATGACGAGAGCAAGAATGGAAGCCACCCCGGCGATGAGGAATAGACCCCAAAAGCTTTCAAGCCCAAGACTGTTGTTTGAGACCGTTGGTTTATCTTCACAATGGCTTCCTTGACCGAACCATCTGTTTTCAATTTTCATAATTTTCTCTCCTTCGGTCACATTTAGGACCGCCTGTGAAACGTCACATAACAGAGGAGAACGCTTTGGAAACACCTGCAAATTAAGTCATCAAAGAAGTCATTTTCTTGCCTCCATGTGCGTGCTGTTTATATATGTATAAAAGGAGAGAAAGATCTTACAAAGCCAAAGCCATCAGTCTTGAAGATTGGACCAATCATCGTATATTTGGAACAATACTTTGCAACAAAAAGCTTCATGTTGGGGGTTTCATCAATAACAGCAGCAATGCCACCCTTTCCACTCCCTTTGGAAAGTGCTTCATCAGATTCTTCCATGGAATTAACAGCCTTAAGCTTTGACTCTTCGAAACCGATGTCTTTCAGGAGTTCGTAAACAAAAGAACCTTGCATGTAACCAACAGGAACCCCACTTTTTACAAGATCCTTTACCCCAGTGACCGTTGGTTGGAGCTGTTGGACTGTTAATAATGATGCTAAATTAGCTGTGTAACTTTGTGTGAGTACTAGCACCACAAATACCCATATAATCATCAAGAATCTGGCCAAGTTGCTAACGACTTTCTCCCCTGAAAAAAGTGCAACAAAAATAAGTGTCGACCTAGGCAAAGGTTGAGGGAAGAAATTGAACGGTTGAAATATTTGGAGTTCATAAACTGAAACTAGGAAATGATGATGGAGAGTTACTATGTGAAAAAACCATGGTGGAGAAGGAGAACCAGAAGCTTGTGCCAATTTGATGCGAGGGAGGGCCACGAAAATCTTCATTAATTCGATGTTCAAGCACCCAAATGACAAAACCAATAAAGATGAAGAAACAAAGAGTTGTTAGCCATAGGTCCCATGTCAAAGGCTTCAAGAAAACCCATGCGTTTTTAATCCTCATATCTCTGATTGGCACAACCATCACTACACCAGATTCTGTGTATGGCATTGTGAAGTCCACATACAAGGATCTATTCGCTCGAATTGTTGTATCTCCCACCACAGCATCAAATTTCTGTCCAGCAAACGACAGATTATCAAATCAGAAAATAGATATGATAACAATTCTGTTACACTTGAGTTAAAGACAGAATTTTAGGATAAGGAACAATGCACAATGCATGAAATCCTAACTGAAATAAGTTATAACAGCATATATAATGACCTCGAGATGTACTTGATAGACCAAATCGTTGTATGTGCCAGCGCTGGTGCCATCAGGATTTTCAAAGGGAATGAATTCATAAGGAAGAGCAAATGGCAATACACTCAATACAGCATCAAAGACATCAATACTGAACCCGGTGACTTCCGTTGTGTTAGTGTCAAGATTCTTAGTTACCTTAACAAACTCAGTATAACCAACCTTCACAGGAACTCCAATTCTCAACTTCTTGCCTTTTGTTGGGATCTCCCATCCCCTTGGAACAGATAGAGAATCTCCTGGCCATATAATCGGTCCAAAATTGCACTTCTTCGAAATTGAAAGTGTACTTTTGTTTGTTGAATTCAATGTTTTCACCATTCCACTTTCTGGTGTCCAAAATGCAATTGTTCTTACCCCATTACCATTTACATTGACTATCTTAAAAGTTGATGATTGAAGTTGCCCATCAACAAGACTAAAGTCTCCAGCTATGCCCTTGAATCTAGTAGTTGATAAGGCTTTGGCAAGTTTTGGACCATATTGAGAGACCTTGAACGTATCAAGATCGTTTGAGTTGAAGGAATCATTCATCTTTTGGAAACCAAAACTTGTATTCATCCCAACTTCTTCAATGGCCAAGGCTAGTGCAAATGCTGCATCATAAGCCCGAAGTGAAAAAGCGTCACAATCAACGTCAATCACATTCATGGTGGGATTGTCTTGCTGGAATTGCCTTCTCCACCGCATTTGGAATTTGTTAAGCTCCACTGTTTTTGGAACTTCTGTTTCCACACCTAATACTCCTTGCATTGCATTTTGTTGGATAGGACGCATTGACCATAAACGATTTCCTACTCCATTCGTTATGATCCAAACGTAGCCTTCACTCATCATTCCAATCTCTTTTGCCTTGGAAAATAGACTAGACGAGAGATTAGGCATCATGTGCACAATGAAGACTCTCGTTTGCATAGTTATTAACTTGTAAAGCTCTTCACCAATTTCATCATCAGTGGCTGATGGAGGAATCACACTACGATAGGGAACATGAGCATCCACCTCTTGTAGTGCATCAATTAAAGAGGGTATAACTCCCTCCCCGTACGTATCGTCTACATAAATTGGCACAACTTGTCTCCATCCAAAACATTTGACAAGGTCTCTTATGGCTTTCACTTGGTATGAGTCGGTTTGTGTAATCTGGAAGAAGTAAGAGCTACGGAGTGATGCGAGAGAAGGGCTTGTAGCAGAAAATGATAAAATTGGGACATGAGCTTGGTCTCCAAGATTAACAACGAAGCTCGCCTGCATTGATGTTTCTGGCCCTAGGATTGCTTGCACTTCTACATTTTTAATCAGATCCAGAGCTGTGTTCCATTGGAAAAAAGAAAGTTCAAAATCGTGATTGATTGATTTGATAAGATTAAACTTCTTATACATAATAAATTATTAATTAAAAAGATTAAATAATCTCTGTTAATGAATGAAATGATCCTTAGCTGCTAACTTATCAAAAGACAAAACTGAAAACCTACTCTTATTAAACAAATGAAATTTCTTGGGGAGGATAATTGTCCATAAAGTTGTTACTACTATTCAAACATTTGTTTGATAATCAGTACTTTCTGTGTCATTTGAATCTCTAGTTTCCAATGCAAGCTTTCTTAAATTTTACCAACAACAGGACGACAGTCCAAAAAAACAAAAAAAATAATCACTGTACACTCATATACGAGCTTCAAGATTTTGACTTACTACATGTTTTTAGTATAAAGGGAAATAATTTCTACATGTCCTTTCTCCTCTGCGCACCCTTGAACAATAGGAGTGTGCACAAGCAGAAAAAAAATGTCGTGAAAAAAAAAATCATTTTCTAGACTGAATTATATGACATGATATATATAGAGGTAGGATCCGAGAACACACGATTTTGACACAAATTTTTATGGGGCCCACTCTTTATGTATTTCAATGATTCAAACCATCTACCATTCAGGTTTTACCTCAAAGACCATGTCTACTAAAAATCACCGAAATCTAAAATCATATGATCGTTGGATTAAATTTAATGGTTCTTTGTAGAGTCGTATTCATTCATTTTCTTCACTACAAATAAATGCCTGAATAATTTTGGATCCGTCTAAATTTTTTCAAGGATGATCTATGACTGATACACTAAAATATGGATGGTTCTAATCGTTGAAATACATTAAGTAGTGAGCCCTACAAAATGGGTGTCAAACTGTGTGTCAGAAGCATGTCTCTGAATTCTAACTCATATATATTTGGTTCATGTTCCTAATCAACCTAATTGTTAGACTGAAATCTTATTTGTTTAAATATTTTGATCGAGGTCCTTAACCTCATTTAAGAGATTTAACTCATGCATTTATGCATTTAATGTCCCACAAATTATGAAAATTCAAATAATATTTTAAAATATAATAAGTACTTAAAAATCAATTTTAGGGTAATAGTGTTCTTCACAAACATTATAGCAAAAAAATAATGTACCCACATAATTATTAACATATTTTAAAAAATAACTATTGATATATTTTAAAACATAAAATAAATACATATAATTAGCATGGGTACATTTAGCAAAATTAAAAATGGGTACAAATAATTAAAAAACATGGGTACAAATATAAATAAGAGTTTAAAAAATATGGGCACACATTAAAACTGAAAAGAAAATTGGTACAAATTAAAAAAAAATGTTGCAAATTAAAAATGGGTACAAACTAATAAAAAAAAAATATGATAACAAATTTAGTCATGAATATAAATATAACAAATGTAACGTTTCTAACACTAAATGAATATATTTAGAAATAAAAAATATTTTCTTATTGAATAATTAATGACATTTATTAAAATCTAAGGATCTTCATAAAAAATTGAAAAGGAATAAAATTTTAATCTATGAAGTAGGAAAAATAGATATAAGAACCTAATTTTTCCATATATATATATATATAATGTAAAGCACGTGTCTCCGAATTGTAACTTATATATATGTGCATATTGGATACTATATGTCAATTATATAAAGTTACAACTAGTAGTACTTGCTATAAATAGTAGAAAATCTCATGTTAGCTAGAGAGATAGAGAGAACCTGCAGCAGCTGCACCAACAATATTTTCCTTGGAGTTCCTAGTATTCAAGACGAGCTTGGTCCTGTAGTGAGCATGAGATGCATAGAAGTCCTCCAGAGCCATTTTGATGCAACTCAAATAAACCTTCCCGCTCGGCGTATCAAGGTCGACAACAACTCCCACATTCACCGGGATCCTTGTGTCTCCGGCTGTAGTCACGGCCATATAGAAAAACCATGACAAGAGAAAGCAGAAAGAGATAAAACGTCTCCAGCTGATAGGACTCATGTTAACTCGAATGCTAGCTCGTGCAAGCTACTTTGTTGTGAAGATGAAACATATACAAACATATATATATATATATATATATATATATATATATATATATATATATATATATATATATACACACATTATACATATATAATATAAAACGTATAAGAATAACAAGAAGAAAATTAAGGATGGTTGGGTACTGAACTATAGTTTATCATGTCGAGATGATGGTATCTTATTTTTATACAGTAGGTAGATGTGAAATGAAAGTCCATGCGGTAGAAGATTCAAAATTCCAAAGACACCAGACAGAACAAACTAATTAATTAGGCATTTCTTCATTCAACTATTAAGGACCACTAAAAATATCTTACGCTGAATTAACAATGTATAACAGCCTAGTTATTGACTTGGTGTGCCATTAATATATATTACATAGTTGACAACATTGTATATTGTCCCTCCTACTCACTACTATTGTCTTTTTCATGTAATTAAATGCATAAATGGCAATTATATATTCTTTGTGTATTAAATAACTGATACAATGATATCGATCTGTCAATACATCTCGACAAATAAAGAATGAGCTGAAGAAAGTTGGGGTTTAATTCACCATAAAATTGATTGACAATATGAGGAGTGGAGAATTCCTTATAAGCCCTTGCAAGGTCCCTATTCCCATCAACGTGAGATTCATTATCAACATCCTCCTTCACGTGTGACGAATTTTCATACATGGCACGTGGACAACACAAATATGGTGACATGGAGCACATGTAGCTGTTGGGTTTCACACATAGGACAACTTGCTCTGATACCATAAGAAAGTTAGATTTCCACCATAAAACCAATTGCAATATGGGTGAATTCCGATTCCTTATAAGCCCTAGCAAGGTCCCTCATTCCCATCAATATGAGTTTTATTCAGCGTCCCTTTCGTAGCCACGATATGAACTTTTGACCTCTAATAGACATCATGAGACCCACATGTTTATCAGTTCTAGAACAAATTGACTGCACATTAGATTGGTTAGAAAGATACAAATACTAGCAGTATTCTAAAGTCTTCCAGTACATTGCAACTATGCAGCTATAGGTTTGATTAATTAAAGAAACTCACAATACTGAACTTTCACAAGAATTATTAATAAGAATGTGAAATACCCGAAAAAAATCAAAAGACTTTAAACCTTTGTAAAGGTGGAGTCAGATTCAGAAATTTTGATTCTGCATTGAAGTGAGTGTTGGATTTATCCAATATAAATCAACCTTTAAAATGTCTATTACATGTAATAGGAATGTAATATTAGAGAATACTGTAAATTGTCATTTTATCTCTTAAGATATCAATCTTATATTAAGTAGGATTGCTGGAAGCTAAGAAAGTGGGATTAGGTTTCCTTTATGGATGGGAACCCTAGCCCTTGGCTTGTATCAATACTAAGGTTCTGCTACTTAGTACTACGGTCGATTGATATTTCTCTTCACTTGTAAGCGAGATATTTTAGGTTTGATTTTCACCAAAGGCAAATTTGAACCACATTATTGCTAGCTCATTGTGAGGCTATGCCTACTCACTCCGCTTAGTATAGATAATATCATTTGTTCAAAAAAAAAAAACCAAGGTCCCTGCAAACCCTACTTTGCATAAAGTAATTGTACCCGGTTAGGTGTTTGTGGGCTTGTTTGGTGTTGCTGCAGCCTTCATCCTTCCATGTCCAACTTCCATGGTTGCCACGGAATCAGGTCAACCACTCTTTTGTTTATGTTTTAATTATAACCTTATAAGACTAACAATATCACAACCACTGATTTTATGATTAAACCCAATTAAGTTCGACGTTTGATTGTATAAAATCGTTTGACACGCCCAACCTTGATATCCACCGAACACCAGGGTAGGCACTTGCTGGTCGACACTCGAAGGTGATGAAGCCATATTAAAATGCATGAGAACAAGAAATAAGTAAGACTTATAAATTTAAATATAAATAATATGTAAATGAGGAACGTGTTCAGAGCATACAACTAATCTAGAACACTAAAAAGAAAATAATTTAAAATTTAATGAGTAGAGGAATAGGTCATACATCGCGAAGACTCGAAGATGCCGATGCAGAACTGCATTGACTCCGGGATTGTACGCCTCGATTCTAATGTCCTGAGGGGGTGCAAAACAAACATGAGTGGACCAAGTTGATATATATAATATACTGAAACAGTTATCAACATACTAACCCCTTAAGTTTTATGAAAACTAATAGCATAATAAGTGGTAGGTTTTCCGAAAACCCTAGCATATCATAAAACATATCTCATATATAGTGTGCTAAATAGTGGTATCATAATTGCTCGAAGTTAGGACATATGCCCGAAGATAGAACATACTCCACATGTTTGGAGGTAGAACATACGTCACTCGCCCGAAGGCAGAACATACACTTGAAGGTAGGACATTGCTCGAAGGCAGGACATTGAACACTAGATAAGCACAAAACCATTGAACATAGACTTTCCAAACATAGGTATGTATATCTCAAAAACATCTTCATAGTATAAAGTCATCCATCATCTATACTATAAAGAAGTGTGCAAAAACATGTTCATAAGCATTATAAAGTCATCCATCATCTATACTACAAAGAACATGAGTTCGATAAAATATGATATTCCAAAATTTTCTCAGTAAGCATAATATCTCATAAAACATTTCACAAAACGTAATCATTAAAATCATGCTTTTCGTGTATGCATTTCTACTATTAAAACATGCATTTTAGAAGGGGTCCACTCACAGATACTTTGTCGTTGAAAAGCCACGCAAGTTAGTGAAGACGGAAGCGCCATAATAAATGCACCTAAGCACATAAAGGGGTCCAATTAATAAAACTCTAATCAAAGGATTGAATTTGAGAAAACGGATCCAAGACGTTGAAATTAGCCCAGGAGGGGTCCCGAACGAAACCCAAAAAAGTCAACAAAAAGTCAACTTTGGTGGGTCAAAGTCAACGGTCAAACGGGTCTGGGTCAGATTGGGTTGGGCTTAAGACTATCGGGCCGGAGGCCCAGATTGGATGGCCCAATGGCCTATCTTTCTGGGTTAGGTTTGATTTACACGAGCCCAAAGGCCCAACTTCCACACGGCCTTAAGGCCTATTTCAAAGGGTTTGGGCTCGGATGCACCCTAAGGTTCGAAAGGGTTAAGGGGTTTTCAAATAGGCTGGGCTTGAAGCCTGGCCCTATTGTTTTTGGATTTTTAAAAGAAAATTAAATAAATAAAAATAAAAAGGGTTTGGGTTAGTTTTAAAGCTCACGGGCCAAAGCCCTTTGGTCTTGGGCTAAGGGTTTAGCAGGCCTAAGGCCCTCGGTTCCTTGGCCCAAAGGTGTTGGCTACCTGTTCTTGTTGGGGAAGGAGGCCGGAGCCTCCCGAGCTTTGGTTGACGTCGCTGCTCACACCTAGGACTTGATCTAGGTACCAAAATGAAATAGAGATGAGAGGGAAATATTTGTTACCTTCTAATTGTCGTGGAATGGCCGGATGTGGCTGGTTCCTGGCTTGAAACCCACTGGGCTCGCTGGAGTTTGGGTTTGGGTGCCTTCTAGGTGTCCCGTTTCTTCACAGAGATGAGGAAGAGGGAGAGTGCTACCACGGTGGACGTGGTGGTGTCGTCGTCGTCGTTGCTTTCCTTGATTTGGGTGTGTGGATGTGTGAATGAATTGGGATGAGGGAGAGAATCCGAGAGAGATAGGGTGAATGTGTAAGAGAGAGTGATAGAGAGCTGAGAAAGTGAGTGCTCGGGGAGAAGAGAAAGGAGAAAGGAAGTGGGTAGGGGTCTGCCACGTGGCAGGCAGGGGAGAGGGGAACAGGGGACAGAAAATTAGGGGTGGGCCCTTGGGCACACTATTTAAGGTCCAAAACAAATCCCTTTCATACACATTTTTAAAACCAAAGTGAAATTACCAAACTAACCTTCTATTCTGTAAAACCCATAAAATAAATCGGGACGGGTTGTCACATCATTTCACAAGGTAAATGAATTGGATTGTTGACCTTAAATTCAAGGTGTGATTGCATATACTTGGCATACTAATTTGATATGCATATCATATATTCTCCTATCAGTTCATTTTGATCTTATAAATATAAAGTCTTGGGGGCGCGTTTACTAATCCGTAATTAGATTGAGATGAATTGAATTGAAGAGGAATTGGATTAAGGATGAATTGAAATGAGGTGGAATCAGAATTATATTCTTGTTGAAGTTGTTTACTAAAACTATCTGGAATCAGAGTAGGAAAGATGCTTGAGTCTATATAAGTTGTTTACTAATTCACTTTAATAGGAATTTAAACTAGGTAGATTACTAAATTGCCCTTACATAAATAAATTATTTCATACAATTAATTAAATTTATCTATATAAAAATATTTAAACAGGTTTTATTTATTTATTTTTTTAGAGAAAGTTTTATTTTATTTATTAAAAGATGGTTATTTCCATCCATCCCCCACATGTCTATCTTTGTCATGGCTCCCTTTCATCTTAAAGGTATTTCTTCCCAGTCGCATAGCCCTCTACCCACCCTTACCTTTCCTTGCCCTGACTCTATCTTCCACCCTTTTACCCCTTCATAGCCATCGCCCCATAGCTAGGCCCTTCATGGTCCAGTGCGAAGCAGTCTCGTCACTGTCTAGATCCCGGTGCACTACTTTGGGTAAGAGTCCAACAATTCAGTGAAATGAGTGGAGATTAGGCTAGGTATGTGATGTGGCCCTGGGTGGCGGAGGGTGTGGTGTTGACAAAGATGGAGAATGAGCATAAGTGTCAAATGAAGGGCAATGTTGGGATAATAAGAAACAAGTGAGGGTATAATTGGTAAAAAGAATCCATTATGGATTCCTTAGATGTCCAGGAATTAAAATACCTAGGGAGTCCAATTCCTCCAAAATAAGGAGTGGGATTTCCAGGATTCCTCCAAAACAATTTAATTCTGCAAAGTTAAGTAAAAGAAGAAGTACTCCGTAATTGAAATCCAATTCAATAAATTAATTTTGATTACGGATACTTAAACACGCTCTTGACGAATGGAGTTCTTTCAAAGATTTTCCTTTTGAATTAAGTGGACTTTTGGTCAACAGATGAATCTAATGAAAGAGGCACCCCTAGAAAGATGGAAGCCACAAAACCCCACCAGGTGAGCCTCATCCTGCGCGCAGTTTTAACACTACCCCGCTCAGCCTTTCAGATATTAATACCCTTATTTGGGTCACAAGTTCACGTGACTGACCTTGATAAAAGTATAACTTATATACAATTATAATCTCAAGTTTTTGTAAGCATGTGTATGTATTTACATTTGTTCTAACCTTGCATTGGAGAATTTCTTAAGATCCCTCAATCTAGCAAGCCAAATGAAGAGGTTCGTACACATACTCGACTCATCTTAAGAATTTCTTGAGATCTCTCAATCTGGCAGTGCCCAAATGTTATTACACAAGTTATTTCAGCTTTGACCACTGAGTTTGATATCAAGGATTTAGGTCATTTGCATTATTTTCTGGGAATACAGACTACCAAGACTACCAATGATTTGTTTCTTTCCCAAATAAGTATGTTCAAGATCTATTGAAAAAGACTGAGATGATTGATTCTAAAGCTTATGATACACTATGCCTACCCTACAATGGATTACTCAAGGATGATAGGATCCCTACAACTATCCAATGCTATGCAGATGTTGTAGATGCTTTACAATACGTTACCTTCACCAGGGCTGATATTTCTTTTTCTGTTCATCAAGTCCGTTGATTCATGCAGACTCCAATGAATTCTCACTTCACTGCTGTCAAGCAAATTCTCAGGTACTTGAAGGGTACAATGAACTTTGGGGTGTCATATACCAGAGGTGATTTAAATTTGAAAGCATTCAATGATGCAGATTGGGTAAGGGATCCCAATGATAGGAGGTCGACCACTGGTTTAATTGTTTTGTGATAATCATTCAGCAATAGCTTTATCATTCAATCATATTCAGCATAAAAAACAAAGCACATTGAAATTGATGTGCATTTTGTTAGAGAGAGAGTTGCAAAGAATCAACTTCATGTGCAGTTTGTTTCATCTCAAGAACAATTTGCAAATATATCATGTCTAAAGGATTGAGTTCCTCTTTATTTCGAATTCATTGTAACAATCTCTTTTTGGTTTCTCTAAGCATGAGATTGAGGGGATATTAGATATGGAAAACTAACCAAAACACCCTCAAAGGTTTCATTTTAATCATAAGGACAAAACAATTCAATAATATTCAAAATGGGCATGTAAAAGAAGACAAGGGAAATAGTATTTTAAGAGAAAAAGCATTTGCAAAAGTTGGGCACCATGAGACAAACCATGCAGCAAATTCACATGCAAAAGGAGACAAGCAAGTTCACATGCATCAGGCCACGTTTCAGAAACAGTGGTGACAATTTCAGCAATAGTAGAAGCATATGACAAATGACAAGTACCAAAGAAGTGTGCACGCATTTATTTATAATTTTAATATCATTGTATCTTGATTCAGTTTATATAAGTGAAGTTTCATTCATTGTAAAGACACACCTCCATCACTCAACATCTGAACACCCTACTCTCACACCATCTTCATACTCTCAAGCATCTGTAACCTTCATAGCATCCTTGTAAACACTTCCTTGTAATCACTTTCTTGTAAACAACTATCTCTGTAAACATTATGTATATCAATAAAAGTTCAAGTGTACATATTCAAGCAATCTCCATGTCTTAAGTAAGTTTTCTTTTCTTTCTTTAGTGTGTTTGTTTAATTAGACTTATAGTCCAAAATAGGGAAACACTATTGTAGTTATATTATTAAGCTAAACTGACGATCATACTTTGTTCGAGCACTCTGTTATAGTTGAATGCTTGCCATACAAATAACTGGACATTAACCATGGTACCTCTGAGTTCTTTGTACCTTTGAGTTCAGCCGTTAAGGCCTTATACTTGTACTGTGAGTGGCCGTCATGCTGAAACATGTTGAGTTTCATGTGCAAGGTTCTATGTCTAGTTGTTATAATGGCCATCCGACTATTTAACCGAGCATGCGTTGCGAATTTGGTATCAGAGCCATGTTTAGCATTTTAATAGTATAATTATAATAGTAAAGTACCTTGAGGATGGAAGTCATTGATACAACTGATATCACACTTGTTTATTTTGTATGAATAACATATATTATTGTCCCTGTAGACCCTGTCAACCACAATTACCAAGTATTTATTGTCCCTGGCATCAAACTATAACTAGCATAAAGAGAAGATTAACATATATATCCAAAAGAATTATCAGTACTTTGAAGAAGCAAAAGTTTTATCTTGGCTATCTTGAACATCCTTCATTTATTCTTAAATATAATAACACAGAAGTACATCATAAAGTTTTAGAAGCAAAAAGAGCAACATATCAAGTTTTAGAGACCTTTTGAGAAGAAAGAGAGTTTCTAAGAAACCAGTTAGCCGTAACTCTAGATAAAGGTAGCCTATAGTTTATGATAGATTATCTTAATTTAGAAATTAGTGAACCTCAAAAAAGAAAAATAACTTTAGACCAAAATAGTTTAGTTTGTTATTTTCCATTGAGAAAGCATAATCATATTTTGCATAGTGAAGAAAATCCACAAGCCAATAGTATTGTAGATCTTATTATTAGTCAAGCAGAAAATATAAAATTAGAAAATAATAAGCATAATCATTTGTTAAACCAGTTGTTAGAGCATTTTCAGAAAAATTCCATAAAAATAATTAGACAATATTATATTACATCTCAGTTAGAAGATAATAATAAAAATATTCAAAGGTTTCCTAGCAAAAGAGAGATAAAAGAGCTTGTTGACCTCATAGATAGTAAGCTGAAGCAAGTAAAACTTAGATCATTAGAAATAGTTGAGCAGCTAAATTTAGAAGTTCAAAAAATTCAATTAGTACAAAAAGAGTTAAGTGAACAAGTAGATAAGTTGCATAATAAAATAAATAAATTATTAGTTTAATGACCGATTCTAGAACTACCATAAAGTATACCCAAGCCTTGAAAGAAATTAGTAAGTTAGATAAAGAACCAGTATGTTTAACATATTTTTCAACACAAGTATCCAGTAGTAATATTCCTATTAGGAAAAATAATTTAATTATTCAATTAATTTTAAGTTTGGCTGAAAAATTAGATCAAGTTGAAGAACAAATAATAGAAATAAATCAAGTTTTACATAACGCATCTTCATCACTTCCATCATCTTTGCTAGATAAATTAGAAAATTTAACTTTAAGTGCAAATAATAATAGAAAACCTAAGCTAATTCCTTTTGATAATAGAAAATGGAACTCTTTAGGAAAAAAGGAAAAGAAGTAATTAGAGCTGAATATATTTATCCTAATGAAGAAGAAGCACAAGAATTTATTAGAAGATGTTTTGAGAGAACATAGAAAAATAATTATAACTTGAATCAATTAGGTTTATTTGAAAATAGAAGTAGAATTGTAAGTAGCATCAGTCAACATGAAGTTAGCTGTATTGATAAAGAAGTCACACTTAATCTAAATTAGTAAAGAAACAGTTACTCATTTGAGAAAATGACATTTTAGTCAGATTCATATAGGAACAATATTAATTGGAATATGAGGATTAACCAGAGCACAAGTAGGTACAAAAGAATTAGTATACATACATGATGATAGATGGGATAATCACCAACAAGCAGCAATAGCAACAGCTGAAGTAGACTTAAGTTCAAACTTAGCAGTCATAGGTTGTATTCCAAATTATGTTATGACGATTAATGAATTTAGTAAATATATTAAAGTGAACATAAGAACAAAAAATTATAATATGAAAAGAGAGTATAAAAATTTGTGTATTAGCTTAATGTATATAGGTAAAGTGTCTGATAGATATAATCATAAGTTTAACTTAGAGTTTCAAAATTTAGTTCAAATATTTGGTAGTAAACACGTAAATATAATAGAAGAAAAACTCGTAGATAATAGCTTTTTAGAAGGAACTCAGTGAATATTGCCTAATTTACAAGTAGCAACAAATAGACAACCATATAAAGTACAAATATATGAAACTAGTATAGGCCAAGCAACAAATAGGTTTAGTAATTATAAGCAACTAGAAAAAATAAAAGATGATGAGAGAGATAGAAAATGAGAGTATACATATGGCTTTTGATAATTTAGATATTAATTTAGTTGAACAAAATTTTGATCATATTGTAGATAAACTTATAGAAGATATTGATCATTTAGATGAAGAACAATATTTGGAAAAATATAAGACATGATTTAGGACTACATAGAATTTTAGACAAAGAAATGAAAATTTTAATATTAGAAATAGGAGTGGAACATATTTTAGGATCAAAAGAGTATAATAAATTATTAGAATTGGAAGCAGAATGTAATCCAGCAGAAGAAAGTAGTACATCAGGAGTAGAAAATTCAGAACAAGCAAGTAGAACTGATCAACAATTTTTGAGACCAACAAATGAATAATATAATGAAAAGGCAAAAGTAGATTATGTAGAAGAAAGTATGATAAAACCTAGAAAAAATAGGATTCCATATTTGAGAGGGTTAGAACAAATTAATATAGCTGGTAATATATTAAATTTAGATAATGTAGATCCACAAGATTGAGAAAGAATGATTGAGAGATGGGAAAAAGGCTATACATGCAACATTAATGCTATATTTTAGTAATTCACAAAACATGTTAGATTACTTTGAGCATACTTTGGATGATTTAGTTTTTGATTATTTCCAATCATGGAAAGTCCAAAATCCAGAATAGCATAAGGCAGCTAAAACTCATTTTAATATTGATGATTTTGTTACTTTGATTAAACAAGAGTTTTTAGATCATAATAGGTTAGATGACAGAAGCGAACAAGAACAAATAAGATCAATTAGAAATTTAGAACAATTACAAATTTGCGATTTACAGTATATAGCTGAGTATACCACAGATTTCTTTAAATATTTAGGAAGAACAGGTAAAATTGGTGATATTAATTTATTATATACTTATATGACAAAAATAAAAGGACTAATAGGTGAAAAGATTTGGAATGAATGGCAAAAGCATCCAAATAAGAATGATATTGCTATAGGACTTAGAATTCAACATGTATATGATATACTTAGACAAGAGTGTAGTCAAATAAAAGCTAAAAGACAAATTAGGAAACAATTTTACATGAGTTGTAAAAATATAGATTTACCATAATAGTATGGTTGCCATAAGAAAAATAAGCATAAGAAAATATACAAAAAGAAATATAAATCATATAAACCCTACAAACAGCATAAGAATTTCAGTATAAGACCTTCAAAAACATATAGGAAAAGAAAATATATTCCAAAACAATTTAGAAAAAGAAGTGGTAGACCTTGGATTAGAAAATATAAAGCACCAAAAGATAAGAGTAGTTGTAAATGTTATTCATGTGGAGAAGCTGGACATATTAGACCTAAATGTCCAAAATTAGGTAAACAATCAAAAGAAAAAGTACATTTGATAGAGTTGTTTAAATTAGAAGAAGATGAGGATATTCAGTCAATATACAGTTTAGATGATTTAAGTGATAATGAGAGTATTTATAGTATAGAGAGTATTAACATGATAGATTTAGACTCGGAAGATTCAAGTAGCACAAATAATGATCTAGAAGAGTATATGTGTGCATTCATATAAGAACAACATGAAGAAAAATATAAATACATTAATTTAGGTTGGTCAGAAAAATGTCATTAGTGTAGTAAATTAGTTGCAAACAAATACTATAATACATATTCAATATTATGTGAAAAGTGTTATAGTAATAGGTTATTAGAAGTTAATTCAGCAGAATCACAAGAAAATACTGAAATATTAGGAAATATTGTTCATAGTATAGAAAAACCAAAAAACAGTTCTTTAATTACCATAAATTGTGAAATAGAATTAGCAAAAGAACATAAGATACAAACAACAGTTATGATAGATACAGGGAGTACAAAGAGTATCATAAGAGAAGAGTTAGTACCAGAAAAATATAGACAAAAATTAGCAAAACCAGTGAGAATAACACAATTTGATGAGAGACCAGTTTACTTAACACATTGTATAAATAATGAGTTTATTAAAGTAGAAAAACAATAATTTAATTTACTATTAACATTTGTTTCACCAGTAGGATCATATCCATTCATTTTAGGTTTAAACTTTTTGAAAAGTTTACAAGGTTTTTTATTTATGAACCCTAACATAACGTTTTTCAAAAGAGGCATTATAATAACTGACCAAAGTAATACTATAGAAGCATACAAAAGCATAAGTATAGAAGAATCTAATGGCCAAGATAGTTATCATTTAGAAAACTCAAAAGAAAATGATGAGCATAATAACGTAGAAGAGTTTGATGAAGACATATTTGAACATGAATACCCGATTTAAGAAGAAGGAACCTGTATAGAAATATTACAGTTAGATAGACCAAAGAGTTTAGAAAAATTGTTACAATTAGCAGAACAAACTAGGATTATAGGAGAAGACCCACAGTAACATTGGAGTAAAAATAAAATACTAGCAAACTTAGATATAATTAACTCAGATTTAACCATTAAGACGACTGATATACCTTGTAGTTTAATATATAAATAAGAGTTTGAGTAGCAAATAAAAGAGTTGTTAAATTTAAAAGTAATTAGACCCTCTAAGTCTAGACATAGATCAACATCATTTATTGTAAGAAAACATTCAGAACTCAAGAGAGATTTAAGGATATAATAGTTTATAATTACAAGAGATTAAATGATAATACATATGAATATAGTTATAAATTACCAAATAAGGATGAGTATATAAATAAAATTCAAGAGAGTAAATATTTTAGCAAATTTGATTGTAAATCGGGATTTTGGCAAATACGATTAGCAGAAGAATCAATTGAGTGGATAGCTTTTACTTGTCCAGAAGGACATTTTGAGTGGATTGTTATGCCATTTGGACTTAAAAATGCTCCATCGATCTTTCAAAGAAAGATGGATCAAATTTTCAAGAAATATGATAATTTTTGTAGTGTTTATGTAGATGATATTTTAGTACATAGTAAAAATAAAAATGAACATAGGAAGTATTTAGAGATAGTATTACAAGAATTTATCAATAATAGAATTGTGATTAGCAAAAATAAAATAGCATTAGAAAAGCAAGATATAAAATTTTTAGGAATGTATATCAAGTCAGGTACAATACAATTACAAGATCATATAGCTAAAAAGATGTTAGAATTTCCAGACAAATTAGAAGAAAAGAAACAGTTACAAGCATTTTTAGGATTGCTAAATTATGCAAGAAATTTTATCCCTGATTTAGGAAGGAAAATAGCAGTATTACATAGTAAAACTAGCAAAATAGGACAAAAATATTTTAATAGTGAAGATATAAAATTAGTTCAAAATATAAAGGAAGAAATTACTCAACTTAAACCATTAACATTACCATTAGATGATAGTTACAAGATAGTTGAAACAGATACTTTTTCATTAGGATGGGCAGGTATACTATACCAGAAAAAGTATAAGGAGTCACCAAAGTCTGATGAACAAGTTTGTAGGTATTCATCAGGAAAGTTTAGTGATGTACAATCAAGATTACCATCAATAGATTTAGAAATTTTAGGGATAATTAATTCACTTGAAGCATTTTCTCTGTTTTTACATAATGAAGTATTTACGATTAGAACAGATTGTCAAAACATAGTTTCTCATTAAAATAAGATACATGCTAATAAACAGGCAACCCGAAGATGGGTTAATTTTGTTGATTCAATTACAGGAAATGGTTTTAAACCAATTTTTGAACATATAAAAGGTAATGACAATATATTAGCCGATATCTTATCAAGATTAATTTGATGAACATGTATGGAATATCGTGGACCATCATCAGCAAATAGCACAAGGCTGCAAGGCAGAAGAGCTTCTTTCAATAACATAATGATGCACCATCAACCTCCAACATTCAGTGGATTTCAAAATAGCATAAGCAGACCATCATCACCACCAGTACCTACTTTCAACTTTAATGACAATATTGTTGAAGGAATCAGAAATCCAACCCTGAGATATAGGTCAAGAGCACCAGGGCTTTTTGATAGGCAATAGGTTCTCTTAGATAATTTTTGGAATATCCAAATCAAGCATCCAAGCATGAGGTTAGGTTATGAAAAATTAATTAGAGTCTTGGAACAAGAGTTTGATAGTTTTAATTTTAATTTCCATCAAAGGCAGCATCATATTCATTCTCTTGAGCACAACCTTCAAGTCATCTCTAGAGAACACGAGTCTTTACTCAGTAAGTTTACCAAAATGAACCAAGAACTCCAGGCTCTTAGAATGCAGTAGAAGGCAAGTGACACACCGAAAAGAGAATTGAAGATATGTTTAGAAATTGATCAGCATAAGAATAAAGGACAAGAGGTTATTGAACCCATAGAACAAGAGGTTAATGAACCCATAGAAGAGATTAAGATTGAGCTCTTAGAAGAAGACATTGAAATGCAGCAGCATCAAAATAATGAGCAGCATCAGCATCTGAGTAACAAAGACAAAAAAGAAAAATATGAAAGTTTTCATAGGAATATACCATTAGACTTAATATTAGATGATATTTTATTTGAATAAATTTCAAAAGCAAAACTAAGAATAATGCCAACAGATATGCAAAATGAGATTTTGAGTAGAGCATCACAGTCCATGAAAGAGTTACAATTACAATGCGCCTTGTATCAATCCATCTTTGATTCAAAACCAGGGATGGATATTATTACAAAGATGTATCCTCCATGTCTTTATGATAGTACAGAGAATTGTATTTATAAACCAGAGGTTAGCGTAGTTGTGGTCAGGATTAACATGAGATATTTTAAATCATGGCATTTTAGTTATGAGCTTCAGAAAAAGCATAATGTGGTAAAAGTTACCCCTGCCTTACTATCAGAAAAAGCATAATGTGGTAAAAGTTAACTGTATTTCCCAACTATAATCATTTCCTGAAAAACTTATAAAAGTAGCAGAAGATTATCTGGAAAGGTGGAAAGAAATTTGCATACGTTTTATTAGTAGTCCTCCAGATTGGTATGTACATATGTATAAGGAGAAAGCTAGGCATATAACCATGATTAATGAAGAGTCCTTTAGACTATCCCCTATCTCCTCACATAGGTGGACTCCTTCATACAAAAATATTTTAAAATTTAGGGGGATCCAAATGTATGCCTTAGATGAGTTTGAAGATTTTAGATATGATATGGTATTAGTAGCAGAGGAAGAAAAGATATATATTTACAGCAAGACAAGGATTAGTCATCAGCCTTATTGGAAGTGTCAAAATTTCAAAGAAGAAACAACAGAAATGTACTACAAGGTGAAAGAAGATAGAGAAATAGATGCAGAGCTAGTAGAGGGCGATGAATAGTACTGGAATAATTTGACAGAAGAAGAGCTGTATAACATCGACAACATGATGGAAGCCTGAAGAGCTAGCTGTAAATTAGCATAAGTTTAATAGCATTATGTAAAATAATGTATTCCCTGACAAAAATGTCAACATCATTGTGGATCCCGCTGTAATGACATAAGAGTAAATAAAAAAAAGAATATGATCCATTATGGACTTTTCATACACAAAATGTCTTTTTGATTAAGAATGAATAGTGCCAGGCCATTTTCGTTAGAACTCCCTATCATATATACTAGTTCAATAGCTAAGATTGTGACAAGTGTCAAAAGATTAGAGAGGTAGTTAGTTTGTAGTCTCCCATGTTTGCTGTATAAATATCCAACTGTAGTTTCTTACATATTAACAAATGAAATGCAGTTGATAAATTCTACTTCTCTCTCTTCTTTATCTCTCTTCTTTATCTCTCTAAGGTCTTGGTTTCTTCCTTGTCAAGAATATTACAGATCTCTTCATGCTTGGTTAACATATAAGATCCACATACCTTATTGATTACTGAAAGTCTTAGGGCCCTATTTTAGTAATATTATAATTTTATTTTTCCTATTGAATGTTTAAATTTAGAGATTTACAAATTCAACAAGAAAAAAAAAGCTAAACAAGTTATGCTGAAAGTTTGAATTTAGAGTACAAATTTAATAGGCCAGAATCTCGTTTTATTTCCCTTCTTTTACACTGAATCTTAGTCGCTTTCTTAAGTTGTATCAGGAGTTGTCTCCGTAGATGCATGACTAGTAGTAGTGTATGGAGATTGTTGCCCTTCGTAGCTGAATGGACTTCCAGGCCAGTTGCTATAAGGCGAGGCCTTAACTTCATCTCGAACACCAGCACTTCCATCTCGTTGTTGACTGCTTTTAAAATTATGGGAGCTAAGATCTTTGTCATTGAAAATTTCAAACATGGCTCGAACCCTTCTCCATTTCGAAGCTCTTGAATATTCAGCATGATTTAAGATATGCCAATTATTGTAAAGAAATGAAACTGCAAATATGACTAGAGCAATAATTGAAGCCATCCCGGCGATGAGGAATAGACCCCAAAAGCTTTCAAGCCCAAGACTGTTGTTTGAGAGATTTGGATTATCTTCACAATGGCTTCCTTGACCGAACCACTTGTTTTCAAATTCAATGATCTTCTTTCCTTCGGTCACATTTAGGACTGCCTGTGAAACATCACATAAAAGAGGAGAACGCTTTGGAAACACCTGCAAATTAAGTCATATCAAAGAAGTCATTTTCTTGCCTCATGCTTGTGCTGTTTATATATGTATAAAAGGAGAGAAAGATCTTACAAAACCAAAGCCACCAGTCTTGAAGATTGGACCAATCATCGTATATTTGGAACAATACTTTGCAACAAAAAGCTTCATGTTGGGGGTTTCATCAATAACAGCAGCAATACCACCCTTTCCACCCCCTTTGGAAAGAGCTTCATCAGATTCTTCCATGGAATTAACAGCCTTAAGCTTTGACTCTTCAAAACCGATTTCTTTCAGGAGTTCGTAAACAAAAGAACCATTCATGTAACCAACATGAACCCCACTTTTTACAAGATCCTTTACCTCAGTGACCGTTGGTTGGAGCTGTTGGACTGTTAATAATGATGCTAAATTAGCTGTGTAACTTTGTGTGAGTACTAGCACAACAAATACCCATATAATCATCAAGAATCTGGCCAAGTTGCTGACAACTTTCTCCCCTGAAAAAAGTATAACAAAATTAAGTGTCAACCTAGGCATAGGTTGAGGGAAGAAATTTTAACAGTCAAAATATTTGGAATTCATAAACTGAAACTAGGAAGTGGTGATGGAGTATTACTATGTGAAAAGACCATGGTGGAGAAGGAGAACCAGAAGCTTGTGCTAATTTGATGCGAGGGAGGGCCACGGAAATCTTCATTAATTCGATGTTCAAGCACCCAAATGACAAAACCAATGAAGATGAAGAAACAAAGAGTTGTAAGCCACAGGTCCCATGTCAAAGGCTTCAAGAAAACCCATGCGTTTTTACTCCTCGTATCTCTGATTGGCACAACCATCACTACACCAGATTCTGTGTATGGCATTGTGAAGTCCACAAACAAGGATCTATTCGCTCTAATTGTTATATCTCCCACCACAGCATCAAATTTCTGTCCAGTAAACGATAAATGATCAAATCAGATAACAAATATGAGAACAATGCCAATCAGTTATACTTGAGTTAAAGACAGAATTTTAAATCAAGGAACAGTATATAATGCATGAAATCTTAACTGAAATCAGTTATACCAGCATTTATAATGCCGATTAAATTTTACCTCGAGATATACTTGATAGACCAACTTGTCGTAACTGCCAGCGCTGGTTCCATCAGGATTTTCAAAGGGAATGAACTCATAAGGAAAAACATATGGCAATACACTCAGTACGGCAGTAAAGACATCAATACTGAACCCAATGACTTTCGTTGTGTTAGTGCCATGGTTCTTATTTACGTTAACAAATTCTGTATAACCAACCTTCACAGGAACACCAATTCTCAACTTCTTGCCTTTTATTGGGATCTCCCATCCCCTTGGAACATATCGAGAATCTCCTGGCCATATAATCGGTCCAAAATTGCACTTCTTCGAAATTGAAAGTGTACTTGTGTTTGTTGAATTCAATGTTTTCACCATTCCACTTTCCGGTGTCCAAAATGCAATTGTTCTTACCCTATCAACATTTACGTTGACTATCTTAAAGGTTGATGATTGAAGTTGCCCATCAACAAGACTAAAGTCTCCAGCTATGCCTTTGAATCTAGTAGTTGATAACACTCGGGCAAGTTTAAGACCATGTTGAGAGACCTTGAAAGTGTCAAGATCTGTTGAGTTGAAGGAATCATTCATCTTTTGGAAACCAAAACTTGTATTCATCCCAACTTCTTCAATAGCCAAGGCTAGTGCAAATGCTGCATCATAAGCCCGAAGTGCAAAAGCATCACAATCAACATCAAGCACATTCATGGTCGGATTGTCTTGCTGGAATTGCCTTCTCCACCGCATTTTGAATTTGTTAAGCTCCACTGTTTTTGGAACATCTGTTTCCACACCTAATACACCTTGCATTGCATTTTGGAGGATAGGATTCATTGACCATAAACGATTTCCTACCCCATTCGTTATGATCCAAACATAGCCTTCACTCATCATTCCAATCTCTTTTGCCTTGGAAAATAGTCTAGAGGAGAGATTAGGCATCATGTGCACAATGAAGACTCTCGTTTGCTTAGTCATTAACTTGTGAAGCTCGTTACCAATTTGATCATCAGTGGCTGATGGGGGAATCACAGTACGATAGGGAACCTGAGCATCCACCTCTTGTAGTGCATCAATTAAAGAGGGTATAATTCCCTCCCCGTACATATTGTCTACATAAATTGGCACAACTTGTCTCCATCGATAATATTTGACAAGGTCTCTTATGGCTTTCACTTGGTGAAAGTCGCTTTGTGTAATTCGGAAGAAGTAAGGGCTTTGGAGAGAAGTAAGAGAGAGGCTTGTTGCAGAAAATGATAAAATTGGGACATGAGCTTGGTTTGCAAGATTAACAACGAAGCTCGCCTGCATTGATGTTTCTGGCCCTAGGATTGCTTGCACTTCTACATTTTTAATCAGATCCAGAGCTGTGTTCCATTGGAAAAAAGAAAGTTCAAAATTATGATTGATTAATTTGATAAGATTAAAAGAACTTAGTTTTAATTGATTTTTTTGCAGATGCTATCTTTATAGAGCGATTTATATTATGAACGGTTCTGATAAAAAAAACGATGTTCTATGAATTGCCAACAAACAATTTTGGGTAAGATAATTTTTCATAAGTTGTCAATACTATTCAAACATTTAGTTTTTCATAAGTTGTCACTACTATTCAAACATTTAGTTTTCGTGTCATTTGAATCTCTAGGTAATAGTGCAAGATTTCTTAAATTTTACATAACAACAGATAATCCAAAAAAATCAACCCCACATACTCATGCACGAGCTTCAAGATTTTGACTTAATACGTGTTTTTTTTTTTTTTTTTTTTTTTTTGAACAAAACTCAAGATTTTGACTTAATACAGAATTTTAGACTAAAGGGAAATTATTTCTGTTTTTAAATTAAAGAGAAATGATTTCTACATGCCTTTCTTCTCTGCACACCATTGTTTATTTATGGCCTTTAAATTAAGTAAATGAGATAAAAACCAAGGAACACAATAAATATGAGTGTGCAAAAGAAGAAAAGCTATCGTGCAAAAATCATTTTCCTTGAATGAATTGTATGACCCGATATATGTATATATGTGTATATATATATAAAGCAAAGACCATTGCCAACCATTAGGGATAAAACTAGAAAATTTAAGTCAGAGAATTTTAAGCCATAATCTAGAAATTACTTTTCTCACCCAATAGTTATGGCTTAAAATTTTAGACCGAGATTATTAAATAATGGTTTTAGCCTAATTTTATTTTTCGGTAACTTTTTTGAAAATAAAATTTATGTAGATTATCCTAATTTATTTTTATGAACATTATAATCTAAAAATATTTAAATTCCGATAAGTAATTAAAAATCATACAAATACATATTTGTTTATAAAATTTTAAGTGAAATTTGATTTAAATATTTTTTTTAGAACTTTTTAGACGTTAGATTTAATTTGGGCCATCAAATCTCTTTATTTTTTTAACTATTAGATTTGATCTAATTTGATCATAGTCGTTGATTATAAGTAAAAACCCCAAAAAATGTTTGAAATATGACAGTTTGGTAGATCCAGAATAATTTAAGCCAGACTTAATTTCTGGGGAAAATTTAGCCAAAGATATATTCTCCCAGGGCTTATTTTAGTTTTGGAGATGGGGAGGAGGTTTTAAAGCTTATATTTTAAGCTTTATCCCATGGGTTGGAGATGTGGTCTAAAGCATTCCTTACAACTAGTAATACTTGCTAACAAGTACAAACTCTCATGACAGAGAGAGAACCTCGTCCTATACAGGTTTTTGACTAAAAGGAAACAATTTCTTTATGTCTTTACTTCTTTGTACACTCTTATTTATTTATGACTTTTAAATTAGATAAATAAAAGGAGAATATAGGGACACAATAAATAAGAGTGTGTAGAAGAAGAAAAAGTGTTGTGCATAAGACAATTTCCTTGACTGAGTTATATGACATTATCATATATATATGGTTAGGATATGAGGACACACGTTTTTTATACACATTTTGATACACTTTTTTATGAAGCGTACTCCGTAATGTATTTCAACGATCTGAGTCGTCTATATTGTAGGTCTTCTCTAAAAGGTGATCATGTCTACCAAAAATCACCCAAATCCAAAATGATAAGATCGTTGCATTAATTTTAAATGTTCTTTGTAGAACCATTTCTTCTATTTTCTTTACTACAAATGAATGTCGTAATAGTTTTGGATTTGTCTAATATGATTTATGAATGATGTTTTAAAATATAGACGGTTCAGATTGTTGAAATATATTATGAAGTGGGCTCTACAATATGGGTGTCAAAATGTGTATCACAATCATGTGAGCCCAAGGACCAAAAAATCTGGCCTTTGGTTTGTGTAAAAGAGAAATCGGAGCGTTTGGTTTGTGTGAGGTAGACCAGCAGAATGAGTTAATGGGGAATGCCGAATTCAATTTGAGTAGTCCGAATTGTTTGCTCTTTAGGCTCTAGATAGTGATATCTGGAGTGGATCTCTGTCCAATCCAATATATATGTATGTATATATGTATATAAAGGTAAAGCATTCCGTAACTAGTAATACTTGATAACTAGCTAGTACAAAATCTCATGTTAGAGAGAGAGAAAGAGAGAACCTGCAGCAGCTGCACCAACAATATTTTCCTTGGAGTTCCTAGTTTTCAAGAAGAGCCTGGTCCTGTAGTGAGCATGAGATGCATAGAAGTCGTCCAGAGCCATTTTGATGCAACTCAAATAAACCTTCCCACTCGGCGTATCAAGGTCGACAACAACTCCCACATTCACCGGGATCCTTGTGTTTCCGGCTGCATTCACGGCCACATCGAAAATCCATGACAAGAGAAAGCAGCAAGAGAAAAAAAGTCTCCAGCTGATGGCACTCATGTTAACTCGAATGCGAGCTTTTCTAGTTTGCAGGCTACTCTATCTTGAAGATGAAATACATACACACACACACACACACACACACACACACACACACACACACACACACACACACACACACACACACACATATATACGTATTGACTTTTGACCTCTAATAGAGACCACGAGACTCACATGTTTATCAATTCTAGAACAAATTGACTGCACATACATGATTAGTTAGAAGGATTATGTTAGGGAGACCAAATTTTTTAACTAAATGTGCAAATAAAATGTTATTGATAATTAGATTATTACTTAAGTATTGATTAACTTGCTTATCTTCTAGTGGTAACACATCATTTGGTTTAAAATTTTGATCTCCCTAACATTACCCTTGGTTAGAATGATACAAATACTAGAAATACTCTAAAGTCTTCCGTACATTGAAACTATCCTGCTATAGATTTGATTAATTAAATAAGCTCACAAATCAAAATGCTGAACTCTCACAAGAATTATTGATAAATTACTAGAAGAATATGAAATACCTGAAAACAATCAAAGGACTTTAAACCTTCGCAAAGCTGGAGTCAGATTCAGAAATTTGGATTCTGCAATGAAGTGAGCCCGCCCCGCAAATGGCACATGAGAAATTTGGAGAGCTGAAATTCATCTCTCAAACCACCATGGATCGGATTGAATATTGATGGATGCAAATTTCCGCCTTTCCTTGATTGACGAATTTGCATCTGCAAAATAATAACACTTAATATTAAGGCCAAAAGCCTCACACGCCCATTATGAATGAGGGGCTTTGACCAAAGAATATCCGATGCCAAAGTTAGAATTATGTAAAGAATGTGTTTGAGTGTTTGTGGGAAGCAAAAATCGTCTTTAGGGGTAGCTAAAGCTTCTTGAATTTTGGAGATAAATGGAGTATTTATAAGAGAAAAGGAGGAGATGGGCCGGAATGTTTAAGATATTTGTGTAAATAAATATCTTAGAATAATTAAGTAAATATCCTAAATAAATCGAATTAGTATAACTTACTTGAAAAATGTCTTCTTTGATTAGGAATGTATTTATGATAAAAATAAAGGATTATTCTATCATAAATACCTTTCACTTTTCCTACTGGCAGAGGTGCCTTGAGTAATCATTGATATCCGTCTGCTCTACCTCAGCTGTGCGGGGTGAATGAAGCTGCTCCCTGCTCATTTAATAGGGACAATCTTGTCTTTCTTAAGAAATAATCCATGTGTCAGCTCCATGCTTTTTTGGATTATTTTTTACTCTACAAATATATAGGTTCGTTGTTTTAGAGGAAAATGACGCCCCATTAAAGCCACCATGGCTGGGTTGCCTTTTCTTCTTCTTTAAAGTTCCACATTATTTTGAAGGAAAATATTAGTATTCCCTCCCTCCACCATATTTTTCAATTAAACAGTTGTGAAATTTTAGTTTTTCTATATAGAAAATCCACACACGTGTGACATATATGACGGTACATCCTTGAACTTTGAATCAAGTGGCGGATTAATTAGATTTAATAAAAAAAGTAAGTTTATACCTCATTTGAAATCTTTGAAAGTTTCAATTTCAAACGAATACTCCATTCCTTGTAGATGACTATCTTTTTGGCATCATTTGCAAAGCATCTTCCATACTACCGACCATACACACATGAGAAGATAATGGTGGGTATTCTAGGAGTCCTTTCTATAAACATATAATTAAGTTGTTTGATTAGTTGATTAGTCTTTCAAATTCCATTAACATAACCATTATTTGATTAATCACCACAAAAGGACAATATGTATGCCGAATTCAATTGAAAATTGTAAAAAGACCCTAGAGTTCTCTTCTTTTGTTTTCCTTTTCTTTTTCTTTTTCTGTTCAATTGAAACGAACGGGGTTGTCGGCTTCTCTCTCATTTTGAAACCAAAAGAGGAAAACGGTACCTTTTTTTTTTGGTCAAACCATAGATTTTGTTAGAAAAAATGGTACGTTTTTCAGTTTTGTCTTTTAATGATATTCTTCAAAGCATGTTAGGTAGCTGGTCCCGTCAAGCTTTGTATATTCTTTAATGACCAACCAAAATGTTGTCTCTTTATAGATTCGGGGTATTAGTGACCACTGACACCATTCTAGCTCATTGTCTCACATTAGTTGTTAGTACCATATTATATTGGGCCTCGTTACTTGGGTTTCTAGACATTGAGCCCATGATCTATGTAAAAGGGGAGGAGCCCCTAGTTTATAAAAATGACTCTTCACCCTCACAATCAAGGACCTTCACAATCCTCAAGCCTCACATCCCCAAACAGAGGCTCTCATATTCAGAGCAAAGCTCTCTCAAACTCTCTCTTTCTCTGGGGGACTCCCCCTCACACCTGTAATCCATACATACAGTTACAGAGAAATACAATCAACATTAGTGTGGACGTAGCCCAAACATTGGGGTGAACCACGATACATCTTATGTTCTTTACTTTCTTGCAAATTCACGGTCGGATTTACGTTGTCCCAAGACCCCTCCGATTTTGTGCATCAACATTTGGCGCCGTCTGTGGGAAACGATACGAAAAGTTGTGTCGGTTTTCTTTCATTTTTTCACCTCCACTGTGGATCTGCAAAAACCACCAAATGGGTGTTCAAATACACAATTTGTCTCTATCCTCCCTGATTATTTTGATAATTTCAGCTGCAAGTCTACAACTTTTAGCAGAATCTAAGACTTTCTGGGCCGACATTGAAGCTCTCAAGGAGTTCAAGAACTCACTCAACCCCGACTCAGTGAGTCCTGGCTCGTGCGTCAACTCCTGGGACTTTACCCTCAACCCCTACGGCAACCTCTTCAACAACCGGTTCACCTGTGGCTTCCGCTGCGACCCGGTCAACAACTTCTCGTCCGCCAGTCGGCTCACCGAGCTCACCCTTGACCAGGCCGGTTACTTCGGCTCGCTCTCTTCCCTATCCTGGAACTTCCCGTATTTACAAACGCTTGACCTCTCTAACAACTTTTTCTCTGGATCGATCCCGGACTCGCTCTCTAACTTAACACGGCTGAGTCGACTCGGTCTCTCTGGCAACTCGTTCTTCGGCGCTATTCCCGACTCAATTGGATCATTTTCGAACCTTGAGGAGCTTTTTCTCTACAACAACCGCCTTGACGGTGCAATCCCACAGAGCTTGCATGGCCTGGCGCAGTTGAAGCGGCTTGAGCTTCAGGGAAACTAGCTTGGCGGTGAGTTTCCCAAATTGGGTTCTCTCCATAACCTCTACTACTTGGATGTCAGCAACAACGCCATATCTAGTGGCGTCCGAATAAATTTTCCGCCATCTTTGCTCCAAATCTCCATGCGAAACAGCAGCTTAAAAGGAAGCATCCCGGAAGCAGAGGATGAGGAAGCAGCAAAGCTCAAGCTCTCTAATGGCGGTCACTAAGTTTCTCTCACTCTCAACCCTCCTTTCCTTATTCGTTTTTGCATCCAAAGCCGCATCTTCTCCACCGACATTCAAAACCACCAAGCTGCAAAATCAAGACCAAGAAAAAAAGCCGTTCGTCGAAGTGAACATTGGCACCGACGTTTTGAATCTTCTGTCTCCGTCGGACCTCGTTTTGTTTCTGCAACTCCAGCAGATCAACCACGTCCGCCTTTACGATGCCGATCTGGACATCCTCAAAGCCCTGTCCAAAACCAAGATCTGGAGGTTATCAACGCCTGGGAACTCATGGAGGGGCTCGAAGAAGGATGAGACATGCAGCAGCAACAGCAACCAGCATCAAGTCAATCACAATCTCCCCGAACAAGCTCTCTTCGCTGACCGGGGTCAGCGTCAAGGCCCTGTTCCTGTGGCTCGACATCGTTGAGGTCATCCGGAGTAGGGACAACTTCGAGTTCTCGATGGGGATCGCGTCAGTGGCTTCTCTCTCTCACACTGCGTCTCTGTTCCTCAGTCGTTTTTCACCTTCTTCTTCTCTCTGACTCTCACTTTCTCTCTCTAGAAAAGCTAAAACTTGGTGGTTGGGTCAGCCTCCAGTTCGTTATCATCAAATCCTCATTCGAGTCCTCTCTCTCTGCAACCAAATCAAACTGTCGGTGGTGCGATTCACGGGAGTGGAGATGGAGAAGGTGGAAAAGTTGAAGGAGAGGTTGGAGAAAGATGGGTATAAGATTATTGGGGATCATCTGCTGGCTAGGTATAATCCGCCATAGACGTTGCCTCCGTTCAGGACCAATGAGACTCTATTTTATGCTGGTTTGGAATGGCTAGCGTTCAAGTGTGACTCAGAGAGCCGGATCTAGAGAAATAGCTAGCATCTTGCGGCCGTGGACTGCGGTGCCGGGTGAAAACGGTTTGTGACTCGGTGAGTGGGTTGACTCAATGGCAGATGCTCCCTGAAAAACAACCTCTGCAAAAGAATCTGAAAAAGATGAGACCTTTTTCTTTTTTCTTTATTATTTTACTTTATCATTATTACTTCCCTAGCTACCAGAGAATGATGAAACTTTCATGATACAACCCACTAATCGATTAGTCTCAGAGATCATTGCAAACCATCAGACAACTCAACGACTCCCACAAAAGAAAAAGAAAAAGGATGTCTGGAGAAAAGCAGAAAGCAAAAGCAATAAGCAAAAGAAGAAAAAAAGAAGCAGACATAATTGCGGTGGTGATGGCATGCAGAAAAGGGAATTATGGGCGTAACCCATTGAGCAGAGGGTCGGATTTATTTTTGAATGATGTGAATTATTTTTCTTATCTTTCGGAGATATCTGTATAACCCCACCACAGGGTAATCATAAATAAAGAAAGAAGGCACCAAGCCAAAAAAAAAGGAAAAAAGAAAACGGCAAGCCCAAAATAATGGGCTGGATTATTATGTGGAGGGCGAAGACCCATATGCCCAAAAGAGCCAGGCCTTATGGCTTCAAATTCCAAACTCCATCATTCCACTTAAGGTTCACCCTCTATTATCACTAACCAGGTGATCAAAAGTACGTTCAGTACTCCAAAATTATTCGGCAGCCTGCCGCTATTATCATTAACCAGGTGGTCAAAAGTACGCCCAGTACTCCAAAATTATTCGACAGCTTGCCGCTATTATCACCAACCAGGTGATCAAAAGTACGTCCAGTACTCTAAAATTATTCGGCAGCCTGCCACTATTATCACCCACTAGGTGATCAAAAGTACGTCCAGTACTCCAAAATTATTCGGCAACCTGCCGCTATTATCACCCACTAGGTGATCAAAAGTACGTCCAGTACTCCAAAATTATACATGAACATCACTCATGTCAATCATACATAAACATTCATGAGCATCACTCATGTCAATCATACATAAACATTCATGACCATCATTCATGTCAACATTTATGTGCATCACTCATGTCAACATCTATGAGCATCACTCATGTCAATCAACATAAACATTCATGAGCATCACTCATGTCAATCAGCTTCGAAAGCTTCATTTACAGAGCTCCAGCTTCGAGAGCTCTAGCTTCAAAAGCTTCATTTACAAAAGCTCCAGCTTCAAAGCTTCACTTACGAAGCTTCACCTACAAAGCTTTAGTGTAGGGTATACAAAGACCGCTTCCGAACAACCGCCACTTTGACCCATACATGGATTCAATTTGAAGTCTCCAGCCAATAGACTCTATTGACTGAAGACTTGGGGGACTACACTATGTACCATATATTGGGCTTCTGCAACTGAGCCTCATGAAAAATACTTAGGGGACTTAGCCCATTATTCATGTATTGAGGAGCGAACCCTTATTTTATAAAAGGGACTCCCTCACTTTCATTAGAGAGCACCCATTATTCATGTATTGAGGAGCGAACTCATATTCTATAAAAGGGACTCCCTCACTATCATCAGAGAGCATTGCAGCCTGCTGAGCAACCGCCTTGCCGCGAGCATAAACTCTAGCCCATCACTTATGTATTGAGGAGCGAGCCTTTATTCTATAAAAGGGACTCCCTCACCATCATTAGAGAGCATCGCCGTCTACTCAGTAACCACCTCACCGCGAGCATAAACTATAGCCCATCATTTATGTATTGAGGAGCGAGCCATTATTCTATAAAAAAGACTCTCTCACCTTTAAAGCCGTAAGACGAGCCAACCAAGGCAACATAAGCCACAGGCCGAGCAGCCTTGCAACATATGCTACTTTTAGTTGAGCATCATTTCACATTGAGCACCGCCCCATATCGAGTATCAGCTCTAAACGACATCTAGTTACTTCGGCCCACACATGAACTGAATTTCAAGTCTCCAGCCAAAAGACTCTCTTGACTGAAGACTTGGGGGACTACTGTTAGTACCATATTATATTGGGCCTCGTTACTTGGGCTTCCAAACATTGAGCCCATGATCTATGTAAAAGGGGAGGAGCCCTTAGTCTATAAAAGGGACTCATCACCTTCACAATCAAGGACCCTCATAATCCTCAAGCCTCACATCCCCAAACAGAGGCTCTCATATTCAGAGCAAAGCTCTCTCAAACTCTCTCTTTCTCTGGGGGACTCCCCCTCACACTTGTAATCCATACATACAGTTACAGAGAAATACAATCAACATCAGTTTGGACATAACCCAAACATTGGGGGTGAACCACGATACATCTTGTGTTCTTTACTTTCTTGCAGATTCATGGTCGGATTTACGTTGTTCCAAGACCTCCCGGTTTTGTGCATCAACATTAGTTATCATGAAAAGTTTCCCACACTTTATAACATTTTGTCCCTCTAACAAAATGATTTGAGAGATGAACCATGGAAAACAAAATTAGGCTCAAACCTTGGGTTTGGCTTTGGCTTTGTAGTGTAATAATTAATAAATATAATATAATTAAAAATAATAATTTGTTAAATAATTTATGATTAATAAAATAAATAATTAATCAAAGACTTCATCGAAATATGAGATGACGACAAAACGCCAAAGAGCAACGCACCCCTCTGAGCAGCTGCATTACATGTTACGAACAAGCATATATAGATGGTGGATGTATACCCCTCTAAGTTGGATATACATCAATCTGCATTGCATTTGGAATGTAGAAAAAGCATCCTTCAAACAAGTCATTCGTCATAAACCAAGTTTTT